>NC_064861.1:71531933-71859433 GCF_024139225.1 Suncus etruscus | reverse complement strand
ACTATACTTTTTTTTTAAAGTTTCTTACTTCTCTTTAATTTTTTTTGTTTTTCTTTTTTGTTGTTGCTGTTTCTTTCTGATTTTTTTTATTCATGGAAGGAGGAAAAGATGAACAGAAGGATGTAAGGAGGGAAGGAAAGAGAGGAAGGGAAGAAGGAAGGAAGGAAGGAAGGAAGGAAGGAAGGAAGGAAGGAAGGAAGGAAGGAAGGAAGGAAGGGAGGAAGGAAGGAAGGGAGGGAGGGAGGGAGGGAGGAAGGGAGGAAGGGAGGGAGGGAGGGAGGGAGGAAGGGAGGAAGGAAGGAAGGGAGGGAGGAAGGAAGGAAGGGAGGGAGGAAGGGAGGAAGGAAGGAAGGGAGGGAGGAAGGGAGGAAGGGAGGGAGGAAGGAAGGGAAGGGAGGGAGGGAAGGGAGGGCTTTTTTATTCATAGAAGGAGAGAAAGATGGACAGAAGGATGGGAGGAGGGAAGGGAGCATTCTAACTTTTTAAATAACTTTGCTTTCACTTATCTGGAAACAAATATATTATGGTTAACTATGTGATGTATTTTCTTTAAATAATTTTTTAATTTTATGTTTCTTAAAGGATTAGTTGTTTGAATTATCATGACGTGTTTATAAAACTAGTTGTTTGAGTTTGTGTAAACAAGTTATTTACACAAATACAAATAATAGAAATATTTTGGAACCACTTTATAAGAATCAGATCATGCTAACCATTTCACGCAGTGTTTGGTGAATGTATGAACTAAAAAATAAAACCAAAACAGAATGTGTTACCCTCACTAATATAAGTATAAGCATTACCTTTACCTCAAGTCCATCTTAGTGCACAGCTTCTCCAGTTAAGATCCTCACTTGGGGGCTGGGGAGAAAGGGGGTGGGAGGGAAATGAGAGACATTGGTGGCAGAAGGGTACACGGGTAAAGGGTGATGTGCATTCTATGACTGAAACCCAAAGAATAAGCAATTTTGTAACCAGAGTGCTTAAATAAAGCAATTAAAATATATTCTTGCCTGGAAATGTTCAGAGAGGGGACAATTTAGCTCCTCCTCCCAAAGAGTGAAGGATCACCTAGGATGATACCTGGCATTCCTTAGGGGCGTGGATCTGGTCACAGTAGCACAGATCTAAGAAAGTTTTAAATTTGGAATCACCTGAAAGGGTCTAAATTTACAACCTATTTTGAAAAGTCATGTGATCTTGAGAAGTTTTCTAGCTGCCTAGACTCTGGTCCTCAAACTATGGCCCATGGGCCACATACTGTATTTGTATCTGTTTTGTTTCTTCATTGCAAAATAAGATATATGCAGTATGCATAAGAATTTGTTCATAAGTTTTGTTTTTACTATAGTCAGACCCTCCAATGGTCTGAGGGACAGTGAACTGGCCCCCTGTTTAAAAAGTTTGAGGACCCCTGGCCCAGAGTCTCTCTTTCTCCACCTAAAATAAAATGGAGAGAGATAACCTCTTCCTCAAAGGATTGGGAGAGGATTCCAGTGAGATAAGATAGGGAAAAGTCCCAGCAGATCAAAAGGCAAAGGAAGCATTCCATACATTGAGTTTCTTTATGTGCCCAACACATTAGCCTGAATCAAGGCTTGTCAGGAAGTGGGAAACATGCCCTGCTCTAGAGAACCTCCTAACAGAGCAATAAAGTCAAGTGTTGGTCTTCTTCCTTTTCCAGATAGAGCTGAGCCCTCCATGCATGCAAGTTCTCTGGGTCTACTGCTAAGGTCTAATAAAAGGCCACCTTTGCCCAGTTGCTTCAGTTCTAGGAAGCTGTTCAATGTTTGACTATATTTTCAAAACTCAATTTAAAAAAAAAAAGTTCATCAGGTTAGTTCAGCTGAGTTATTGCTCCTTGGGAGTTTTCCAAACCCTGAATTTCCTTCAGAGAGAGCTGGATTCTGTTCCATTCTTGGAATTCAGCTTCTTGCCCCTTTCTGTGACCCCTGATCGCAAATACAGTGTAAAGAAGCTGTTGTCTCTTCATGGGCAGAGAGTACCCGGGCCTCCTGCTTGCAGAACAGAATCTCTTCTCTTTTGCTTCCATGAGCACACGTGTGAGAGAAACTTGTCTGTTCTGTTCATTCCTACAGATGTCAGACACTGAGATTGTGATAGTATCTAATTTAACTGCTGTGCCAAAAAAAAAAAAAAAAAAAAAGGCATGGTAAGAAAAAAAAGGCAGATTTTAGTCTATTGCATCAAACATGGTTTCTCCACATCCCCTAAGAAAGTTACTCAGGCACCCCCTGATGTCTAACAAAGGGTACAGAAGTCTACAGAACTGTCCGAAGCTGGGTAGCAGAGGTTACATAGGGAAGGTCAGGAGAGGCAGCCGGGAGTTAGGAAACCGCATAAATAAACAGCTCAGAGTTAGCTTTGGCAATCTCAGGACCTAGCTAGGCCACCTCTCTACTGACATTAGGGCAGCCGTGAAATGCTTCAGAACTGAATTTTGTTCTCTGTGCAAGAGAAAGGACACAAGAAATAAAAAAAAAAAATTCTCTGCTAGCATGGCAGAGAGTCCAAAATGACTCTACCTCAAATGGTTTCAGAACCTCCCCTGCCCACAGTGTCTCTTGCTTGGGAAAACTGACCTTTCACATCTCCCATCCACCTGGGGATTGAACTGAACACTTAGAGGTAGCTGTCATTTTGGGAACTTCATCACCATTCCTCCCAATAACTTTGGTTTTTATGTTTTGCTCTTATTCAATGCCACATTTCTCTCCCCCCCCAAATTACAATAGAAACAAGAAAGAAAATGATGCATCAAAATTGTTGCTTCTGAGTATTTCATTAGAAACTAAATGCTTCTGGGGTCACAGTATTTTACTTCCTTATTTTCTCAACTTGGGGCTCCCCGGTTGCCTTCTTATCAGCAGTCACAGGGAGCATCTTCATGTCTTTCTAAGGAACATGAAGAGTCTTTGGGATGGTTCAAAAATGAAACTGATTGTCATGTACACAGACACCCCCATTGTAAAGTGCTCTTTAGAATTGCATCATGAATCTAGGCGTG
The DNA here is from genome assembly GCF_024139225.1 of Suncus etruscus. Lineage (NCBI taxonomy): Eukaryota > Metazoa > Chordata > Mammalia > Eulipotyphla > Soricidae > Suncus > Suncus etruscus. The sequence goes on along the minus strand of NC_064861.1, from coordinate 71,856,405 downwards.
CAAGAGCAGTATGTGAGGAGTTTTGTGATGTTCTCACTCTGCCAATACTTGGCATTATCTGACTTCCATTTTTGCCAATCTGATAGGTGAAAAGGTACATCTCACTTGATTGGGCTAACATTTCTCTGATAACTAATGAGTTTGAACACCTCGTCACACTGAGTTTGGTATTTAGTCTTCTACGTCTGTGGATTCACTGTCATGTCCTTTTGTCACCATTTCTATTAAATGTTATAATCCTTTCCTAGTCAATTTATAAGGACTTTCACCTTTTTCTCAGCCAACTTTGGACATTGGCAAATATTATGTTCCAATTTGCACTTTGAAAACTTTAGTGACACCAATCCTTTCCAAAATTTAAGAATAAAATTTATTGAAGAAAATACATTTTCAATTTAAAAACTATCAGAGTCCTCATGGCATGTAAAATTGGGTGGGGTATTAGAGTATTTCTTTACTTATCTCTAAGTCATAACAGGAAATGTTCTCTACTAACTTTATATATTTGCCTCTCCTTTAATCTCTGATTCATCTGGAGACCACCTTTGTCGAACATAGAGAAATAGATTTTATTGTTCTCCATATGGTGGCGAGTTTCTCAATACCATTTACTAAACAATCTAACCATTGCCAATGATTTATAAGCTATGTTAATCACATTTCCAGTCCTTATTTATAAATAGGCCAGTACTGTTCATCGGTCTCTGTTCTTGAGCCAGTACCAGACTGATTTTATTATTATGGTTTGTCGTATGTCAATATTTGGGAGGGCAAACCCCTCCCCCAGAGCCGCCTTTTCCATGGTTGACCGAGCTCTCCTGGGAATCTTACTCTTACTGTAGTCATCATAGCATAACATTTCTGTGTTTCACAACAATAAATTTAAAAAAATAAACACATACAGCTGGAGTTTTGATTGTGATGGCCTGGATTTGCTTTTCCTTCTTGAAACCAAGCACGTGTGGTTCTTAGGTTTGGAGTCTGCATGGAGGAAAGCCTTTGCTGCCATGTTTGAGCCTAGGTGAAGAGCTGGCTACTCCAATTAGCTGTTGTACTCCCACCTTTGGCCTGCATGACCCCCACATACCCCTGGAGAGTCTTAGGTGGCCCCTAGCAAGGGGCCAGTAGTTCTGCTAAAGCCTGAGCCTCTCGTGAATAATGACTCGGCTCAGGAAACTGTGCCTCTAGGCTCAGATTTTCTCCATTTAAACTTGTGGCTTCTTGGCCTGGTGCCTGTTCTCTTTCCAAAATGTTTGTTAGTGTAGTGGCTTTTTATGGCACTTTATGGAAAAATGAAAGACGATGGGGTGGGGGGAGATGACTGTATTCTGCAAACTAGCCTGTCTTGACCTTCGTTTACTGGAATCTGAGTCCTCTGCATACCTTGTTCGCAGGGGAGAAAAAAAACTTGAAATATATTTTTCCATCCAAACTCACAATTGGAATGTTCACTACCTCTTAACTCAGGCCAGGACAAATGCAGCCCAGGCTTGGAAGAAAAAAAAAAAAACAGCATATTTTTCAAAGAAGCTGTGCATAGACTTCGAAGGAGCATTAACAACTTCAGTTATGTGCGTGCGGGGTCGAGAGAGGGCCAAGGTGGTGAGGCTCAGAGACCGGAAGCTTCACCTATGCTATCAAACTAGACCAGAGGCCTGGACTGGGCCGGAAGTATCACCTCTGCCATCAAAGCAGAGCTGAGTCCTGGACTAAGGACAACACTACCAGGTTTCCTCCTCCTCTTCACCCACCTTAAGAGTCTCTTGGGCTTCTCCTGAGCTAAAGAAGTGGTGCCTAGGAAAATGCAATCTAAAGGTCCCACACCTCCTCTCCATCATGAAAGAGCCATAAGTCAGCACAGGGAAGAAAAACCCAAAGAAGGTTTTTCTAGAAAAAGGCTTGTTTTTCTTAGAATGAGTGCCTATATTCTACACAAATTTGAGATTATCTCCAGCAATTATCTAAAATTAACTGTGGTTTTCAAATGAAAAACATTTAGGGGAGGATCAGGGGAGGATCAGATAAGGGGAGGCCTATTTATAATTCTGGTGGGGGAGGTTGGGTGTGGAGAGAGAGAGGAAGAGAAAGAGAGAGAGGCAGAGACAGAGACAGAGACACAGAGAAAGAGAGATCTACATAGACTGATCTAGAATGTTTCCTTGAGTACCAAAGCCTGGAGAAGACTCTCAAACTGCCCTTGCCCCCATTAACTACAGGAAGGGGAATTTTCCTCTTCATCACCTGTTACTTTATAAAGAGAACCCTGTTCCAAAGCCTTCTGTTGGTTTTTCATCTCGGGGATATACAGGGAATGTATGTTACCTCTGAACCTCTGACTGTGTTCTCGGTCTAAATGTGTGCTCATTCCAGACTTGCAGATATCAGCTAGTGATTTGAGATATCAAGTGAGTCTTCACAGGTTGAAACTACCCCTACCTGATACAGCAGAATTCAAAATGAGAAACATAGAATGTGGTCTAGAACTAATATCCTCTTGTTGTGCACATACTAGAGGGTCCTGAACACACATGTTAATAATAGAGGAAGGCCCTGAGTACAAACGTTCATCCCTGGAGAGGAAAGATTCAGTGAAGAACATATGGGTTGCCCTGCTGGAGATGAAAAAATGATACTCAAAGAGACCTCTGGGCTACAGATAATACAGGCCTGAGCACAGAACCTCAGTCTTACCTATCATACCAAACAACCTCTCACCAACTATGCTCATCCTTGTTCTATTCAGCAGGGTTCCATGCCTTCCCAAATACAGAAATATACACAGACACAGAGAAACATACACAAAGACACACAGACACACATTCATCAAAACACATGTATAGAAGCATACAGACATACATAACATACATAAAATATACAATACACAAAAATGCATGTACAGTAACATAGAGACACACAGAAACACACAGATACACAGACACATGCAGAAACATGCACTTAATGAGGATTGTTCTTTCAAGTGTGAGATAGATGACCCTATACATATGTTGTGAGAGGAAGTGTGTATTTTAAAAGAACCCTGTTCTTGGGGCTGGAGTGGTGGTGCAGTGGTAGGGTGTTTGCCTTGCATGCAGCTGACTTAGGACAGACCACGGTTCGATCCCTTGATGCCCCTTTTGATTCCCCAAGCAGGAGCAATTTCTGAGCACATAGCCAGGAGTAACCCCTGAGCGTCACTGAGTATGGCCCAAAACCTAAAATAAAATAAAATAAAATAAAAAAGAACCCTGTTCTAGAAGGGCAGAAACGATCACTAAAACAAATGCTTCCAGCAGGCTCCAGTAGTTGAGTAACAAGTCTAGCCTGGGAGAAACTCTGTGTTCGATTCCCTAGTACTGCAGTACTAACTTGCCATACATACTGCTCTGGTATCACATGCTCTCCTACAGGACCATCAGGTTTGACACCAACTTCCACCAACAAACAGAGAGCATTCCTGAGAAGATTTCACCTTCCCTAACACTCCATAAAAATATTTTCAGTACGGCTCTCCTGAGAACCCAGAGCCCCCAAGGATGACACAGCTTATCTGAGACAGACCCAGCACATATCTGCCCAAGGTCATTGCAGACATGGGAAAGCAAACCTTAAGAGGAGGGAGCACTACATTGGTCAGAAGCTGAGCAGTTTTCAACAGCTGGAGGCAAGAACCACTCACTTCCCACTGGGTAGTGGTGATGCCTCCTCCCGCCAAGGTCCATGAGCTACCAACCATATCGTGAGGCCACCACGCTCTGTCTATATTGTTTCTGCCTCCCTGACTCCTTCTCCCAGACACAGGCTGGCAAAAAGAAAATGACCCCAAACACCAAAAACAACCCAGTGGGCAATATTTAACCCACGCTGTTCCAGACTTCTCTGGCATGGACCAGTTCCTTGGCCCACCTTTGTTCCAGAAAGAAATGAGCATGAAATGCAGGACAGTTTTTCTAACCTCTTTCAGCTTGAAACCCGTGTTTCCTGTGCACTCAGATGGCCCTAATGGAAACCAAACCATTCTCTGAGGTTCCTCAAGTCTTCATGCCCCCAAGTCAAGTACCCACGTGGTTCCACAAATGGCCCCAACCAAAACATTTTTTTTACAAATATCGAGTACAACATGAAGTGACCATCGCTAATTCAAAGAGGCAGACATATTTCTTCAAGGTTGAACAGAGGTGAACCTTTCCCAAGATTCTAGCTCAAGGCCACACTTGCCCAAGGAAAATCTCAACCCACCCACTCACAAACTTTTGTTTATCTGGCCATTAAAAGGACTCAAAGTAAAACAACTTTTACTTTCCAGCTCTCTGAATAGAAACTGTTTGTCCAGCTGCACTGTCTGATGGGGATACCAAGACCCCCTTTGGTCATAGTGTATTTTTTTTTTCAGAATAGGAGGAACGTTTCTTTCAGAATGTGCTTGGGCTAAAGTGAGCACAGTGCCGTTTATTTATTCTGTTTTATCGCACACCTGTTTGGATATGGGCTGCTTTTTGGTATTAAAGATAGCATGTCTTGCCAATTGCTTTATCTGCATTTTCTCTCTCTTTTTTTTCTGCAAATGTTTCTTATTAAACACCAGTTGCTCTACAAATATTATTGAGGAGAAAAAGGAACCTCATTGTTGCTTATTTCTACCTTGCCATCACTGATGAAATAAGGGCCAGGAATCTGGTGAAAATACGGAAGATCCTGCAATGGTTCCTGAGCATGATGACTGGTGCCTACGCACATATGTGGCATGTTTCCCACAGACCTGACATCGGCTAATTGCTCATCAGACATGAAACAGAAAGAAAAAAAGAGTGTTTCAGCAAGGGCCACATTACTGCACTGATAGAGAAAAAAAAGGTTTTGAAGTCTTTCTAGATAAAAATATAAAAATGGCAAAACATCGCTTTTAAAAGACCTGCTAATTTTGAGTTACTATGGTATGGAAAAGGGGACATAGTGGATCTGAATTCTAAGGAACTATTTTATTTCTTACACATAGAAACACTTAGCTGACAGTGTTTATCAGACTTATAAGAACGTTTCAATATAATTTTTTTGGCTTTTGTTTTGTTTTGTTTTTTGGTTTGTTTTTTTAGGTCATACTCGGCAGTGCTCATGGCTTACTCTTGGCTCTCTGCTCTCGAATCACTCCTGGCAGATTCAAAAAACCATATGGAGTACAGGGAATCGAACCAGGTCAGTTGTGTGCAAGGCAAGTGCTTTCCCCACTGTACTCTTAGCAGATGTAGGTTATGATAGCTAAACAGTGATTAGAGGAGTTTATTCGTCAGACAGTGATGAGTAGCTTTCCTGGGCTTAGCTTTGTGCTGGATCTGAGGAAGAGTGTGAAATGCAACAGGATATCAATTTCCCTATATCGACCATTCACAACCCAGTACATGGTAGGTCCCAATGTAGTGTCTGAAGAATTTTAACACTAATGTATAGATTCCTAAAGCACCATACCGAGGAAGCCTAATCTCAGTTTGTAGGCCTGAGATCTATATGTTTATAGGAAGTGGTTAATTTTATTCTGCAGAGTTCTTTTTTTTTTCTTTTCTTTTCTTGGCTTTGCTTTGTTTTAGTTTTGGTTTTGGTTTGGTTTTTGGCTCACAACCCGTAGTACTAGGGATCATGCAAGTCAGAGCTTGGACAGAAAATGCCTTGCCTGCTATACTATCTCTTTGGCCCCAAATTTTATCCTCTAGTATAAAACCCTGATTAAAATGTTAGCTTGGCCAACTGTATCAACTATCTATTGAGGCATTCACCCAATTACCATTCCTGCATCCCTCACAATCGAGTGACTTAAAATAGCGAGTATCTGATAACTCCACATTTCTGGGGGCTTGAAATCTGAATGTGGCTGGGTGCCTTAGCCCTAAGAATTCATAGGGTTATAATCAAGCTCTTGTCTACAGCTGAAGGTTTCATTGAAGTGGGGTGAGAGAGAGTTATTCCTAGTTCCATCAGAAGACACTTGTAACGTTTCATTCCTTACCATCTATTGGTTAAAAAGTGTTCCCTGTTTTTCAGTATCGGGGCCTCCCCATATGGAAAGATAGAAATATAGAAACTGACTTCCCTCCAGAAGAGTCAGAGGACAAAAAAAAAAAACAACTGAGCAAGGATGAAGCTCCATTATTTTTGTAATCTCACTTTGGACAGGCATCTATCCAGTCACTGTGGTTATCTTAGGTTTGATGCAAGTGAACCAGTGTGGCCAGCCTTCACCTATAGAGCACAGATAACCCCGCATATAAAAACCAAGAGGCAGCACAACAGTCCTTGGGGACTTATTTTATAGGCAGCTTTCCACAGACAGGGTGACCAATAAGACTAAAGACTTGATCAGGAGCCCCCACTATGTTCTGGCAATGTGATTGCTTTCCAAGTCAGCTCCTGGACATAGCCAAGAACATCTACCTATATCTGTATTCAAGGCTGCTGCTTCTGCTACGAGGTTCAGCTTTTCATAGCATCTCAGGAAGCCTCTGAAAGAGGCACATCAAGACACCTTATTGCCTCTGTAGTTTTGGATATTTTGAGTCCCCAGTATTTTGAATCTGGGGACTCCTGGAGGTTGTTTTCCTCCTTTCATGCCCACATAGTCTCCTCTTATTTTCCTTTGTTCACTTGGTTGTGAAATAGGGATAATGAATGAATAACTCTTACAGAGTTGTCTTGAGAATTAAAATGGCAGAGCTATTAAGTGCCCATATCAGTATTGGAGGTTTCTACAAGTGAGAACCCTCTTTTGTCCCAAACTGATCCCCTTTGGAGACAAGATTATAACAGACAAGATTAACAGTCACTATTGAATAATGTGGCTATTATCATAAGACAGAGAATGAGCATGCTAATACAGATCATTAGAACTGGCAGGTTTCAGGGAGAGTTGGCTCAGATCTGGAAGTTATCTGCATGTCAGGCAACAAACATTTAGTTGCTTAATTTTGTAGAGGTGAGAACTGGGTAGGATTCTGTGTCCCCCAAGGAGGACTAATGTGGTCAGAACCTGCCCAGGGGTTCACAGCAATAGTTGATCATGTATGCTTAAAAAATGTATTTCGGTATTTTAGTTGGTATGAGAGTGTGTTCACAGGCTGATGTCTAGCTATCAATTCTGAGAAAGGAACTGTGGAAAGACTTAGCAGAGGGAATAGAAAAGTCTTCGCTGAGAAAGAGGCAAGAAAATGGCAGTTGAGGTTGAGGTTACAGTTGAGGTTACATAGGAAAAGGATGAGGGAAATGACTTTTTCTTCCAAAGACTCAGCATGTGCATATATTCAGAGACTGATAAAGGCATAATACATGTAAAGGTCCTAGCAACGAATGATGATCCTAAAGCTAAGAGGACAAGAGAGAAATTGCAGGCACTCTAGTCAGAGAAAGGATTTATGCTTGATAGGCTTAAAAAATCAGCAGGAAGGATTGAAGTCAAGGCCCAATGTAGCCATGCTTGCTTTCTACAAGATATTGTAGAAGATATTGTTACTGATATTGTTAACAAGATATTGTTACTGGAGATATTGTAACCCAACTAAAGTATCAGTGTTGTGATCACCTTCTCCCAGTTTGCCATCACGAACCCACAGGCACAAATAGTTAAAGAACACACAGTTTCTGGCAGGCAGCCCTGCTGGAGAACACAAACAAGTTCCCAGACCTTTGGAGTCAACCCACCAGCCTAAGTTCAAGACCTCAGAACCAGTCAGGCAGTACTGACATCCCCCAGGTATGTGCGATATTTTCAAGACATTAACATGACCATGACTGACTTCTGGGGATGAGATTCCAAAAAAGCAAAATTGTAAGGTGGGAATGGAACATTGCTTTAAAGATGACTAGATTTCTTCCCACATTGCTGTGGAAATATTTCAGCACATGCTGGAAAGATAGTACAGTGGGTAAAGCACTTGCCTTGCACATGGCTGACAGGGTTTTAATTGTATTCCATTTTAAAAATAGAAAAAAATAATCAAGTAGAGAGGCCTGATGTTTAAATAAATGAAAAAAAAAAGGTTCTTGAGCAATAGGACAATAGGCATCCTGCATCAGTGGTATTTTTTTTTTGGCCCACACCCTTTGATGCTCAGGGTTTACTCCTGGCTAAGCACTCAGAAATTGCCCCTGGCTTGGGGGGACCATATGGGACACCGGGGATCGAACCTCGGTCCTTCCTTGGCTAGCGCTTGCAAGGCAGACACCTTACCTCTAGCACCACCTCGCTGGCCCCAGCATCAGTGGTATTTCCAGATAGATCTTTCCACAGTGCTAAGGTGTTGACAATGAAAGAGAACCTAGTACTTTGTTGGTGTGACTTGCCTGGTTCATTGAGGCTGCTGATGAGTAAAGTTCTTCTCTGAGGAAGACAACTAAAAATGTCTGCAGACATTGACAAATGTCCCCTGATGAGGGACAAAATTGTCCCTGCTCTCCTTTGAGAAGGATTGATTTGCAGAAAATTTTTGACAGCCTTCAAAATAGCATATGGTGATGCAGACTTAAGAAAGAGAAAACTAGGGCCCGGAGAGATAGCACAGCGGCATTTGCCTCGCAAGCAGCCGATCCGGGACCAAAGGTGGTTGGTTCGAATCCCGGTGTCCCATATGGTCCCCTGTGCCTGCCAGGAGCTATTTCTGAGCAGACAGCCAGGAGTAACCCCTGAGCACCGCCGGGTGTGGCCCAAAAACCAGAAAAAAAAAAAAAAAAAGAAAGAAAAAGAAAACTCAAAACTGGACAGAGAGAATGATCTTATCTATGCAAAACAGGAGGGAATGGAGAAGGAAGAAAAGAGAACAACAGGGGAAAGAAGAAGGACAGGAGGGTGGGGAGGGAAACAAGAAAAGTCAAGAAATTAAAAGGGGCTGAAAGATAAGAGCCACAACATTTAAAAATACTGATTTTGAGTGGTGAAATGATAATCATGTAGATCTTTCTATAATGTTCTCACATTTTCCACAGTGACTGCAGATTACTTCAACAATCCACATGCAGAGAAAATATGCAGAGAAAACAACTTGAGAAAACTAAGCAAATACATAAGGAAAGATATTGCTTCTGATTTCTTTACATGGCTATTTTCAGAAAAGCATGTTTTTTTTTCCCCTTCATCTTCCCACTTCTGAAAATGGCCTCTTCTTCTGGATTCATCTGGGGCCTCCAGATGTCAGCCATGTGACTGAGTGGCTAAGTCTGTGGCTAGCCCACAGGATGTCTTAGTAGCTCAACCCAAAGGCTAATTCCCCCAAACCTCCAGAAGAAATTGGCTAGAATGCCGTCATTTCAACATGGATCGAAACTGGTACTCTCATCTTCATTAGCATAAAATACAGACACTCAGATCTTTCTAGAAGCAGCACCAATAATTTGTGAGAAACTATTGGGATAGTCTATGGAATATAGAAAATGTATCTCTTTGGGAGTTGAGGAGGTGGTCCAAAGTGGCAAAGTACGCAGAGCTCACACATGTGAGACCCCAAGTTCTATTCTCAGTGTCATAGGTTCCCTTTCAGCATTACCAGGAGTAGTAGCCCCCAAATATCTCCTGAACTGTCTCTGGCATTTGAGCACTTCCACATGTGGCCCTTCATAATGCCAAACACATTTTTTAGGTAGCTCCCTGGATGTAACCTAAATGCTATTGATAACTAGCTAAAGACCAACTGATCTATCTACATACATACATACATAAATATACATACACACACCCATACTCAGTGAACTCAATGGAATATTACTCAGTAATAAAAAAGAAACAAACTCTATCCGGTGTAACCTCAGAGATGCCTGAGGTCATTGAGCTAATAGGACCCAGAAAGTTAAGACAATTGACAGATGGTTCCAGTCACGTGATGAACATATTGGCTCACTATAACATAAATAGCTCTTTGACTCTGAAAAAAAAAAGGTGGTTTCAATGGGGAGGGGAACAGGGATGGGAGTATTATGTAGTGGGCAGAATGATGGCTCTGGAACTTTGGTGGTGGTGGGTGAAACCGACTGAGATGTCAAGTTAAACTCCCAGAATAACAACGTCAATTTATAGTGAAGCAATAAAGATTTATTTAAGTAAAAACCTTTCCTGGGCCGGAGAGATAGCACAGCGGCGTTTGCCTTGCAAGCAGCCGATCCAGGACCAAAGGTGGTTGGTTCGAATCCCGGTGTCCCATATGGTCCCCCGTGCCTGCCAGGAGCAACACCTGAGCACCGCCGGGTGTGTCCCAAAAACAAAACAAAAGAAACAAAAAACAAAAAAACAACAAAAAAAAACCTTTCCTGGGACTCTGTGTGATTACGTATTGATGTCTTGGTGTCAAATATCTCTGGAAAATGGCACCTCCTGCAGACATTTTCCTCTATGAATCCTGTTTGTATCACTGTCTGCCTTAGGAGCTGTGAGTGTCCAACCTATAGTATGGGTCATGGTCTCAGGCCTGACCCCCTGTTTCAGGATCTGCCCTTATCATCCTATCTCAGAAATAAACAAATTGCATCTGAAGAGGCAGAAAATGAGTACTCAGACTCCCAGGGTTGTACTAAGTACCTCTGTCACAATTACCTTGAGCAAGAAAGTCAGCAGGGCCATAAAAATATCATAATATACTGTTCTTCTAAATTTAGTTCCTAATGATTTAAAACCATAAAATATAAACATTAAATTATGTACTACAAAAAAGTTTGTAGATGCTGGATGCCAAGCTACATGAAGCCTGGGTGCCATGATTTGGTAATCCTCACTCCAGTAACCAACATGACTTTCACTAAGTCTAGGAATCAATTTTGTTGACTTGTGCTAGTTTGCATCTATAATCCAGATTTTATATATGGGTAAAGCCCTCTAATAATTGCCTTTCACCTCTGTAGTGCACTTAAAATAGTCACTTCAAGATTTATCCATTTTGTCCCCAGTGTTCCCTCTTTTTTATTTTAATGGGAGAAGAGTATTCCATTGAGTATATAAGTCACCAGTTCTTTATCTAGGAACTTGTTGATAAATGTTTTAATTGATTCCATAGTTATTATGTTCATAAGGTAAATACTGCTACCAAGATTGGAGTGCAATATATGGTCGAAATAATGTTCTCATATCTTAAAGACAGGGTAGTTTTGAAATTCTGGCTTAGTGTTTAGGGTTGGGTAACCTTCTGTCTGTTTTCCCTAAAATCTTTTATATCTTTAGTTAGGATGGGGAAAGGAGTAAGTAGCTTCCCAGCTATTGGGAACACAGAAATCAGCAGCTCTTATATTAGCTCAATCAAACTTAAAGGGAGTCCAGGTAAAACTCACCAATGTTTTCATTAGACAGACATCATTTACATTTCAGGAAATAAAATCCATGTTCCTGTTCTGTTTTTTTTAAGGCAGTGGGTTGTTTTAGTTTATTTGTGTTTTGTTTTGTTTTTGATCCGCAAAGTTGAGCATGATTTGACTAGAATTGTTCAATCTGTTCTCCATTATGACCCTCGCTTTCATTGTAAGTATTCAAAGTGAAGACAGGTTTGAATTAAATCTGCACTTGGTTCAAGAAGTTATGCCACAGATAAAACTTTTCATAAAATCTTAAAAACCATACTTTGATTTCAAAGAAGCAGTTTTGTATCACTTTCCAAACACATGTCAAGCACTGCAGCAGACATCACTGTGTGTAAAACTGTCCTGAACACACATGTCCTGATTGCTAAGTGGGCATAAAGGAAGCATCATCACTCAGCTTTGTGGATGAAGAAAGGGAGGTTTGTGAAATCTTTTGTTCCAGATAAGGTGGCAAATGGAACTATAGAAGTTTGGGACTTACACAAAGCTGGCTGCTGTTGATGTTTGTTTTTGTCTCAAGTACTGGCCCCTTTCTCATCTTTGTAAACTCAGGGAAGTTACTTAGTCCTGATAAGTCCAAAAGTATTTGTTTGTTCCATAAAACTATACTATATCAAACTTCCCGAGCAATAGAAAGACAAAATGAAAGAAGACTGAGGCATCAGAGTAAGAATGAATTCTCTCTTTTACTAGTTTTCTTACCTCCAACCCTGCTATTCCATCTCTCAGCCAAGATTTTTGACCGAGTAAAGTGAGAAGCCTTCTAGCAATTCGCTAGAAGATTCTTGCCAATGGAAATGGAAGATAGTCAAATACCTTCTGAATTGTTTTTTTTTTAATCACAAAATAAATAGTATGAACAAAGCACCTTTCAGAAGTGGAAATGGCTTAATTTTTCAACCTTAAAGAAATGGTTTAGAAATCAAACAATCTCACCTATAAGAGATTAAGAAATCACTAGAGCAGATTGGAGTGCAGGCACCTCCCAATTATTCACCAAGCAGCCATACCTAATAGTCCGTAGCCAAGGAGCCATTTGGAGTTTCCATATCAGTGTGGAACCACGTGAGTGAGAAGAAGACCCTGATGTGACTTACAGAGCTCTGGCATCTGTCCATAGTTCCCTCCTGGACTCCATTCTGCTGTTATGTGGAGTCAATTGCAGATTTACAGCCCAGTTCCTGAGGAAATGCTCCATCACCCTCATGCCCAGGCTGGACAGAGGTGTGGTAGCAAAAGCCCTCTTCTATCTCAAGATGCCATCATGCATTCACACAAAGCTGGTACCCACGGAGAGGTGCTTAATCCCTAGCTGTGGCCAAGAACAGCTAATCTGGACCTGTGAAGGTGTCCATGCTGGGCCCCCTCGAGATTCTCAAGTCCTTAATTCAAAAGGCCCAGGACCTCTCACCAACATGACAGAGGTGTTTTTAACTAAATTCTTCCTCTGATCCTGAGCTATATTACAGAAAGTTATCATAGAGAAAAGCACATAGGGATATGGTTCTTTGACTACTAAGGGTTATTACTGTGTGAGTCTAAGTGTAATCAAAAAAATAACTGAGAAACTCTAGCTGTTGCTCCCAGGAATGAGAGAGCTAGCTTCCTTTAGAGCCTTTAGAGCAAGGCATCTCCTCTCCAAGACTTGTGTTTCTTCATGGCAAGTCAGAACATGCCTTTCTTCTCTCTGGTGCTCCTGTGTTCCTCCACAGTGTCAGAAGTCCTGAGCAGCTAAATGCCAAAGGAAAGCTAAGAGCACTCAAGTGAGGACTGGTTGCTAAATGATCTGATGTAGCTACAAACAAACAGCAGAAACTTGGGCTCAAATTATTATTATTATTATTATTATTATTATTATTATTTTAAAATCTGCAAAATTTTAAGAATGATTTTTATGTTTAAATCTACCTTTCAATATTATTTTAGGAGAAAAAAAGGAAATGTCTTATTTGTTTCGTCGTAGAACAGAAGTGATTGCAAACATGATATTGGAGGTCTTGTTTTTCTCTGGATGCCAAATCTTAGGTAATAAAGGAGGGAAAATAAAAAGAAACAGAGAGGAAAGGAGAGTAGAAAGCAAAGGAAGAAAGGGTAGAAGAGAGAATATAGGAGAGGAGGACAGAAGGAGGGATCCCTACTCCCTCATCAAGCATCATAAGCCTAATATCAGACCCCACTGTATGTTAAGGGGCAGAGAAAATGTTTTCACTGTTGTTTTATCATAACAAAAATTTAAACATCACAATAATGAATGTAATATTGAATCCTACTTAAAATATACCCATCAGTAGGCCAACATAATTGCAAAGTCAAAGTCTGATTTTTTTTATTTTTATGAAAAGAGGGATCTGTGAAGGCTAAAGTGACCTAGAACCCTCTAAAGTCACAGGGAAGGGGGCTGGGGGAAGAAGACAATGACAACAGGGTGAGACAGGACACAATTGTGATTGGTGATAGTGGTTGTTAAAGATTCTTCTAGAGGCAGTTTTCACATACGTTATCTAGTTCCGAGAGGCGGCTTGTGACTTGGATACAATCCCTGCAAGTTGTATTTTAACATTCCAGAGATCATTAATGCACTAGAGAAATATTTACAGAGGCAATAAGTTACTTTAAGTCAGTCCACGTTTTCTTTCCCAATCTCTTTCATAATGCATGTGTAGGCTTAGAGTATTTAAAACTTTTCAAGAAAAATTTATGGTTATTAAAGTTGAGGGAATCCAGGACAAAGGCAAAAATCTTCGACTTCAAGCCCCCAGATTTCTCTTTCAATATTGAAGTCACTGGTTCCTTCATGTGTTCCTTCATCATAAGGCTATAGAGAATCAAAGATATTGTTTGTTTTTATGGGGGCAGAGTGATAGCACAGTGGTAGAGCATTTGTACATGCCTAACCCAGGTTCAATCTCCAATATCGCATACGGTCCCTCGAGCCTGCCAGGAGCAATTTCTGAGCACAGAGCCTGGAGTAACCTCTGAGCACCACCAGGTCTGCCCCTCTCCCCCAAAAAAGACTATTGTTTTCAGATTCAAGATTTTGCATCCAGTCTGGGTAAATGGTTGCAACTGACCCAATTGGGAAGCTTGCTTATCCATCAGTTCAGTGACAAACTAGACCATGTAACTCTCTATAGTTGAACTTCTACATGATTAACGAAAAGCTATCAAACATCCTCTGAGTGTGCCCTGAAAAACTATCTAGTGTGAGAGTGACTAATTTGGAATCTACTCTGTATCTAAATCTCTGTTTACGGAGGTAGGGCATTTGCCTTGCATGCAGAAGAATGGTAGTTCAAATCCTGGCATCCCATATGGTCCCCCGAGCCTGCCAGGAGCGATTTCTGAGCATAGAGCCAGGAGTAATCCCTGAGCACTACCGGTGTGACCCCCAAAACCAAAAACCAAGAAAAAAATGTACCAAACAACTCTATCTCTGAAATATTCTTGTTGATTAGAATGATACTATATACATATTATCTAAAACCGTTAACACATACTAGCAAGTATAGATACATGTCAACAATTGACAATTGGGGCCGGAGCAGTGTCACAGGGGTAGGGATTTTGCCTTGGACACACTACCTAAGACAGACCACAGTTCAATCCCCAACATCCCATATGGTCCCCCCAAACAGGAGTGATTTTTGAATGCACAGCCAGGAGTAACCCCTGAGCATCACCAGGTGTGACCCCAAAACAAACAAACAAACAAACAAACAAAAATACCAACAGTTGACAATTATAGCTACTAATATTTTTAACTTTCCTCCAATTATTAAGAACTAAATACCAACATAAACATGAATATAGGGAAGTACACTAAATAAAAACATCAAAAACAATTTATCCATTATCACCTCACCTAGAAGCAACTGATTTAGCATTTTGGCTTATCCTATCCCATTTGTATGCTCAAAAACATTTCAGATACAAAGTACTGAAACTAATGAAAGAAGTTTGCCAAAGTTGCTGATTTCAAACCCAATATGTAACAATCTATGTTCTTATTCACCAATAACACTGAATTATTAATGTACTCCAAATTGTTAAATTTGTCTGATTTATAATGACAGCTAAAAAATAGAGGGGTAGGTCTAACCAAAATTATATAACTCTGTAAGCATACATTTCCATGACGCTAAAAACAAAAGTATTATCATAATTCACAAAAGAGGAACTTGGGCAATGGAGACAGGAAGCTTGACTATGGCAATCAGATGGCAACTTGGCAATTCTTTTCAGTGAATCAAAAGTCAAAGGAATCACACAATAAAGACCTCAACAAACAATGTAAAAAAGATAATAGCAAAATTGTTATTGGGTGAAAAAGAAAGAAGAATGATGCCTATTTTAGATAAGCAGAACACACTAAGGAACTTACCAAGTGATAATATTTAAAAAAAAAAAAGAGCTTAGCATTTATGGAAACTCAAAAGACAATAGACCTAAAGATCATTGTAAGATGAGAGAGGAGCAGATAGTAGGACTATATCATCATACATCATATAATGCAAAAAGGGAATAAGGGATGAAGCACTCTATACATGAGAAGATCTTTCTGTCTTATGGAAAAGAGTTCTCAACTCCAATTTAAATACATATATAACCTTTAAAGGTAATTTCTGATAAATTTAGATTCACTAAAATTAGGGACTTCTATATATGACACAAGAAACAAGGCAAAAAAGTTTATGAGGATCTATAAACTGCAGTATAAGTACTATTAAAAGGTTGGATCCAAAATTACAAAGGAAAATTATGGGACTAAATTGATAGCACAGCAGGTAGGATACTTGCCTTATATGCTACAGGCCTAGTTTGATCCTTGAACTAAATATGGTTTTCTGAACACCACCAGGGGTGATCCCCGAGCATAGGACCAAGAGTAAGCCCTGAGCACTATAGGATGTGGATAAGGAAGTTAGAGGCGAGAGAATGTCCAAAGATCAGTAAGGCTATTGAAAAGATGGCCAACTCATTATTAATAAAATTCAAATTTAATGCTAAGCTACAATTCCATGCAATCTAAAAGCAAATAAATAAGAAAATAAAGTCCAGGGCACTTAGCTTTTCATTCCAGTCACATGAGGAAATCTAGATAAAAGTACAACAATATCAAGTATTGGCAAGAAATGTAACACAGCAACACTATATTCTTTCAACACAGCAACACAATATTCCTTCTCCCATGGGAGTGTAAATTTGTATGATCATTTTAAAGACTAGTTTTCCAAACTTTAGTGAACCTGACAGGAGCATAAATGAAACCCAACAATGACATCTATAAATATGCTTCAGAGAGCACTTACCATGTGTGTAAAGGAGGAGCAGTTCTAGAACATTCACTGCTATCAACTAGAATGTTTATAATAATCCAAAGTGGAACGTTATCTAGATGGCTGTCCACAGGAGAGTAGACAAATTAATTGTGAGGTATCCATTCATAGAGTGAAGTGGTCCTCAGCCTGTAAAACAAATTAGAAATATGTGTATCAAACTAATGTCTGAAACATAATGTCAAATGAAAAAAAATTAAGTTACAGAAGGTTACTAAGTATGTGAAACTTAAAAATACAAGGCTATCATGTTACTTATGAATAGTTTTATATTTAGTAAAAGATAAAATAGTGCAATAGAATAATCAACAAATCCAAAGTAATTAGTTATTCTGGCAAGAAAGGGAGTGGAATGGAATGGGGGAGGAATTCAAAACAGTGGATTTTAATGTACTTTTAAATGAAGCATAATGTAGGAGAAAAATTTAAAGTGAACATGTTCAAATAAAAATTCAAAACAATCCTATTTTTATTTCAGGCCCAGAAGACCATCTGACCCCTATTTTTCATTTAGGCACTCTGATTTACAGCAGAGATACTTATGGAGTTTCAGCCATACAACATTCCAACTCCACACCCATCACCAATGTCAACATTCTTCTACAGATGTCTAAAAATTCCTTGCCACTTCTCTCTCACCCTATCCCCTCAGAAAATTCATTTTTAATTTGATTATTGTATTTTGGATCACATATTTATAATAGCTTAAATGTTTATGGTTTTGATATACGCAATTACCTCTCTCACCACCACCAAAGTGCCCCAGATTTTAATCAATATCTTGATGTTCCATTCAGATTGCTTCACTGTTTCCTCTCACCTATTTTTCCACCTTATTTTTTGGCATTTTCTATTCTGAAATCCAGGGGCCAAGGGTTTGCTATCAGTTAAAATCTTCTATTCTCTTGTTGTATTTCTGTGTATACCACAGATGAGTGAGATTATCTGGTGTTTGTTCCTCTCCCTCTGATTTGGCTAACTCAATATGGACAATTGCATATAAGTTGCAGTGAATGATATGATTTTGCTTTTTACTTATTGTTTCATGGTGTACATATAGCATTTATGGTTCTATTGTGTACATATCTACAGGATATGTGTACATATCCTGACTATTCTACTAAGCACCACAATAAACATACATGTATAGATCCTTTAAAATGAATGTTTTTATGTATGGGGTATGGAGGCCAAGAAGTGGAATAGTTTTAACCAGGCTGAATGAATATTGACCACAAAGGAATATCACATTATTCCCTGCATTGTTCTATACAATTGAAATATGTAATGATATGAAAAACATGTATATTTTTTGCACTGGTGAAGAGTATTGTACACTATATACCTGAAACTCAATCTTGAACAATTTTGTAACTCTGAACAAAAAAAAATATGTATTATGAATAACCTTGTAAACCTTGCTGTTTAAATAATTTTTGTTTTGTTTTATTGTTTGCTTTGGGGGCACATCCTGTGGTGCTGAGGGGATTCTCCTGGCTCTGTGCTCAGAAATCGCTCCTGGCAGGCTCAGGGGGTCATATGAGATGCCGGAAATCAAACCCAGGTTGGTCCAGGGTTGATTGCATGCAAGGTAAACGCCCTACCACTATGCTATCACTTCAACCAAAAATAAAGTAATTTTTAAAATAACAAAATGTAGGGGCTGGAGAGAAAGCATGAGGTAGGGCATTTGCCTTGCATGCAGAAGGATGGTAGTTCAAAACCTGGCATCCCTTATGGCCCCCGAGCCTGCCAGGAATGATTTCTGAGCATGTAGCCAGGAGTAGCCCTTGAACACTGCCGGATATGACCCAAAAACAAAACAAAACAAAACAAAATGTACATTTTTGACTGTATAAGAAAAGTTTTCTCCACAGAAATACAATGCAATTGTTCACAAGTATATTGAATAAAATAAATGTCAAAAGTAGACTTTTCTCAGAAGAATTTGTTTGTTTGTTTTACAGCCTGATGACCTCTAGAATTCTTATTTATTGCATTTAAAGCCATTTGTGCTATTTGTACCGTTCACTTCTGCCTGGAGACACTCAGAGTAATAACCAGGTCCACTGTCCAGGCTTAGTCTCTTTCTCATAGTAAAGTACCTTCCACTAGTCATCATAGAATCTGAGTCTTCATGTCACCAGATTCCACAGTCATCATACACACACACACACACACACACACACACACAAGTTAAATCATGACCTTCACAACAAGATGGCATTGGGGGTGCAGTGAAGTGGTGACCTTTGCACTTGCTGAAGTCCTAGACCTGAATGGAGACAGGCTCCATGCCAATCTTTGCTCTCTCCCAAAGTCAAAGTCCAAAGGACTTCTCCAGGGGAAAGCACAGCAATTGGAGACTAGGGCTTAAAAGAAAACCTACTATCATTAGAATAAGAACAAATAAAAACTGAGAGTGAAAAGCCTCCTCTGGACACCAAGAATGGAAGCTCCTCCCTCCACACACACACACAACTGATGGGTGAAGTGAAGTGCAGAATTCTGGTCTTCCTATCTATCTCCTTGCACACATAGCAGCCCTCACAAATCAGGCTATCAGACCTCCCCCAGGGAAAACAGCAGCAGAAAGCTGGTGCCTTAAGCACCGCGATTCCTTATGTAGCCCTGAAACTAGACTTTTGTGTGACTCTTTTCTAATTCCAGGCATATTCTCACACTAAAGGAACTGTCTTAAGGCCAGCTTCTCTTCACCATAAACTACGATCTCACTTGAGTCCACTGACCTGATCAATTTCTGTGGAGGCCATATTGCCCCTGACCTTGTTCCCAGCTTGTTACAGGGTGATATTCAGAGAGCTGTGAAAGATCATTATTTTTATCAAAACAAACACCCCTGCAAGGCTGAGCACCTCCTTCCTGTTCTAGGACAGTGAGATCCATGGCGTTCCAGTGACAGCTAAACAGCCTTGTCCTCATGCTACCCCCTCACGCCTAGAGAAGTCTGGCCACTTCCTACCACCTAGGGACTTCCCTACAACTCTCTTTAGCCCTCCACACCAGGTCTTCTGCCCTTCGGGTTTCCTGGGAGCTTTCTGGGTGTCAGTAGAGAGGCCTGGGCATGCCTGTGGTGCCGCTTTTGCTGAGAATAATGGGTATAATTACAGACAGTTCCTTCATTGTCCTGACTCTCAGAAGCTCTTCAGCTCCCAATGAGCTCAGTGCCTTTGGTGTCGCAGAGGGGACATGAGGGAGGGCAAACTCAGAAAAGCATCATGCACACACACACACACACACACACACACACACACACACACACACACACACATCCCTACCCCCAAAGGGAAGAAGAGATGGAGGTGGCATCTTCAGGTGTAGAGTCTCAGAGTGGGTTGAAAAGGAGGAATTGGGGGAGGAGAACCCCAGCTCTGGCAAGAATGTTTGTTACTTTTCAATCAAATCAGCCTGTTGTTATCTCTGGGTGCTCCACTCTAAGGCTGACTCTGGTCGGCTGTTAGGATTCCTTCCAGAAATGGAGGAGGCATGAGGAGGAGGCAGGATATTCCAGAAGAAGATGACAAAAAAAAAAAAAAAAAAAACTTAACAGCCTCAGACCAGGTTGGAATTGGATTCAGCAGTTTCTCAGATGATTCGAATATGCAGCGCTAATGAATCCTCTTACCTTGGGGAGCCTCTGTGTCTTAGTCCCCGGGTTAAACTACCTAGAGTTATTTTTCAGTACAAACCACATTTTCCGCTTAAGAAGGAGTGGGGTCATGGATCATGGCTTTTCTCTAGGTGGCCAGAGAATCTGACCTGGACTGCTGGCACCCCATACCAGGGAAGATGTATCTTCCTCAACTTGAAATTTTTTGGGGGGACACAGAGGTTACTCCTGGTACTGTACTCAGAAATTGCGCATGGCAGGCTAAGGGGGCCATATGGGCTGCCTGGTATCGAACCCAGTTCGTCCCAGGTCTACCAAGTGTAAGGCAAATGAATTACTGTGCTATCTCTCCAGCCTAACTTGAAATTTTATGATTAATTACTAATGATTGACACTTCATGGATCTGAAAGCTTTCACACTGGTTTGTTTTTGATGATGAATACATCTCTCAGGACTTTCTGCAAAGTTCCTTCAAGCACTCCCCTCCCAAATATGGCCCCTATTAAAAAAAAACTAATCAGGGAGATGGAACAATGGATCCTCTGTCTCCCAGGAAGTAACTAGGGGCCACTGGGCCTAAACTAGCCTTGTCTTTGGTGTCTTAATTCCTACCACAATGCACTCTGGTCTCCACTAGAGAAGATGAGATCCGTTTTCCTACCAAATGCAATATAAGTCAATACAGCTAGAACCAATGAACCCTGCAAGGAGGGAAAAGATGACTCATTTTGCAGTGTCTGAAATGATTGTCATGAAATAGCCATTGGGAACGTAGCCCTACAAGGCAGTAGGGTCTGTCGTTAGCCAGCACTGCTCTGTACCCTCGTGGCTCCCTCTCTCTTTTTTGCCCTGAGAAGAAAGGCTGATTATTGCACCCAGACTCCTCCAGAGGAGCCCTCCAAGGAAAGCCATGTGGGATCAGAGAGCACAGGACCTCCTAAGCAGTTGGCTGGGCCCACGTGGTGGGGTGGGACTGCAAAGACTCACGCAGGCTGCATGGTGATTTGCAATCAGTCGCGAGTGATTACACATTGTTTTCTCATCGATAGGCAGAAGGGAGCCCTGACGGGATAATAAGATGCAGCTGATGGAAAATAACAGCTGAATGGCAAGAGCAATCGGGGTCTGCGCAGGCCTCCAGCGCTGGGGATGTGTGGTCTTCCCCGCCCCAACTGCCAGGAACAGATCTGAAGACTTGACACTAACACACCTCTGGCTGCCCAGGGCAACTGACTGGGTGTGTTTGTGTGTGTGTCTGTGAAGGGGAGGAGGACCAATATAAGGATGAGATGAAATGACTGGAAATGATGACGAGGACCCAGACTCTGCCTCTGATGAACCTTAAACTCTCCAGGCCAGAAAGGAAGGAATCAGGTCCCCAGCACACAGTCTTGGGACTGGATTAGCCTCCAGAGCAGCCAGAGAAAGAGAAGTCCCTTCAGCTCACCTAGTTCCTAAGAAACAACATTACCTGCGCTAGGCTGCGGGTGACCCTGTTTTTCTCCGCTGTGCTCAATGAGAGAATCTGTTGAAAAGAGCTTTTCCATGGATCAGTTCGCTAAGGGCCAACTTGAGCCCTGTTTACCCTTCTGTTGCCAGAGGAAAACAGCTGTTTGCTGAAATTGAGGTCTCCTTCCATGACAGTCATTATTGCTTTCCCAGTAGGACATAATGGGCCTGAATTTCCCAACTGGAGGGGAGCTGCTCAGGCCTGAACTCTCCCCATTGGGGAGTGTAAGACCCAGGCTGGAAGGTACACCTCCATTTCATCTGCATTTCTAAGTGCTCTGCCTGCACAAGGTCCCTCAAAAAGGAACTGGGGAAGACCAGAGCCCTGGTTTCAGGTCTTTCACCCATTTTCTCACTGCTATGCCCATCTGCTGCATTTAAGCTGCATGACCTCCAACAACTTGTTGGAATCATATCAGGGCTGAAGAATTTCACCAACCAAATGATTGACTAAGGAATGCCTAAAAGAAAAAGGGGAAAAACGCAAAAGATTGAAATAATTCAACTATTCGTTTAGTGGTAGCTTTTGCTTTGTTCAGCTAATAGCTTACAAAGATCTTTCTAGGCTAACATTACTATGTTTCCCCCCCAAGTGGTAATGTCTTGCAAAATTAGAGCCAGGATATTGGCATTGACAGAATCCACTTATTCTCTGCTCTTTACTCACTTTTTTTAATCTCTATTTTCACTCATTAATTCAATGCGATTCCACCATGTCCAGGAAGTGTGGCAGCCAAGTTAATCCCTTTATTTATTTTTTATTTATTTATTTATTTAATTTGGGGGGGGGGGTTGGGTCACACCCGGCAGCGCTCAGGGGTTATTCCTGGCTCCATGCTCAGAAAAATCGCCCCTGGCAGGCACGGGGACCATATGGCATGCCAGGATTCGAACCACCGTCCTTCTGCATGAAAGGCAAACACCTTACCTCCATGCTATCTCACTGGCCCCATCCAAGTTAATTTCTATCTATCAGCATAAGAATCCTGGTATGACCCTTGTACAATATCTTCTAGTCCCTGGTCACAAGGTCTACATTTCTTTCCTTTTTCTCCCATCAAGAAGGTGATATGCTTGGGGTTGGAAAGATAGTACAGGCATAAAGGCACCACGTATGGTGCCCTCGAGAATCACAGGAGTGATTACTGAGCACAGAGCTAGGAGTAAGTCCTGAGCACCAAAGGTGTACTCCCCCCAAAATAAAGAGATTAAGTGAAACATCAAGATGCAGAATAATGCATACAGTATGCTCTATTTTAATTTTTATATAATATATATTTACATATACATATTAACAGAGGTGTTTATTGTAATTATCTCTAGAGGCTGAGGTGGGAGGGTTTTCATCTTATATACTTAGAGATAATAGCTAGTTTATTGAGCACTTATTATGACAGTTGCTATTCAGCATTTTATAGCTAATTAAAGGGTTATTGCAATAATGATAATGATTACTAAATTATTCTTAATGCTCATATAGTCAGGTATTGTTCTTAAATGTCTTATATATACCCTCTCATTAGTTATCAGCAAAACCCTCAGAGATACTTTCTGTTATTTTTTTTAAGTCACAAGTAGAGACGGATGCTTGAAAAAGTGAGATCAAGGTCACAGAAAAACCAACTGTGCTGAAATCCTACATATTCTGCACCACAGTCTCCAGTGAGCACCTCCATCAGATCATAATCCACTTTGGTGTCATCAGTCTTGACAACATAAAGTCCTATATTTTGCAATTAAAAAAGAAAAAAAATTGCTTTCAGTTATGTAACCAGTAAACATTTAAGAGTAATAATGCAATCTTATGTGTAAAACGCATGACTTCTCTTGGAACAATTGATTTGCGCTGTAAATTCACCAATTTGGTGGGTCTAAATCTTATAGATAAGATTTTTTTTTCTGGTAGCTGGAGTGATAGCACAGTGGTAGGTCATTTGCCTTGCACACAGCCAACCCGGGACAGACCTGGGTTCAATCCCAGCATCTCATATAGTCCTCCAAGCCTGCTAAGAGCGATTTCTGAGCACAGAGCCATGAGTAACCCCTAAGCACTGTCAAGTGTGGCCCAAAAGCAAAAACAAAAACAAAAAATAAATAAAAGGATCTTTTCTTTTTTTTTTCCTATTTGCCAAATACACATATATATTTTTTAATTTTTATTTTTAATTATGAGAACAAGGGTGCAAAGAAAGAGGACAAGGTAAAGTTACAGTGGAAGGACAATCACCCATAACATAATTCTCAGAAGTCCCCTTGCTGATATCTTAACTTTGAAATTTCAGCCAAAGAACATTAAGATAAATAAGACAGAATCCATGTACAATTACTTTGTTCCTCAAGTCCCCAGATTGTAACCCATTATAATATTTCTTAACAGTACACAAGGCAATCTAAAGCCATAAAACTTACGTAACTCCTTAAACATTACAGGCATAGTATTTTCTTACATTTCCATATACATGCATATTAGCTTAAGTTAACCTCAAATTTTAAGTGAGTTCTTTTTAAGGATTAGAGTCAAAGGAGCACAGTAAAAATGGTGTTAGAGTGGCAATTGTTGTTTGCATAGGCCCACCAAAATATGAGGGACATGGAAAGAAATAACGTTGGCCTAAGTACAAAGAGACCAGACCCCTGAAGTTTCTTGGCACAAGACGAAGTCTAGGCTCCAGGCAAGCTAGATCATCCAATCCAATACATTGTCTGTAGTGCCAACACACTTTTATTTTTCACACAGTCTCTGTTGTTGGTATCATGTTTCTGTATTAAAGAAAAAGGATCTTTTCTATTGTGATGTTTTTTCATCCAAACTTCTAGAACTTCTAGAACGTAATTTTAAAAATAATTCATTTAAAAAATGTTTTGTATCATCTTACTTGCCTGATTTCAGATGATTCCTGAGAATTAAGGTTTCTAGGTAATGTCTCATCTACATTCCAAATAAGCAAGACAACGCCAGAAAGCTCATAGACATGACATGACCCAAACACCAGAGTCTTTATAGCTATGTAATTATTTCAGGATACACTAAAAAGCAGTCAGAAATCATTCTTTAAGCATTTATATGGGATGGGGGAGATGTTTGTTCTTAGTTCTTTTTAAAGTAGTGACCCCCTATAAAGAAATAATTGTGTGTCAAAACATACATCAATTAAACATTTAAGCAGTCACTGAAGCAAAACTACCTTTAAATACCCCTAAATCTACAAATAAAGAGAAAAAAATGAGGATTTGGTGTAAAAATATCATGGTGAGATTTCCTACATTCTCTTTATTTTACAGTTTTCTAAATCACTGTCTTGAGTCCCTACGCAAATGTAGATGTACACATTAAAAGAAAATATTAGGGGCCGGCGTGGTGGCACTAGAGGTAAGGTGTCTGCCTTGCCAGCGCTAGCTTAGGACGGACCACGGTTCGATCCCCCGGCATCCCATATGGTCCCCCAAGCTAGGAGCAACTTCTGAGCGCATAGCCAGGAGGAACCCCTGAGCGCCACCGGGCATGGCCCAAAAATTAAAAAAAAAATATTAAGCAATGCTTTCTGGTTTTAGTATTATTATTTTTCCAAATGTTGGTATTTCAATCCTGGGTCTATTTCTTCCTGTACTTTCAGCATCGAGGACCACTCACTTAGCTTGGGTTTATGTCACCTGCTTTCATGTAAATTCATGTAACAGGTTCTGTCTTCTCTTAACTCCCATCTTCCTTCTCCAGTCTGTCCTGTCTACACTGCCAAACTAGCTGTCAGGAAACAGGAGAGACACCCAATTCTCTTTTTGATCTATAATCTCTGCCAGTGACTTCCAGCTGCCTCTAAAGCAAGTACATACTCTACCATTTTCAATTTAAGGAGATTTTCAAATTGACTCCACTTTAGCTCCCCCTGCCTTTTCTTCCACCATTGACTTTGATCCTTCCACCATGATTGTCAGTCTGAGACAGACTATTTCCACGACTGGTTTCCCATCTGCAGGCTTTGCTTCAGGTTGAGCTTTCAGCCTGAAGGAGCGATCCTCATGAGACTGGTAGCTGTTCTCTCCATAAAATTTTCCCTTCATTTTCTCCAAGTTTGATGAAGGTGTGATGGCTACCAACTGGCAATTCACACTTGGGCATAGATGCTTGCCATATTCAATCACTCTCCTAGCTCATTCCATAAAATCTTCCCAACACTGTGGGGAAGGTGGTAGTGTGATGATACACATGTAACACCCATCTCTCCTAGTGATACAGGGCAGTTAGACACCTATCTTCACATTTACACATGCACTTATTGTAAGTGACACTATTCTAAAGAATGGGACCACAATATTTACAAATAACAATGAAAAAATCAATATGCATTAGAATAAATTTTATGTAGCCCATAGAGTTTCATAAAATTTTTTTGATTTATTTCAGACACACCTGTTGCCTACCTAATGTGATACATAGGTTATCACATGAAAGTTTATTGATATTTTTGTTGACATTAATGAGCATGGTGAGATGAAATGTAAATGCTAGGAAATTATTAATAATGTGTATGACTTCTTTGCTAACTGGAATAACAGATTCCAAAGTCTAAAAGAAGGACTACTTATAATATCAATATTGCACAAATGCACAATTTTAAGCTAGTCTGCATTATTAAGATTATTTTCAACAGATTCTTAAATCCTGAATTTCAAATTAAAATATTAGGTAGGCCTGAATTTTATAATTAGAAAAAAGCAGTCAATCATTATTTGACAATTCTGAATACTTATTGGCTGTTTCTACTAAAAGCTACAATAGATAGAAATAAATTAAAGAACATAATGCAAAATATTTAGAAAGAGGCACTTATTTTTTTTGGCCACACCCATTTGATGCTCAGGTGTTACTTCTGGCTAAGCACTCAGAAATTGCCCCTGGCTTGGGGGGACCATATGGGACACCGGGGATCGAACCACAGTCCTTCCTTGGCTAGCGCTTGCAAGGCAAACACCTTACCTCTAGCGCCACCTCACCAGCCCCTTTTGTTGTTGTTGTTTTTTTGTTTTTTTTTTTTTTGAAGAGGCACTTATAATAAAGAATTAAAGTAATTCAGTGGGAGAAGACTATATGTCATAAAAATGCATTTTCATTCACATTTCCTAACACATAGAAACTCAATTTGAGATGGCTCATTGACCTAAGTAAAAAGTGAAAAAATTATTAACCTTCTATAGGGAAACCAGAACATCTTTACAATATTTAAGTGAGCCAAGATATTTTTTTGTGCAGAGGAAGTAACATAAAGAAAGAAAAAAATCTAAAATCGAACTTCATTGACATTAAGCATAAAAGAGACTTTAGAAAATAAATAGGCATGAGAAACACAAGAAGGAAATAATAAGTGACCAAAGGCAAAGACCCTAAGAACTGGTCTGCAGACCTGAGCTTTCCATAATGAGGAGAAAAGTAAGTCAACAAGTGGGGGTAGGAGGCCAGAGTGGTGGCAAAAGGATGCCTTGCGCTCACTAGCCTAGGACCGACTGCGGTTCGATCCCCTGGCGTCCCATATGATCCATCAAGCCAGGAACGATTTCTGAATGCATAGCCAGGAGTAACCCCTGAGCGTCACCGGGTGTGGCCCAAAAACAAACAAACAAAAAACCAAAAATAAAACAAGTGGGGGTAGTGAACAATCTTGTGGAGGCTGTGGTGATGTAATACCATGTACATGAAACCTTATCATTAACAATATTGTAAATAAGGATGCTTAAATTTTAAAAAATTCTTTAAAAACTAAACAGGTAATAGGCTTGAAGAAAATAGCTACAATGCATATCTCTGACATAGGGCTCCTATTTACAAACCTTTATAACCTTCACAATATAATGTGGAAAAATTAAAGACAAGGTTTAACATGGAGCTGAAGTAATAGTACAGTGAATAGGCACTTGCCTTGCAAACAGCTCTCCTGTATAACCAACACCTTATAAGGTACTCTTGAGCCCATCAGGGGCGTGGACAAAAACAAATAAACAAAAGTCAAATAAAATGGATAAAAGATTTACATAAGAACATAAAAAGAAAACTATCAAGTGGCCCATAAGCACACATCATAAGAAATGTTCAACATTAGTCACTAGAATGATAAAAGATAAAACCAGGAGATAATATTACCCAGTAGGATGAATAATATAAAAGATATAACACCAAAGAAGGTCGGTGCTGACCTTCTTGAAGTACACTTTGAAAATCAATCCACCAAAACCTTAAAAGAAAACATACCTACTCCAGGAGTCAGTCAGTGATACCAGTTTAAAATATTTATTCAAAAAAATAAAAGAAAACACACATACATACACACACATATATATGTGTATATTTCATAATCTATGGCATCATCTCAACAGATTTAGAAAAAAGTTGATAAAAGTCCATTTTTATTTGTGATTTTTCAAAATTGATTTTTAGGAACTAACGACGTTGTTCTTGATAAAGTACCTAAGACATATATGAAATCCTGGAGTCCAAGGAAGAAAAAGAAAATAAATTAAGTGTAAAAGACAGATTTTTAAAAATGTCTCGAATAATTTCTTTAAATTCATAAAAAAAAATTCTGGAAGATTTTGGGCCACACCCAGCAATGCTCATGTGTTACGCTTGCCTTATGAACTCAGGACTTACTCCTGGCAGTGCTTGGGGGACCAGATGGGATGCAAGGGAACAGATACTGGTCAGCTGCATGCAAGACAAGTGTCCTATCTATTGTACTATCTCTCCAGCTCCTCCTGAAATATTTTTTAATGCCAAAATGTCTTTAAAAAATTTAGAGTACATGTACTAAAAAGATTTTTACAGAAACACTTAGAGACACTTTATTAATAAATATAAATAACTTTGTTTAAAAAGGTAATGGATAAGCAATCCATGATTGATCCAAGCTAGGAATACTATACTGCAAATAAGAGTAAGGAATGAATACAACCTACCTCGTGGCTGGACCTCAGAAACATTCGGATGAGGAGCAGAAAAGGCCAGAGGCAAATATAGTTCACATGATTCCATATCATCAAAGTTTTCAAACAGGCAAGATGTTTTTCTGGTAAAAAAAATAACTTTAATTTCTTATCTCCTATCACAAAATGACAATGTGAAACCTTTCCATGAGGTTGTGTGAATGCCTTTGTATACATACGCCTTTGTATACATCCGACAGTTGATATCAAGCCTGACTTAGCCCTCTCCTTCACTAAGGTGCAGAAATTGAATTTCCCCCTCCTGCTAGTACAGAATCCTATGTGCTCAAGAATGCAAACTGTAAATCAATACCCACGTCTTAAAGGTGACATTTCAACAACTGTACATCCTGGAGCCTTTCAGGATCTTAGGATCATTTGGTTCCTGTCAAACGTCTCACTTCGTAAATAATTTATAAGCATCTAGCTAATGCCACATCTTGTAATGTAGGATGACCCTTCTTCCTCTGCCGTGTGGTGGTCTTCATTTACATAGCCTATCCTCATTCACAAAAGGCTGTTGAACACCTACCACTCAGTACTAGGTGCTTTATTGCAGTTCCAGGTGCTTTAGTCCAGTGTAGACTTAGTAATAGAGAGGACACTCATGATTGGAAACTGCCTCATACACAGCAGGAGGAGAGGTTGGGCATATAATGATGTTTCACTAATAACTGCTTGGCTTCAACTGTGATGGTTGCTTTTAGAAAATTTGTACTGTGGGCCAGAGAGATAGCACAGCTGTATGGTGTTTGCCTTGCATGTGGCTGACCCTAGACATACCCAGGTTCAATCCCTGGCATCCTATATGGTTCCCCAAACCTGCCAAGAGAAATTTCTGATCAAAGAGCCAGGAGTAACCCCTGAGGGTCACCAGTTGTGGCCCCCAAACAAACAAACAAACACACATACAAAAATTTGTATTGTGTAGACTTATAAATGCAGTTAGCAAGATGCCCTGATCTTGTCTCAGATGAGTAGAATGAGAGTAGACTAAGAAACTAATAAGTGCTTTCTGGAAGATAGTTCTAAGTGGGGCTCTGAATGGGGAGCAAGAAAATGGTAACAGTTGCAGGTGGTAGAACCTGGTACCTAAAAGAATGTTGAGCCCATTTGAAAGTAAAAAGAAAAAGTTTGTCAATGGAAAATGGAGAGAGTATAGTCTGGAGAAGTGCTAAGGTCTAAACCAAGCATAAATTAAGCCTGAACTAAGGTCTAAACTAAACTAACTCTTAAAAAATTATCAATAAAATAAGTGGGAAAATAGGGATGAGATTTGGATAGTAGATAGGTATGATTATTTGCCTCCAGTTTATAGAACAACAGATTGGGGAGTCCATAGCATGCTGTATAGAATCTCGCTTAAGGATAGCATGTAAACATAATAAATTGCCCCTGCAAATTCCCAGTGAGAATTCAGCCCTACTCTGAAATTTGTAGACTGTAGAGAGAATGTGGTAAGAAAGCATCTGCCTTCATCCAAACTGCAAATGGCCTTTCCTAGTAAGAAACAGTCCAATTCGGCAGTGGAAATCTTTAAGGGTCCAGGTTGACTCCATGTTTCCCATAAAAGACTTGAGACTCATCTAAGAGGTAAGCAGGGGGACTAGGTGAGGGGTGGGGGGGGGCTCATATGAGTGTTGAAACAATTCTTTATTTTTAGAGAATTGTCTGCCTGGGTAGCAGGAGAGAAATTTCACCTAGGCTGTAACTGCAGGTCTCCTCTATTTTCAAGAAAAGGAACATTAGTGTTTTACAACAGAAACAGCAATGTCTGCAGGTTCTTTTCCTGATGCCAGTCATAAACCTCTTCTATTTTGTGGGTAGATAATATTACCCTTCTGGTAGCCCCTCTGGAGACATGGGGGTGACTCTCTCTTTCCTGCTGGGCTGCCACCAGGTCACTTCTTTCACTATGTTCTCTCAGCTCTCCACCATGGAAAAACTCCCTCAAAAACTTGTGGTTAGGCAACAAACTCCCAGGGGAAGGGAAAATAAAAAGAATAAATCAATGTGTGGCATTTGGATTCAGCCCTAAAAGGGTTTTAATTCCATATCCACTATTTATTATTTGGGTGACCATAGACAAGTGAAATCGTTTTTCTGAACTTAAGTTTCTTTATGGATGGGACAGCATTTCAATTTATCTGGACAATAAAATTAGAGGTTGACGCTATACTAAGTACCTCACACAGCCTGCACCAACAAGTTGAATATCACAATGATTCTTTCCCTTTAAAAAAATGGCTGTTTTTCTATTTTCAAGTTGATCTATATAATTTTATAAATCCATAACAGCTCCTCTTACATCACATAAGAGCAGGCAGAAACTTAAAAGATAAAGAAGGTAGGACAGGAGGTTGAGGAAGGTACTGAACCAAGGCAAGGGAGAACCAACAACAATAACAGGGGATTTGCTGTAATCATTTCTGAAGCTAACGCCTGAGTAATGGGAAGCACCAGTGGAATGGCCAACTGTGAACTTAACAAACAGAATGATTGTTTTGGTCTGCGGTAGGTCAGAGAACAACAGTAGATCAGAAGGCCATGGAAGAGATTAAATTGGGTAAATCCGTCATCCTCCCTGACAATTGAAGGCTAATCAGCTTTGAGAGAAACTGCCACTGGTTTCCAAGAACTGCCACACACGCAGGTTGACACCATGGATGCCCACAGCTTTCACTGTGTTTATTTTGGGTGCAGTAGCAAGTGTGCAAAGAACTAGTTTTCCCTAGAGTTTAGGTAGAATCTCAATCTTGGAGTTCACTAAATTGAAAAATGAGTTTTCTTACTGAGGTTACCAGAACAAATAAGGTCAGGCTTATTTATTTTAGAGTGAACTGGATTAGGCCAGAGACCTGAGTTAGACTCTTATTGCAGATCTCACATATTCAGAAGAAAAAGAATATTGTTCATAAATTAGGGTACTTGAGCATTGTTGGTCTGATTTTCTTCTTTTGGTATCTCTACACACAAGGGAAGTGCCTGAAACCCACCAGTATTGTTAAAGGTGACAAACATGAATGGGTCTGTAAGGAATGTGATGTCTGGTTTTTGATAGTGAAGAAGAAAGCTCTGTAAATGAATTCTCTTACCACCCCTTGATCTCAAGATAAGGACATGTTGAAAAAGCAAGACCAAAATCAGGAGAGAAACCCCTGCTGAGTAATGTACAGAGAGAGCCTTGTTCTTAAGGGTGATGACAATAATCATGACAATCAGACTCCTCACTAAGCACATGGGAAGCTTGGCTATAGTAAGAGCTCTGCACGTACTTTCTTTTGTCATATTCCAATTCTTTTCATCATTTTCCACACACACATGAAACAACTGAGGCAGAGAAAGGATTAACTGCATGTCCCTGGACACACAGCTGGAAAGTTGTAGGGAAGTGACTTCACATATCTTGGGTTCTTAAAGTACTGCCTGGGCTGAATTTAAGCATGAACTGTGTGATCTAGTTCTACACCTGACATTTGCTCCTAGAAAGATTATTTCCTGCACTGACCATTGTGGCTGGCAGCGGGTGGAGAAGGAGAATGAAAGATGGATATAAGCAAGAGAAATACACTCTAGGACACCTATCGGGTGCATAACAAAAGATGAGGTGGGAATCCAAGAGAAAAGGGGAGTCAAATTAAGGGTACAAAAATGTAACTGAGAAGTATGTGAAGAGTCAATTGCTAAAGGTCCAAGGACGGGGAGATGGGAGTGGTGGTGAGGAGCTAGAAGACGGACCAGTGAGGTCAAGGCAGGTATTGTGACCTCAGCCATGGAACTCAACCTAAATTCCCTAAAATCCTTGCCAGAGGATTAAATGATGTTACTGTAGAGTTAGACTCAGTTTCTTAGACAATCTCTCTTCAGTCTAAAGACAAGGATGGAGCAAGAAATCAAAGTAGGAAAGTCGTGCTCTGAAGATTGAAACTATGACCTTTGGAAGTAAGATGTGTCACAGGCCACCTGAGTTGGGCAGCACTGAGAGGGGTTTCAGGGTTATTTGATAAGAGGATGGGAGAGAAGAGTCAACAAAGAGTGGTACTTAGTTCCTACTACTCTTGAGTGTGTTAAATCTTAGTACCCACTCTTTGTTGACCCCTCGCTTCCATCCTTCTATCAAATAGATAGAAGCTGGCCTGTGACAAGATGGAGTGAATCCCTAAGATATTTAAGAATTCAACCAGCAGAACTTGTGGGCTACACAGGAACTGATTATCTGAGGAAGGAGAAATAAGCTGGGCTCTATTATTTCATTGGCTATATTACTGATGGGATACAGGACAGCTACAGGGTCTCTTGATGGTGAAGAGGCCACTGAAAGGGAGTGTACAGTTCTTCTCTGCAACCTCCCAGTTCTTCTACTTCTTCATAATCTCTGGATAAACACAGAACTTCATGGATTGAAATCCATTTTCCTCTAACCTTGTGGTTCTACCAGAACAGTGTGACTATATCAGGTCTAACTTTTGGGTCCAGCTTTGTATTTAGACTCCAAAGAATTCAGGAATATACTCTTAGACTCTAGAACCTTAGAGCTATTGTGTGTGTGTTTCCAGTTTTGGGCATAATTTTTGAATGGTTCAGTCATTTCTATCCAATAGGAGAGGGTGTAACCTTTTAAATAGGCTATTTGAGGTGGTGTGCTTGGGCCACAGTTATTGTGTTGAGGGGCTACTCCCCACACCATAGTTGGGATCACTCCAGGTTCTATGCTCTGGGGATCATGCAGTGACAAGGTCAAACAAGTCAAGTGTTGGAACCCTTGTCCTATATTTTCCAGCCCATGAACCTATAATGTTGGGATTTGTCTTTTCTATTTCTAATAACATGTAGGGACTTTTGTTTGGGGCTTGCTTCCCTTTAGTCCCTTTAGGACTCCTGTTTAACAAGAAGAGAAGCCTCTTCAGCAGGGACACTTGGGACACTGGAGTACAGTGGATTCTTCCCTGAATTCCAGGACCCATCATGCTCCCAAAGCCTAGGAAGAAGAGAGGGAGCTCAGTTTTGGATATTGGTGAGGGATTAAGGAAGGCCTAGAGATTCCTTGCTCTGATACTGGATAGACTTTCTAGTCAAGTACTTGGAAAGACAACTAGACCCCTCTTGCTATCTCTGGTGCTCCATGTTCAAGCCCTGTGTGGAGAGCTGCATTTCTCACCTGTGGCTTCCCTCCCTAGCCACTAATGACTCTAAGTGACTCATGGCAAAGACCTACCATAGGGCATACTGAGTGATTAGGGGGCACCATCATGACCTCCTAGCCCTTCTTTCCTATTGTCACTAATACTAGTTTATGTATAATTTTTTCAAAATAATGTTTTTTCTTTGCTGATTAATATGACATAGTTATTTATCCTTGCCTCTAGACATTCAAAATATGCCTCTCTGTGGGGGAACATCTCTACCCCAGATCACATTGTATTATTGCAACAATAAAGATGTCTTCTGTATGAAGTTTTGACTTTCCCATAAGGCTCCTGATGATACAAACCAAGTTTTTTCCTTTTCTTTACCATCTTGGTAGGGATCTAGTACCAGGGGCTTATGCATACTCAACAATTGATACATATTTATGAAAAGAAATGGAACGAAATGATCTGGAATGAATGGATTCACTAAATGAGCCATGATTTGGAGCTTCAGCCATCTGCAAAAGAATGTGGATACTTAACAAGCATTTGAAGTATCTTTGATTCTTTAAAATGGCCTTGGTAATCATCTGCTGTGGGTTCAGTAATAAGGAGAAGCTGAAGAAATAAAAATGTACATGAAAGTCATAGTGAACTAGGATCTACTCTGGAGAATGATGGCGAACAAGAATGATAACATGAAATGCTGGAAAGGACACGGAGCATCCTGAACTCTCATACATTGTTTGTGGGACATAAAATGGCCAAAATCATTTTGAAAAGTTCTCTAACCATTTCTCTTCTAAGAGTTAAGCACACTCAGGCCTGAAAACCCAGTAAATACTATTCCCAGAGATTGATTTGAGACATGAAAATCTAAGTCTACCAAAAGACTTGTTTATATACAGTGTCACTCATACCAGCCAAACACTCGGAAAAAGACCAGAAAGAGGAAAATAGAAAAACATACTATTATATCTCAGGAACTATTATTCAGTAAAAAAGAGAGATAAACTAGATGTACAACACAGATTAATCTCCAAAATAATAAGCGGAGTGAAATAAGTCAAAGATACAAGTAAATATATGCTGCATAGTTCCATTTGTATGAAATTCTAGAATATGTGAAACAAATATAAGCTGATATAAGTAGATGTGAGATTGCATATGTGATGGGGAACTGAGTGAGAAAGGACACAAGGAAACCTTTGGTGGTGATGGTGACATTCTAACTGCCTTTCTAAGTGCCAAGGGGGCAGTGAGTGTCCATAAATAAATGGGCTTGTTGAAAATAAGTTCACAGTACAGCATTTTACTACATGCAAATGACATCTCAATTTCAGCAAATGTTTTGAATGTTTTGTTTCTCAAGTCTTCAGTAAACAAAAAATCCTGGAGTTGGAGGCTTGAAAGAGGCCTAGGAAATGGAGAAATTGAGTCTCCATATGGATAGGGGACATGTTGCAGAAGACACACACACACACACACACACACACACACACACAGTCGCTGAGATAAGAGATTGCATTGAAGCCCCTTAATACACTAGTCTCACTCATAGGTCTTCCAATGGGAAAATTGAAGGTTTCTTTAGATCTGCACCTTCCTTATTTAATTTTTATCAGTTGATTGGCTACTGGCCCCAGGTCAGCTTGCTATGCCCTTTTGTTCACCCCTAGTCTATACCATGACCCTTCACAACCCCTTTCTGATGGTGATTTATCAAGGCAGAAGTACAGCCCAAACTTTATATTCATGAAAGTCGGTACATAGGTAGTTGATAAAGAAGGAATTGAAGTTGTCTTATCACTAGATACACGATTTCTAGATTCTGTGCTTTCTGTAAGCTTTAAAAGAGATTAGTCTCTCAAAAAACTCCACTAGCCAGAAACCAGAAAAAATAGTCTGGCACCAGATTGCAGAGAAACCCAACTTTCAAATGGAAAGAGGGGAGAAGTCATTAAGTCAGGTAGTAAAGAGAGCCAGAAGAAGTCCCTCATGACCTCCATTGCCTTCACAAACAAAGATGGACTACGGGCTCTTTACTCTGTACTCTCTATTACAGACTTGCAGGTCCTCCTACTAACCCACATACCCTGCTAACCCATATATCCCCCTGCTGGTTCCTGACTCTTTCTTAGCCAAGAAGCATGTGGATGTCCATAAGAGTTGAGGGGAGGATCACTGAAGAGGTAGGTGTGTATGCCATCCCTGTCTCAAGGAGTAAACAAATGAAAGTAGAGCATTATTCAGAGACACAAGCCTCTATGCAATCTTTATTTTTTCCCCATGTCATCTTAAACTTGGCAGGATAGAAATGTTTTCTACAGTGTCTGCTACTTTGCATAGAATAAAGATGCAATTCATTTTGGTGCTAGAAGATTTTGCTTCTTTGTCAGTAAAGCCCTCAGTTGGATATCTCTCCCACTCTGGCACTGAGCTCTGTATATGTGCCTATGTGTATCTGTAGTCTTTCACTCTACTGAAATAACAAATTATGGGAAGGGAAGTCGTGCATTTGCTAGGGAAGATTCTTGTTTTAGAGAGCAGAGCTAGCTAAAGGCAATACCAAACTGGCTGTGAGCAATCAAGGAGCAAGATCTCTTATTCCAAAGCCAGGCACTTAATAGAGGCTTTTAAAATGACCTACATATTGACCGAGTAGGGGTCCTCAAACTTTTTAAACAGGGGGCCAGTTCACTGTCCTTCAGACTGTTGGAGGACCAGGTTATAGTAAAAACAAAAATTATGAACAAATTTCTATGCACACTGCATATATCTTATTTAGAAGTGAAGAAACAAAATGGGAATAAATACCATATGAGGCCCACGGGCCGTAGTTTGAAGACCCCTGGAGAGAATGAGTAAACATTTGCTTTCTGGGATCTGTGGTGTTTCATCTCATTGCATACTGGGGAAAATAACCAACCTGAGTTCTGAAACCCAGACAATCTATGTTGAAGGGCACAGTTGGTTACTCTATTCCTAGATTGAGCACATAGGCTCTGAGCCTTTGTATGCCCATTTCTAGTCTTGGGACAATAATGATGTTTTATTTGATTTGGGGGCCCAGACACTCTTAAGAAGTCCTGGAAAGAAATATACTTTTGGTTCCTATGTTTTTTTTCTGAAAAATGTTCAATTTCAGCAAGTTCTGTAAGTAGGTCAGTGACTGTTCTTAAAAAAAAAAAAAAAAAAAGAAGAAGAAGAAGAAAGAAACCGCTGTCGCCTTAGAGTCATTTGTGAGGCTGGAGATAACATGTAGAAACTGCCTGAATGAACAGCCATCCAGCACAGTTTCTATCTGCTCTTTGGTCTGGGGGAAAACCTCCTGAATTTTGGACCAGATGAACCCAACCTTATGCTCCTGCGTCTGCAGGATTTCCCTGCTGAGCATTTGAGGTGAATTGTCTCCTTTCTCTGGCCTTGGTTTGTTGTAAAACTTCCAAATTGTTAAATTTGGTATTCACCTAAGCTCTGTGGATGTTAAGACTCTGCCCTGGTGATCATCCACATGATTGTTGAAACTTCATGTTGTTGATGGTTAAGAAGAGAAGCCCCAGACTTTTAAATAATTACTTTATTTATGAGGTTGCTCATAATATAGCTTTTGTTTTCCACAGATACGAAGTTGTTCATGGTTGAGTTTCAGTCATACAATGTCCAACTCCCTTCACTGGGACACATTTCCCACCACCAATGTCCCAATGTCCTGTTTCCTTCTTGCCCTCCTCTTTACCTGCCTCTTTCTCTCTCTCTCTCTCTCTCTTTCTCTCTCTCTCTCTCTCTCTCTCCCTCTCTCTCTCTCTCTCTCTCTCTCTCTCTCTCTCTCTCTCTCTCCTCTCTCCTCTCTCTCTCCCCTCCCATTTTCCCCTTTAGACACTATGGTTGTAATATTGTTACTGAAGGTGTATCATGCATATCATATCAATTTTCTTCTCTCAGCACCCAGGTCATGTCCAGTGCCATCATTTCCAACTCTCTGTGTCTTAGTGCTCCCTTCTCGTCCCTAACTGTACTTCTCAACTCTCTGTGGCAAGCTTCCTACCATAGACTGGCCCTTTGACCCTCATCTCTATTGTCTCTGAATATCATTACCATATTATCTTTATTTTTTTATATTTCACAAATGAGTGTGATCAGTTTTGGCCTCTACTAATTTTTCAGCAGCCAAGTAGAAGCCAGTGTCTCAACAGACACAAATAGGAATCTATTTATCTGGAAGAGGGGCTTCAATCTTGGATCTGCTCCCTCACCTATAGAGCCCCAGCTATTGGGCTTCTCTATAGGCAAATAACATTTGCATTAAAGATTACAACATTTGTGGGGAGAAGCTGAGTCCAGAGAGACAGAATACAGGTGGGGTCATGACCTCTGCTTTTTCTCAATCATTCTATTAGCTGAAAAAAGTATCTCAGAAAGAGAGAGATTCAGAACAGAGAGGATAAACCACCAATTTGCATATATGGAGGCTGAAAGGAGCCTTTGAGTTGCTTATGGCTTCCTTCCAGGCGACTCTTGAAGCTGTCCTAGAGGAGAACCCCAGAGAAGGGCAGACTAACTTAAGAGCCCTATAGATGGTTTATGGGAAGGGGCATGGTACGTATCCTATCTTTATCCTTCACAGTAATCTAAAACTTTGCCATGATTATCATGCAAGAAACTTGCACAGAAAATCTAGAGCCAACCTTGGTTGGTGCACAAGTGGGTGTGTTACCTTCTAGGGCCTGGCCAACTCTCTCTGAAAGGAGGCTGTGAGTGATGGCGTGGAGGAAAATCTTTCCTGTGAGATTTTGTTACTTCAATATTAGAAAGTTTTCACATGAATCCCCAGGTTTTCTCTTTACCATCCCCTCAAAGCCAACTAAACCCATTCAAAGCCTTTGGTGGGGGGCACTCTGAACATTGGCTTTGAAACCTCACTGCTTAAACTAAATCCTGGCTCTTTTTTCAACACTGAGACTGTAGGCCAGCCAGGCATGGTATTCCTGGGCCTCCATTTTTCTTACCTACCAAATAGGAAAAGTCTAGTTTAACCTTTAAGGGTGGCTACATGACCAAATAAGTTCATATGCAAAAAAGATGTACCTAAGACTGGTTTCAGTCCATGGTGGCTATTGTACCAGTTTCTCTATTAGAGCCTAAAAAAAGAGATCCCAAACACACTGGTTCCAACCCACCTTTCTAGTATCATGAAATACAGTCTTACTTTGTTGGGTGCTCTCACAATTCAGGCATCTCACACAGCAGATTCTATCCAACCCTGACCTGAATCAGGAATCACATCCATACTCCATACATCCACATTCACCAGAGGAAGCATCTATAGAACTCAGTTGTGACCTTGGCTCACAATTCCTTTTGGGTTGTGAGCCAGAGACCTCCCTCAGTCCCCCGATTTATGTGCCTCTTTATAGGGCAACTTACAAGACAGATTCCATCCTTGGAGCAAGAAATTGGGAGAGGAGGAGAGTAATCAATTGAAGACAGGAGCCTGGAAATATCCTAAGAAACAGCCCATCACTCTCCTGTACTCTGGTCATTAAACACTGGTCACAATGCTCAACTCAAGTGGGAGTAGTAATAGGAAGCAGAGAACACTGGAGCAAAATTCCAAAGGATATGCATGCTATCATAGGATTTTTATCCAAGAAGATAATACTAAGTAAAGAAGCAGAAATTTGGTTGCTGCAGCCTTCAGTAAGTTATAACCAGCAGTGATTCTAGCTCTGATAGTAACTTCTAAAGAATCACTGAAATACAAAGCAAATTGAAGATTCGTGCATTTATAAGTCATCTACCAAAATTCAAGTCAAGTCAGCGTGCATGGTCACTCTCCACTACTATCTCACAGATTTATCTACTCTTCTGTGCTTTTCAAAAGGAAGAATGGCAGCCTGTACAGGAAATCTGGGTCCAAGGAGAGAGCATAAAAGACACAAAATAGTGGTTTGTAATAAAGAACAATAACAAGAAACAATGGAAGGCAAAAGATAATGGTGAGAAAAAAGAAGTTAAAGCAAATGATTACAGGAAAATTAATCATAAAAATAAATCTGCTCGTGTTCTGGTTGATGAGAATGGTACGGCCCTCCGTACAATATTTTGTGGCCCTGCCCTAGAGGAATCTTTTTTTTTGTTTTGTTTTGTTTTAGTTGTTTGGGTCACACCCCCAATGTTCAAGGCTTACTACTGACTTCGCACTCAAGGATCACCCCAACTTTGCCTCCTGCGACCCGCAGGTAAATTGAGTTTGAGACCCCTTTAGACCTTGTAAGGGTAGCATCAAACTGTGATCAAAGGCACAGAAGACTTGGGGTGCATTAGCAAACAGAACAGTTTCAAAGAGGTGAAAATCTTGTATTATTCCAAGTTAGCCCAGAGTTAATGTAAGACTTAGTAAGAAATTTCTGAATCAGAGGATGCTCAATAGAAAATTCCATAGTAGAAAGATATGCAGAAAAAAAGTAGTTAAGGAAATTAATATGAAGGTCAGGTTCTTCTTACCGAATATAGGTTAGAAGTTCCTGCCATTAGCACCTCTCAGAACTATTGAAGAGGTTCTGTTGAACAAAATGACTTTGCTGGAAGATTCTTGCACTGACTCAAACTGGATTCACTATCATTTTTCAGACCGCTTTGAGTCTCTCCTGTGATCTGGACACCAACCAGCATGAAGGACAAGTGAGGACCCTATGACTTACTATCTTTCCAAGGGTTGTGCACAACTTAGGATGTAGGCACTTTCCAGCCAGTTTTATGGATATTTAGGTCTCCTGGTGAAGGAAAAGATTATGCCAAATCCTTTGCCATCCAAGTGGTCACAGGTTATGATATCTCATATATGGAACCACCTCACCCCAGAAACCATTTATGGGATGAGGGATTGGGAATTATCCTTCATGCTGGTTTGGGTGCCTGAAGTTCCAGCCTATACTAGCTTGGCCACTCCTGGAAATTCCCCTATGCTTAGATTCCAGGCTAAGTTTCCACATCCTGCCAGACACTAACTTTAGAGTCCTTTCTCAGGTATTGATATTGGCTTTGATCTGTATTTAGGACTTTGAAGATTCCTTGACCACCTAGGCTAAAACGTGGACTAAGGAGTTACCCAAATCAATTCATTGAATTCTTCAGGGAGCTCCCAGATCCAACCCTCAAAAGATAAAGCTCCACTCCCCATGTGAAAATGCCAATAAGCTGAATCACATCTCCTCAAATGCCTCTGAGCTCCTCTTTTTCTACTTACTCATTTGGAGTAATTTTTTTGCCAATTTTGTAGCCCTCCCCATCATCAGTTTGTTTTCCACTTATATTTTTATTTCTTATGTTTTTTTGGTTTATAGTACTACTGACAATGGTTTCTTATTAACATAATTCCAACACCATACTCATCATCTCCCAACTCAATGGTGTGGGTTAGTTCCCCCATTACTTTATTTTTGGGTTTTTGTTGCTATTTCACTGTGTATTTTTTGTTGTTTTTAATTACTTTAAATACCATGATGCTAAGGCTGTTCATAATATAATACAGTTGGTTTTATTTTTTACAGAGACAAAGTTGTTCATGACTGACTTTCAGTCATAAATGTCCAACACCCTTCCCCAGTGTACATTTCTCACCAGTAATGTCCCACCCTCACCCCTGTCTGCTCTGGGGCAGACATTTTTCTTCTCTCTTTCTTTTTTAATTTATTTGTTCAATAGTCATCTACTCATTTCTTCAAGCTAATTTATTGAGCACTTACGCCCCTGGCATTCTTGAATTCATGGTCTTGTCAATGAGGCAGATTATAATCATATCTTGTGAGGATGATTGCAAGTGGAACAGCGACCCCCCCCCCAAAGTATGCATGGAGGATTCATATAATAAGGGTTAAGCTTTAGGGGTTTTCTCAAACCCTTGACCCACGGAAGTACTAGAATTAAATAGAACCTCAGAGTGTCTGAAGTATTCTCAAACCTCTTGACTAATTATATATCAATGCTACCTAAATTTTTTAATAGATAGTCATTTTTAAAATATATTAGAAGACACCCCAAAAAATGTCCACCTCCTAACCCCAGAACCTCTGACTTTATTATCTCACAGGATAAAGTGAGCTTTGCAGGTATCATTATGGGCAATTATGGGGAAATTATCCTAGATTACCAATAGATACCATGGAAACATACAAGGGTCCTTGTAAGATTAAGACACATGTCAGAAAGAGGTGACCAAAGAGTTGGAATCAGCAGGACCCAGAGAAACAAGGAAATAAGGGCAGCCTCTAGAAATGGGAGAGGAGGGGATGGTGTCCCCCAAAACTAATGCCACTCACTGCCTTTCTCATGCCGCTGGCACCCCCAAATGAGCCCTTCCAGATCTGCAAGATAATATATTTGTGTTCTTTCAACCACCAAATGTGTGGTAAGCAGCAAACAGTGGCTAAAGGAAATTATTATAATTCTATAGCTGTATTATTTAAATGTTAAATGTGCTTATGCTGACCCCAGGAGCACTGGTCTCTGCACAGCTATACTGAGAGGGGAGCTGAGACAAAGGTCTCGGACCTGTGACAACCATCTTACTCCTCCCTCCCTCACTTGTTGATTGAGTTTCCACAGGCCCCTTCCCCTCTAAGGGCCTCAGTTTCTTCCTCTATATAAGAAGGGCCTCCATGGGAAAATGGGGAAGCTTTTCTATTTGCTGGGGAGACAACCTCACAGCACCAGGTCGCCGTGAACCACCTGCTCTGGCAATAACTGAACACAAACACATGAAGAAAATGTCACTCTTACATGAATGATGAATGGCACATGTGTGATGGATGACCCCTTACACCAAGCATCTTCTATGTCCACACAGCACCAAGCTGACTACTTGCAGCTTCTCAATACCTGGAGAAGCCAACTTCCA
This sequence comes from Suncus etruscus, assembly GCF_024139225.1. Lineage (NCBI taxonomy): Eukaryota > Metazoa > Chordata > Mammalia > Eulipotyphla > Soricidae > Suncus > Suncus etruscus. Next base: position 71,813,615 of record NC_064861.1, on the reverse strand, counting down.
GACTTACACATGCTTGTCTAGGCACATAGCCCCCAAACCACAAAGGACACGAATGGGGGCTGCCTTGGTTCATTGGCAGCCACGGCCACACACACATCCACCAAGCCTAAGAAGAAATGCTGCTTTGGTTCCACACACACTGGCAGAGATCAGAGCGCTGTGGCCTTTCCATGCCCTGGCGCGGGTTAAAAATATTGCCCGCTGCCTTGCTTGCTCCTGTCTTAGCCCTGCACATTTAAAAATACACCCAGCAGCAGCGGCTCTGCATTTGAAAATGTATTTTGCATCTGATAATTATGATGCATTTCAAGGGCCAAATTAGAAAGCGCAAAATTAGACTGGCAGGCTTAATTAGTCTATTCTTTTTTTTTTTTTTCTTTTTCTATTTTTTTTTTAAATGGGTGGAATTTGGGCAACTGTCTGTCTGCTCCAGGGGCACCAAAGCCCCTCCTTGGAGTCGGTGGAAATTCACCAGCTCCTGGGCCAGTCAGTCACTCACTCAGCAAGCAGCCTGGGATTAAGTGTGCAGAGAAATGTGAGACCCACCAAGCCAGCAGCTTCCACCCTTCTGGCCTCCAGAAAGGGCCGCAAGAGTGATTACAAAGTAATCTAACAACAGATAATAGAGGGGCCCCTGTACATGGCTTCCCAGAGGCCTGATGCAATCGCATCGGCAACACAGGTTTTGATGTAAAGACATGAACTCTTCTGCGGGGATCGGATCGGTTGCCAGGATTATTACCATCCCTATCTGTGCCCAGAGGCCCAGTGCCCCCCAGTCCTGGTCTCTTGCTCCTTGATTATTCTGTCCCCTCCTCCATCAATCGTCCCCCAGGACTGGCTACCAGGCTATCCTTGAAGCACAGAAGTTATTGAACACTTCAAGAACTCTCCCAAGTCCTAGAGGCTGGATTCTCTGCCATTTGATTCGAGTCTTGATAAAGTTAATCTCTGGGGCTGCACCACAGTCTCTCCACAACCCCCAAAGGGTGGCTTCATCCCCAGAATTCAAGAGGGGAGTTTTCTCTGGGGCAGTCCTAGCCCTCCACAAGCCGAAACAGGCTCTTGGCTTCCCGGGGAGTAGCTGAGCAGCAAAGAGCCCAGGTGTGAGTCAGCCAGATGAATCACCCACAGTCCTGCTGCTTTGCTCTTCTTCACGCTGGGGGGCTTGTTCATAACAGACACTGGGGCGCTCTTTTCACAGCTGGAGCTTGAGGTCCTATGTGTGCTGAGGAAGGAGAGTGTACCATTGGTCCCTGAGAACCCAGCATGGGGTGAAGACAGCCTTAACCTTAAGGCTGGGAGGCATTTTCTGCAGCACTGAGCTCTGGGAAATCCCTGAGATCTGAACAGGCTCTGAGGTCTCTGAGAACTGGCTGATCTCAGAGGAGACATCTCGCTTCCCTGCAAGCTTTGAATTTGTAGGATTGTTGTTCAAGACAGCAGGTTTCTGCCAGTACTCAACTTGTTGACCATCACCGCAGAAAGCTGGGCATGTTCTTGTCACTCTCTTCACTACTATCAGTGAGGTCTTGGTGCTACCCAAATACCCCTCAAGTCACTAGCAATCGATTAAAATCCAGACATTTCTTTTTATCAGTTCAAATCTGTGTACAGAAAATATGTATAGCCCTTATACAGAGGTAGAAGGATGGAGCAGGAAAGCAAGGTTGAGCTATATATATTGTGTTCAGGTGATGATCTTTGAAAGAAATGGAGGAAAAAAGAAGGAAAAGAAAAGAAAGAGAGAAAGAGAGAAAGAAAAAAAGAAAGAAAGAAAGAAAGAAAGAAAGAAAGAAAGAAAGAAAGAAAGAAAGAAAGAAAGAAAGAAAGAAAGAAAGAAAGAAAGAAAGAAAGAAAGAAAGAAAGAAAGAAAGAAGAAGAAAGAAAGAGAAAGAAAGAAAGAAAGAGAAAGAAAGAAAGAGAAAGAAAGAAAGAGAGAGGAAGAAAGAAGAGAGGAAGAAAGAAAGAAAGAGAAGAGAAAGAAAGAGAAGAAGAAAGAAGAAAGAAAGAAAGAAAGAGAAAGAAAGAAGAAAGAAAAGAAAGAAGAAAGAAGAAAGAAAGAAAGAAAGAAAGAAAGAAAGAAAGAAAGAAAGAAAGAAAGAAAGAAAGAAAGAAAGAAAGAAAGAAAGAAAGAAAGAAAGAAAGAAAGAAAGAAAGAAAGGGAGGGAAGAAGAAAGAAAGGGAGAAAGGGACGGAGGGAAAGCAAGAAAAATAGAAAGCTTTTAGAAGAGATGTGAAAAATTTCAGTCTCCAAAGCATAGTAATTGGAATTTCCCAGCTCTCAGCAGAATTGCTATTTACCCAGAGTTCAGCTGGATGATAAAATGGCAGGGGAAGGGGGGAGAGGAAAGAGAGGGAGAGAGAGGATGTAGAGAGATGGCACAAGGTATCAGGAGCTGGTCACCAACGGACAACATGCCACCCTGTGGAGATGAGAGTAGCCTTGCCTGACCTGGGCCCCAGTGAGAAGTCTCAACCCCAGGCCCTTGTATATGCCACGCAAAGGGAGCAGAGCTGAGGACAGTCTTCTGACATCTAAGGGAGGACCAAGAAACCCAGCATCCCCTTCAGGAGGGAAACAGTCCAAGCAGTGTTGACAGGTTTTCCACAGGACAAGTTTTCAGGATGCTGGGTTTACCATTGAGTGAGCACAGCTGAGTGAGGGTGCTCATGGCCTCCCGCCATAGGGCCAGGATAGAGACGACAGGGGGGAGAGAACTATCAGCAGATATGTCTACTGCACACTGGCCAGGCTCAGATGAGCTTTCTTCATTCCTTCTTGGAGAAAACAGTGTTGAATGCAGACAGGCTGATCACCAGCTCTTGAGCCCTGAAGTGCTGTCCACACAGTGTTCTAATTGCTGCCGTGGCACCCACCCCCAGTCCTGCTCAGCGTTGGTCAGGTTGTCCCTCCCCAAGAGCCTCCTTCGTGGCAGCCTATTGGTGGCTTGTCCTCTCAGCCCTCTTAACGAAAGTGGGAAAGATGCAATTATTCATTTTCTGGCTACTGATGTGCTGCTGAGCCTTGCGCTGTGGGATGGCAGGAATGCTGCCCAGGGGCCCAGGTTCTGTCTAGGAACAGGATGACCTTCTGTGAGGACAGGGACTGAGGCTCACAATCATCCAATGTGTGCTTTGCAGAGTTCGGGGAGTTTGGGTGCCCCATTCACAAAGTCATTGAAACTGTTGTATAAATCCCCAGTTGATTTTATTTGTTTATTTATTTATTTTTATATATAAAATATTTAAGCACCATGATTACAAGCATGATTGTAGTTGGGTTTCAGTCATAAACAGAACGCCCCTTCACCAGTGCAATAGTCCCACCACCAATGCCCCAGACCCTTCTTCCCAACCCCTGCCTGTATTAGAGACAGGCATTCTACTTCTTTCACTCATTAAGATGGTCATGGTAGTTGTTAGTGTAGTTATTTCCCTAACTGCATCATTACTCTTGGTGGTGAGCTTCATATTGTGAGCCGGTCTTTCCAGCCCTCATCTCTATTGTTTCTGGGGATAATTACAATAATGTCCTTAATTTTTCTTAAAATGCACAGATGAGTGAGACTATTCTGTGTCTATCTCCCTCTGACTATTTCACTCAGCATAATAGATTTTATATTCCTGAATTAGCACCAGGTTAAATTGTTCATGCTCTTCCCCTAGCTGGATGTCCACAGGGGTCTCTGCATTGTGGATATCAGTGCCATTGTGAGTGTGTTGTGCCTGTGTGTGTCTATGTGAATGTGTGTGTGTGTGTGTGTGTGTGTGTGTGTGTACACGTGATATGCCAAGAATCAAACCAAGAGTCTCAAGAGGCAAGTACTCTGCTACTGAGTCACATCCAGACCATATTGACCATCCACCTCCTGGCAAAACACAATTGGAACTGAGTCGTCATTGGGGTGCTCCTTATTCAACATCCTCCCTTTATTGGACCTTGTGAGCCCTAACCCTAGACTCTATATTTTTTAATACAAAGAAGCATCAGTTTCTCCAAACCTGAGTCTCTGGCTGGATTATCTGTTTTCTCCAGCTGCTGTAACACTGCAAACTTTAGCTACTTCAAATGAATCCTGCTCATTCTTTTATGGCTCTGGAGGTCAGAATTCTAACATAGGCACAACTAAGCTCAAGGTATAACTAAATTCCAGCTGCTGGCTGGGAGGGTATGTGAGTCTTGGGAGATTTTAGGAGTAGATCAATTATTTTGCCTTTTCCAGCTTCTAGAAGCTGCCTGTGTGCTGGGTTTCCTGGTCACTTCCTCCATTATCCAAATCAGCAGCCCCAAATCTAGCACTTTCAGCCTCATAGCACCTTGATTCCTCTTTGGTCTCCCCTTGTACTTTTAAGAAAACGAGTGAACATTAGATTGAACCCACCCTTATAATCCGGCTTAATAAATTTCTTATCTTAAAGTTAGCTAATTAGAAACCTTAATTCCATCTGCAATCTTAATTCCCCTTTGCCCTATAACCTCATATTTGCAGATTCTGCAGAGTCGAAAGTGGATGTCTTTTGGGGACTATTGTGTATTCACCACTATTCATCCATAGATAGACCCCAGCTTCTCTCTCCCAGTTGGCTATCTTTCAAGAGTATTTGCCTGTAGATTGCATACATGACCATATTTCATCCATCCTAGTTTCCTTGGGAGAGAAGCGACCAAACTGGTATTTAAGTTCTGTGAAAGTCAGTTGGTCTGTCTTTACAGGGCTTCCAAAGGCACCTTGAGTACTTAAAAGTGCTTAATAAGCATTTCTCAAATTAATCAAACAGGAGAGTTAAGTTCCAACCTAAGGAACAAGCTAAAAAGTCAGGAGTCTTTTGGGGCCCTGCATTCAGACTCAGGATTCACTTCTGACAGAGTTACTTAGGAATTCTAAGAGTCTCTGGAAATCCTGGTGACCCCATCTCGAATGAAATGGCCAAGTAATGAGCCAAGGCTGTAAAGGTGACAGTGTGCTGAATGAAAGCTGGGGATGGCATCAGCCTCAAAGGGAGATGCCAGCTCTGCCCACCACACCCCGGAAGTGATTCTCTGGAAAAGGGGAAAGGATGGACATGGAGGCACACAAGTTCCTCGATGTCAGGGTTGTGTATGAACAAAGTAAGGCATATTAGGAGGTGATCAAACAGCATGTCACAGGGAACTCACAACTAAAGTCACAACACTTGATTGAATCTGCAATGATGAGTGGGTGAATAAGGATGATGCAGTTCCAGAGAGTAGGGAGCTGGAGAGTGACAGACCACTGAATTCAGGCCCTGAGCAGCAAACATCTTTAAAGGTGGCTTTTAAAGCAAAGCGAGAACAATAATACAGCAATAAAGCATGGCCTTGTATGCAGCTGACTCTGGTTTGATTCTGGAATCCCATATGGTCCCCTGCCAGGAACGATTTCTGAGCACAAAGCCAGGAGTAACCCCTGAGTCCTGCTGTGCATGGCCAAAAAACTAAAAAAAAATAAGAGAGAGAGAAGTACCCAAAGCAACTTCCTGTGGTCAACTGGTCAACTTGGTCAGCACATGACCAAGGTGGAACACAAGAGGCCTGTGGGCCTTGGTAAGGAGACTGGGGGAGAGTTTGCTGCGGAGATGTGAGAACTGGCACTACTTCCAGTTGTCTGTGTTTCCTCCTTTCACCCACTCACAAAGACTCACTAACACATATTGCACTCACTTCAATACTGAGCAAGTAGGTAGAAGCCCTGCCCACTTATGAGTTGTACACAAAATATCCTTCTCAGAGTGACAAATATTGTGGGGCCTCTACTTTTTCCAATCCATGTACCACTGCCCCTGGGCCCAAACAGGCACCCACACTGTGGACACGCACACGGGGTCCATTTATATGGGCGTATTCCATGAGGCCTAGAGAGTGCCCAGGCAAGACGCAATAAAAGAAGAGGCTTACTGAGCAGGTAGGCCCCAAGAGCAGGGTGTAGATGAGCTCCAGACACATCTTAAATATGGGCACACTTGCAATCCACACGCACACATACATTTAAATTTACGCTGTTTAAACCCATACAGTACTGCCATTCTCAGAGAATCCATGCAACGAAGCCCACTATGTGAGCAAGTGGAGAAGGCTACACAACAGACATGAACTAGACAAACCATACACCCACACAGCACACACATCCATGGTGTACACACGAACACTCTATGCACATGCACAATATGTATAATACATACTGTATACTCCACACATATATACCCCATGCACTTGTACTATACACACTGTAACTCTCCATGCATAGACTCTACATATACTGTACATACTACATACTCCACATGCATAAACACTATACTACACTCCACATATATACACTCCACATGCAAATACACTCCACACAACACAACACACCATGCTACACATCCCACATGTGTACATGTGCTACCACACTATCGATGCCACACTTGTGCTACATGCTCAGATACATTCACACACATAGAAGGCTCCACATTGTCCTAAAAGATGGCTGAGTGGGCTTGGGTTTGGAGTGAGGGAGACCCTCACTGGTCTCAGCAGGCTGAGCAGCCCAGAGCACTGTTAGAACTGAGCACTCCCATCTACCCCCATCCCAAGTCCTCAGTACCCCTCTCCAGCTGTACAGCCCAGCTGTACTCAAGTCCTCACAGCTCCTGATAGCAGGATGTCCTGGGAAAGCACCGTGGGCTCTTTGGCAGAATCCTCCCCAGTGGGACCCCCGGCTTAGCTCTCCCTTCCAAGCAGAGCTGGCAGGGGGCCAGGCCACCCTGGGGGAAGAGGCCCAAACAGCGCGCCTGGTGGCTCCCAGCAGGCTGCGCCCTTGTCAGCTGCTCTCCCTGGGGCCCCGTGTGGGTGATGAGCCTAGCCAGCAGAGAGACGAGCCCCGCACAACAGCTGCTCAGCCTCTCTGGGGCCAGTCAAGCGTGGCTCCCTCTTCTGCCCGCACTCATCGAGGAATTGGGTTCCAATGAGCTGGAACCCCAAGCTCTCGCCTGAAGTTTTGACAAGTTGTTGTTCCTTGGCAGCAGCCGAGATGGAGTGGTGACCTCCATCTGGGTTAATGAGTGGAAGACTTAGCATGTGCCTGCCACGCGGTCCCGGTTCACTTGGCCTGCTCCGAGGAGCTCATAAACAAGATCACGCTGCGTGGTGGGTGCGTGCCCTCCCGCCTAGAGCCTGTCCCCAGAGCCAGCTTCCATCGCAGACGAAGCCCAAGCTCTGCTTTTTGTGGGAAGAGAGGCATTGGATGAGATCTACCAGGCAGAGGGATGTTATAAAAATATAACTCAAATAAGGACCTGGCAGATTCTATGACAGGAACCAACCTATTTCCAACTTATTTCCAAAGTTTCTGAAATCTGCACTCCACCCATGATGGCTGGGACTCCCCCACAATTCTTCTGGCTCCTGAGATCTCAAGCATTATGCATGGCTCCAAATTCCGCCCTCAACACTAAATCCAAATTTATATGACATCTCACAAACAAATGTACTCTCTAGACACCTTGCTGTTGGGTTCTTGTTGACAGGAAAGGATATATTTCATGGGTCTGAGATGAACTAATGGAAGACCTTCTCCCTTTGTCTTCATCTTCCCTCCCTTTCTTTGAAGTAGCACTCAAATCCATATCTACCTCTGCACCCAGGCAGGCCCAAGGAAGATCAGTTCCTACCAAAGAGACCTTGTTTGTTTGTTTATTTTTAAGAATTACTTGTTTGGGGAAGGGGGCACACCTGGTGGCACTCAAGGGTGATTCCTGGCTATGAACTCAGAAATCACTCCTGGTAAGCTTGGGGAACCATATAGAATGCCAGGGATTGAACTCAGATCAGCTGTATGCAAGGCAAATGGCCTACCTGCTGTGTTATCACTCCAACTCCAAGAATATTCTTATCTTCTAACAATGGGCATCTTCCCTTATGAAATTCTCACAGTAACCCTCAAGAGAATAAAAAGCTTCCCCTCAAAGCATGAGAGTACTTTTTCATCAATGTTCAAGATGCTGGTGAGAGATCCTGGGAATGGAGCATTGAGTCTCACTTTTGTTTTTGTACATTTTGAGGAGAGAGCACTAACTGAAAGACCAGGGAACTGTGACTTCCATCAGAAGTCAGGCCTTTGTCCTAGACAGACAACAAGATAGAGATGCAACAGCCACCTTGCCCGGGCCCTGAGGATTTCTTCAGGGGCAAAGAGTAGGAGCAGGTTCCAGGCCACTTCCCTGGTTTCACAGGGGCTCTTCAAACACAGGACAGTTTCTTCTCCACCGAATCTATTTGTCTCAATACTCCCTCCCAAAAAAACCCAGGACTGTACCAAGGCTAAATGAATCATGGGCTCCAGGGCCTTGTCTGGCTCTGGGGTCCACTTGGCCTGGGTCCTTCTCCTGGAGAGGCCAGAGAAAAGCTTTCTTACCCCAAGTTCTGATGAGTACTGCAGAGACTGCCCAAAAATGTAAAACAAGGTAAGTTCCAGAATAAAAACAGGTGTCTCTAGAAGAAGCCTCTGAAAAGAGGTGGCCAAACTGTATCTAAAGGTAGAAAATCTCTGATGCTGGGTAGTCTGGATGGCACCCTGGTCCATATTGTAGGGAAGCACTGTCCATGAAAGGATTGTCTTTCTCAGATCACTAAAGATCAGTCAGACAACCGTCAGATCTCAATACTGATGACAAACGGGATTAAAATTCAACCAGTTGGCCTATGGGGTTTCAGACTCCTCACCCATAAAATTAAGACTATGAACTCACCTTACACTATCTTGAGAACAAGAGGAGGAAACAGTAAGTAGGGCTGACAACACTGGGGGTTGAGCAACATGCTTCTTCATCTAAATTGGTTCTCCTAGTGCCCATTATAGAAAATTCCAGAAAATGCCCACTTCTTTAGGTGTAGGGTAACTGACGAGTTACAGAAGCCCACGTTTCATAGAGTTAATGAATATCTGTAATCATTCAGAAGAAAAGTTAGTGAGGCAAGGTAGGAAGAAGAAAAGTAGAGCAAATCAACTGAGACCTCAAATGTTTACTGGTTTGTAAGTACTTTAGAAGTACACACTTTAATTAGCAATGAACACCTATTTTTTTAAAAACGAGAGAGAGACCAAAGGGGCCAGAGATATGTACAGGGATAAGGTACATACCTTGCATGTTGCTGACTCTGGTATCTTTCCTAGCACCACATGGTCTCCTGAACATGACTGAGTATGACCCAAGAAGTCTCACCCCTCCTCCAGAACTCACAGACAGCCCAGGGGAGATTTATGGCACATTCTAAGCAACATCCAATCTTAAGGTACTAGCACTGAACCCCTGAGCTTCTTGGTTGAGAATTTCTGCAACTGAATCCTCAGGACCCCTGAACTCTGCTTGGAAGCTCCTAATAATGAAGAAAAGAAAAGAAAAGAATTTTTTAATAAATTATCTTTATTTAAACACCATGATTACAAATATAATTGTAGTTGTATGATTACAGTCATGTAAAGAACACCCCCCTTCACCAGTGCAGGATTCCCATCACCAATTTCCCGGATCTACCTATACCCCACTCCACCCACACCTGTACTCGAGACAGGCTTTCTTTTTCCCTCATTCATTCACATTGTTATGATAGTTTTCAGTGTAGCTATTTCTCTAACTGCACTTATCACTCTATGTGGTGAGCTTCATATCATAAGCCGCACCTACATGGGAAGATAGGGGGAAATAAGGGTTAGAAATGAGATTTGTAGGGCAGTATCAAGGTCACAATACAAGATGGATGTTATGGATATATAAAATATATGCATACAATACTATCAATAGAAAAACAAGGAGAAAAAAATTCCAGTGACTGTCTCAACATAAACCAGTGCTAGAATGGCCCATCCTCCTCCCAAAGTGCATTCCCATTAGTGTAGGGAGAGATAGGGGGGAACCTGAGGACCACTAAAAGTCCACCTGAACCCACTTCTAGCCATCTGAGCTGGCACCCAGGGAAGGCCTGGAATCAGGGGTAAAAGACAAGGACGGATGGGGGCCTGCCAAGCCTCCCAGCACTCCCAGACCAGGGAGAAGGGCTCTGATATGGGGCCTCCCCAAAACCCATACCTGGCAAGAGCTGGTCTCCAGAATCAAGGAGGAAACTGGAAGCCAGATGTCCTTAGACACCAAGAAATGTATTTCCTAAAACAGAAATCTGCAGATAGTACTGATTTGGTTTTTCTCATATTTGCTTGCAATAAGAGAGATTGTTATTTTTTTCCTAGGAACAAATATTTATTCAACACCTCCACTGAAGTCCACATTCTGTTGAGATGGGACAGAAAACTGGTGCCCAAATGAGACATGTCTAGCTCAGGGCAAGTTTGTCACCCCTCTGCCATGTGGAAATGTAAGAGCAAGCCAGTCCCAGTTGTGTTGTCCTATGCATTTTGAGAAAGTCCTGCCCAATAGCACCCACAGCTGTGACAACCTAACATGTGTCCAGACAGTGAAAAAATTATCCTTAAATCAAGAGTTAACATTCCGGAGGTGGCCGAGGCATTAATCAAACACTAGGAGTTGTTGGCATGGGGATTACACGGCTCAGTTGGACAGTCCGGCACCAGATTCTCAGTATAGACATAACATCCGAGTGAGAAAGCAAGTCCTGGCAGAGCTCACCAGGAAAAGCCAATTGGTAGGTGTCGGGGTAAGTTTTGTCAACCTAAAGGGCAAGGAACCATGTGACCCGAAGCCTATAGAAAAGAGAGCATCTTGATTGGAATGTGTGCTAATCAACCTTCCTATCTGCACTCTGAATAAAGATAAACTCAACTATGAATAACTTTGTAAATCACAATGCTTTAATACAAAGGTTTTTAGAAATGGATGTACCTGAGGAAGGAAGGAATGAAAGAAGGAAGGAAGGAAGGAAGGAAGGAAGGAAGGAAGGAAGGAAGGAAGGAAGGAAGGAAGGAAGGAAGGAAGGAAGGAAGGAAGGAAGGAACAAAAGACAAGCTAGAACCACCAACCACAACCACTTTCAACAGAGCACCCTAAATTGGCCATCCCTAGAATGAGCTGAAATGAACAAAGCATAGCAGTGGATATATATATGCAGAGGGGCTATGGGTGACTCCTGTTTTCTAAGAATGTATATGAGGGTGGGAATTTGGATGGTAGGTTTTTTTGTTTCTTCAAAAGATTCCAAAGAAGTTTGGGAACTTCTGCACTAACAGACACAAAAGCAACATGAAAGGTCAAACAGCATGTTGAACTCTGAGGCCTCTGACCCAGCACCCCCGTGAGATTTGGAGCTTCGTGAAAATGTCACTGAGCTATATTGTCCATGAATGTACAAGAACCAAGGGAAAGACAGGTTTTGGCAGGCCCTGGGAACTCAAACTCATTCCCATATGATCATTCTTTGCAACATCTAGCCAAGATTTTCTGTCGACTAGCAGAGGTTGTAATTCTGGAGATCTTGAGGGAGGTCAATACATTTGCCTTTTGTATTGCTTCTCCGCTTCATGGATGGTGCTAGCCTGGAAATTAGCTTTTGAGAACCAGTTTCTAGAAATTCTTGTTTTAAAAAAGTGCTTGTTTATAGAAATGGGAGCCATATTACTAGAAACAGCCACTACTTGCAAGGAGGTGAAATCCCAATTACCAGGACTAGAGGTGATGGCAAACCCTAGTTACACATTTCAATTGGCAATGAAAAAGAACTCTATAGCTCTTCAGATGCATTGAGAATTTTACAGCATGTGTTATGCTACCTGGAAGCTGCCTAGGGCCCCTTAAATAGTTTCAGAACATATTCTGCTAACTAATGGGATCTCACTCTTAGATGTCCCGGGTGACACTGACTCCACGCTGGATCCAAACTCCAAACACCAACACCACAGTGGATGTATGTGTTCCTTTGACTCCTAAATTCACTTACTTCCGGGAAGCTACCTTTTGGTTTGGATGCCCCCAAAGGCCAATCCTAACCCATTTTCAAGGTGCTTAGTCTAGGGCATAAACTCTTGGGAATGCAGGTCCCCCCACATTGGAAAACCGCCACTTGAGCCTCCTGCTCGCAGCAGAGATTTGCACAGGTGCAGGGTGTAGAGGTGGCTGAGCTCAGGAAGCCATGTTTGAAAGAAACAAAGGCTGTGTGGCTTTTACACATGTGAAAGAGCCACTTGGTCATCATCAGGCGCTTGAGAATTGCAGGCCAGACCCTGAAACAGAGGCCAGTGAAAGGCTCAGGCTTCTGTCCATCACTGAAGTGACCGTTGGAGCAGAACGAGGACCCACAGGATGAACCAATAGCCACACAGTTGTGTAGAAACGAGGCAAAAATGTGACTTTGGGCTTAGACTGCATCCAGGCCCAGGGCACACTTCATGGCGGGCCTTTAAGCATTGGTGTAGGGCATGCCGGGTAGGAGGCCACGCAGTTTAGGGCATGCTGGGAAGGAACAGAAGACCACACAGCACAGGGCATGCTGGAAAGAATAGAAAGTCTCTCTGGGAGTACTTGGCGGCCGCCTGAATCTCCCCCCAAAACCGCACTGCACAGGCACAACACTTTCAGGCCCTTAGCCACAGGCAGAGGCTATAGCTGAGCCCAGGGTCCAATGGAATCCCCAGGAATAAGCTTCAGAACCAGAACCATGACCTGCTATTTTATGCTTGAGCCCTGTCTTTCCAGGACTCCCTGTACCCCACATCTGAGGATACAACAGAGCTTCTGAAACTCCATGACCTCCAACTCCAACCTCTTCTGCTCTGGTGAATGGTACCACATTGCTCGAGTCAGGAATATATCAGTGTTTGCACATGTGCTAAATCCATGCACACTCAGCTGGCTGCAGGGGTGATTTGGGTTTGAGATTTGGGATGTGATTTGGAACTCTGAACATGAAAATGTTGAGTATTTTGTCCCTTATGAATAGAAGGTACTCATGTCTTTGTTTTATGTGAACAAATATTTTTATGGGAATGTTGGCATTAAAGGAAGTGGAGGAGACTTGAACCTCATCTGGCTGAATTGTGTGCTGGTGATTCCTGAATCTGGCTTTGTCGGGCGAGTGATTGGTCAGGGCCTCCTCTTCCTCATCTACACCCAGCACCTAGGAGTGAGTCCCAAGTACATCAAGAATGATGTGAGGAATGTGATCCCTCGAGGGGAGAAGTTGTGACAGACACCAATGGCAAATACGCACCAGTCAATGGATTCCTTGATTCTGGAGTATGAAAGTTGATTCTGGAGAAAGTTCAGTGTTTTGCCTTACTCATGAAGTCATGTCTTTGAATTTGATAGATGAGGTTCTCAATTTAAGTTCATCCTAGTGTGAAGAGAATAAGAGTCTTGCTTTATTTGTGACCTGTGTGCTTTAAGAAGGCTTTTCCCCATGTAGCTGAATTTTAGTACTGAGATCAGAATGAAGCAGGGTTGTTGAACTTGGACATTTCACTGAGATGGAGACTTATCTCATGTGGGATAAAAGATGTATAAATCATAAAAGACTCAGATTCTTGCTTCTGTAGATGTCTGAGTATCCCAAATCCAGAGTATATATTTAATCTAAATAACTGCATTTTAAGCTTATGGGCATATTTTGTGTGTTCTGGCAATTCATTTCACATTACCCACTAATTTTCTCCATTGGAGTCTAGTTTTCCCAAAGTTAAATAATAACTCTAATTCTGTATGGAGTTTCTCATATTCAGCCAATCAATTTAGATAGGGTTAATTGGCTAATGCCTGGAGTATTTATATGTTCAGTATGTTGTGGGAAGGAAGGGACACCAGAATGTACCAAGTCAAAAGATAATTTGTTATTGTATCTTTGGTTATATAACATATGGTTCTTTGTCTCCAATTAAGATTTACTTAAAGATAGCAGTGACCCGACAATATTAGTTATAATATAACAAGGTCTCCTGCTGCAAGATCTAAAATATTTGCTACCTAATTGTAGGGCTCCTATATTCTTTTAGGGTCCTCCAAATGTTTGCTGACTTTTCTTCTCTAGTGAGTTCTCCATTCACTGCTTTGTTCTATCATTTTGCCATACCATTGTCCCAACTTGAGCCTTTGATTATATGATGCCATAATAGCAGTAGACTGTTGGGTTTAGATCTCCACTCTTGTCATTTCAGTTCTGGACAGACAGTTTTGCTGAAAGCTCCTTGAGTGAAGATATGGTCATGGCATGACTAATTGGCCATTAGGCCATTTTGCTATTTTAAAAAACTGATTGATGGTTTGGTCAAAAATAAGGAATGTTCTCATTTTCTAGTATAGTAGAGTTATTTTTTTTTACAAGTTTATGCACACTAAGCACATTAAGTTGTTTTCATTTTATGCAATATATTTGTATTTAATCTTTTCCTGTTTGCTTTTGTGTCACACAGGTGGCTTTTAGGGTTTACTCCTGGTGATGTTCAGGGGACCATAAATAGTGCTAAGAATCCAATTTGGGTTGATGATCTGCAAATCAACAACCTTATCAACTGTACTATGTATTTGTTTCTTATTTTTGAATGCCTTTCAAATGCCTTTTTGAATGCCCCTATTATTACTTTATTTTATGGTAAGATTTTCATGTGGCCATTTAATCTTGTGTGAAAGTAGTGAAGCAAAAATTAGTTTATCACAAAACTGCAAGATACAGGAACCCAAGAGACTGATGTTACAAGAGGTAAGATATTTGCTTTGCCTGAGGCTGTGGTGGCTACAATCCTGATTTGAGTCACTAATCCCTAGATTACTACCAGGTTTCACTCCTGAGGACTAAACTAGAAATACCAGAAAATCCTCCCCCCAAATAAATTAACACAAAGAGGTATTGGATATATTCTCTTGTTCATCATGTATCTAGAAAGTTCTTCAACTTTTCTAGATCTCTCTTCATCTATAATATAATGGAAACCCTTTCCTCCTTGGTTTCCCTTAATTGTACTAGAATATGAACTAATATATATATATATATTAAAAATATGGAACGCTTCACAAATTTGCGTGTCATCCTTGCGCAGAGGCCATGCTAATCTTCTCTGTATCGTTCCAATTTTAGTATATGTGCTGTCGAAGCGAGCACATGAACTAATATATTAATAAATAAGCTACTAGAAAATTATTGGCATATAGGTAGTTAACAACTATTAATATATTATCATGTTATATATAGTTGACTATTAAAAGTTTGCCTTTCACATTTGACTCTGATCTCCTCCAGGGCTGAAACTGTCTTAGTAACATTTTTTTGTCTGGGACCCCAGAACAAAAATATCATCCTCTGCCAAGATCTTCCATTTTCTCTTAACTTTGTAGTACACGTTAGATGAAATCACAGGGAATGTTTCTGCCTGGCCAGATACTCAATCTTCTATGATTCTAACCGCATAAGGACCAAGAGTCTTGAGTTCAATTTCAATGTCTTTCAAATATCACCATGTGATTAATTGTATTAAATATCTTCCTCATCTACCTCCTTCCAACCACAGTGACCAAGCAGAGACATAAAATCAAAATAACAGTGTTTATAAATTGAAAATGCCTGCTTGCAAATCAAGCTATAAGTATTCTAGCCCATGAAACCACAAAGTTTTATTTCTGCATTCAGCCCCTCCCTGTGCCCTGCTTTTGAACTAGAGAGATTGCCTATGTATCTCCAACTTAGAAACAGATACATACTCATCCCCTTAATATCTACCAGATACCTTTTAACTTAAAATCTCAAGGAGGAAATCATGAAAGAGAGAAGGCATCCAAATCATCTCTCAGACCAATTGACTCAGAAGCAGTTGAGCTGGGCCAACTACCTTATAAAAAGTGGTCTCTTAGGTGGATTTGAAAACTCCTTCAATACATGCTGTTAATCTCGTCCTAACCATATTTTGTAAATACAAAGCCTGATTCAATGGTCCCAGCGAGACTACATTTTCCAATAATGAGGGAAATGGCATTTACAGGAAGGTCTCAAACTTTCCTTCAGTAGTCTGCACTTTGTAAGTCCCGTATGAAACATCCATGTGGGCATGACTAATGGATCCACCTAATTAAATTTTTACAGCATTCCAGGGCTGGAGTGTCAAATGTTTGCTTGCAGCTTGTCTCCTTGTAACACTGTCAAATAACTCTCCCATCCCTTCCCCCTCCCACACACACCATTTTTAAGGGCATTTGTAGGTTGCATTCCAGTGGCCTATGAAATCAGGATTTGGTTGGTGAAGATGAAGAAATAGATTGCCAAATGGTTTTTGCAAACCAGCCTAATTTCATCTAGACCATGGAAAAACATGTGTGTGTGTGTTGTGTGTGTGTGTGTGTGTGTGTGTGTGTGTGTGTGTGTGTGTGTGTGTGTTGGGATTGGGGGTCAGGAAACTCCTAATCCAAGTAAGAATCCAAGTGGGCAGTTAGAAAAGTCATTCCAATGAGTATGTAAATCATCGCTCTTGTTTGTAAATCCTTGCTCCCAAAGTCTAGACTGTACATTTAGCAGGATGGTATTTTAGCTTTGAAACTATAGTTCAATTGAGTAGATTCAATGGACTTCAAGAATAAAAGGGATTTGCTGACTATAATCTTAAGTGGTTTGTTTTCTTGCTCTCTTGTTATGTAATTGGCTTTGGAGAAGAGGCGTACTTCAGACCACTTGCCTGCTTCTTTATTTGAAAGCCAGAACTCATCACTAAATCAGTGGATGATTTAAGGAAGTGTCTGGAGTTTTCTTGTTGAAAAAGAAGAAAGAATCTGAGGTTACTGTTGAGTGAAGATGAGACTGAATTTAGAATAGGGAGCTTGATTGCAAAGGTGCTCCCAGGTAGGTCCACTAGCTGGAACTGGTGACCTCTGCTCCCGGAATGTTGGAAAGATTAGCTACTTCCACATGAAGATAGAATTTGGAGGTTCCAAGTGACAAGGAAGATTTGGAGGAAGCGAGGCTAATTAGAGACACTTTCCAGGTAAACAGGTCACTAGGACTGGGAAACTTGTTCCATCTATCTGGAAGATCCGTAAGGACACAGAGATATTCTTCTTACCATATCTCAAAGAGTCCAGAATGGTACTCTGGTCTGAGACCTTCAGAAATTGTTCACAGTAGAAAACCTTCCCGATGTCCTCCATTATGCATGTCCAGAAGAGCCCATCCCTGTTCATGGAGTCACAGACTGACACTTTTGCCTGAAACCCTCAGATGAACCCACTTCCTGGTCTGCACAGAGATCTGCCCATATAAACAAACATCTGTGTGTAGATAATTTGTGGTGTCCATGAGATCTGTGCTTTGAAGACTTCACACGCATGCCTGCAGACACATTTTCATCTCTGTTTCTGCATCCCCACATGTTCTTAACTTGCCTTTACATTTTTAAATTCCAAATCATCCTAGGAAATCAAAGAGAGTGATAGAGTACAGCTTGCATTTCATGTGACCCATACGAGTTTCATTCCCACACCATATATAATCCCCCAGGCCCACCAGGACCCATTCCTAAACACAAAGCCAGAAGTAAGCCCTGTGCACTGCCAGGTGTTATCCAAAACCAAAACCAAACCAAACAAACAAATACTAATCACTAGTAATTCTGAAAACCATTTTCCTTCAAGAGCTTTATCCTAATATGTATTCCGCTAAATTTATGGCAATAGATAACTGGAGTTTTAGTAAGATGAGATTGTCACAAAATTTATGGCATAAACAAGGAGGATTCTTTGATCTTCTTTCTCCTTTCCCCTGACCTGGGATGAATGAGGCACCATATTGAATCTAGATAGAGCAGACAGCTGGCTCAGGTATGAGCTTTGGAATGAGGCCGCCTTGCAGTAAGTGTCTTTGGTTGATATTGGCTGCATAAGTATGAGTTAGTTATGTGACAATTGCTGATTCTCAGATTTTTTTCCTATTTTTTTCTGATTTGCATCCAAGATAGCAAAGGATGGTCATTTCACTATTTCCTTCATTTAAAAACGTTATGCATCTAGTACTATAGTAATAATTTTGGCGAACCTACTTTTCCATATTTATTTAGGTACTTTATTTACATATTGTTAAAAATTGAGTTTCTTGCATCCCATATTCCAACACCACATCCTCCTCACCACGTTGGCAAACTCAGTGCTCTAGGTACAATGATCATTGACTTTTTTTAGTTTCTTACTATGCTTCATTATTTCAATATATAATAGAGTTTATTCTGCATTTGTTTCCCTCTGACTGACTCATTCAGCATGGTCTCTCATAGCTCCTTGATTTCATTTTTTTCTTATAGTTGAATTGTATTTCATTGTGTGTATATATATATATATATATATATGTCAAGGTTTCTTTGTCCATTCACCTGCTCTTGGGCATTTGGGTTGTATCCAAATCTTAGTTGCCATGAATAGCATCACTATGAACATAGAAGTGGACATACCTCTTCAGAATACTAGAACTCTTGGAGTAGATGCTAAGAGGTGGAATTTCTGGGGCATGTGGAAGTTCAATTCTTAATTTTTTGATAGTCTTCATACTGTTTTCCATGGAGGTTAACTTTTGATGTATGGCAGTGGATTTGGACATGCCCTTTGGATATCCCCACATAATAGCTGGACTTGGACATGCCCGTTGGATGCCTCCAACTGTAATGATAGTTGAACCTGGGCATGCCTTCTGGACACGCCCCCAAGTTTTTCCACTTATATTTGGCATGACAAGGGGGCATGTTCAGGGGCATGTCCAGGTTCAACAGTCATTAGGGGGGGGGCAAGGGAAGTGTCCAAGTCCAACTGCCATACGATGAACCAAACAACATTCCTGTTGTTGTTGATGAGAATCCTTTTTTCCTTCTGCATATCTTTCAGCACTTGTTTATTTAATTTTTTTGAAAAAGCCAGTCACTATTGTGCGGTGATATCTCATTGCTGTGTTGATTTGTATTACCCTGATGAAAAGAAACTTTTTTTCATATACCTAATGCCCATATTTTTGTCTTCTTTAAAGTTGTATCTGTTCAGCTGTTCTCCTTGCTTCTTGATGTTGTTGTTTATTCGGGTTATTGTTAAGTTGTGTGATGGACAGTTTTTTCCTCCAAGTTTGTCTTTCTACTCTAGTCTTCATTTCCCTTCCAAGCAGAAATGTCTTAATTTGATCCACTCCAATATCCTTACTTTTGCTCCTGTTCTTTGCTCAGTGGCATTGAGTCAATTCAGGTTTAATATTGATTAAGCTCATATATTAATCTTATAATTTGAATTAATATTTGTATGTTATGAAACGGGGCTTTAAATTTATTTCCAGTATATTGTTAGACAGTTTTTCTGGTACTATTTATTGGAGAGGCTTCTGCTGGACCACTTCAGTTGGTCCATGGATCATGTTAAAGATTAACTTTCTAGGCATGTGAAGGTATGTCTCTAAGCTCTTAATTCTATTCCATTGGTCTGAGCCTCTTCAACTACCACACAGTCTCAATTAATAGAGCTTTAAAGTATAGTTTAAAGTTGGTAAAGAAAAACATCCCATTGCATTTAAGCCAGACCCTTCTGAAGATGAGTGAGGCCATGTATGAAAAATGCTAAACATCCAGAAGAGAAAGTGATTGATAAGTGATTCCCCTTGCCAACCAGCTATGACATTTGACGTTTAGAAAGTTACTAGATTTTTTTTCAATTGTTTGGAGGCCCTAGCAATGCACAGGACTTATTCCTAGATCTTTGTTCAAGGATTACTAAGTGGGGTACTCTGGGGACCATATGTGGTGCTGGGGATCCACCAAAATGACTGCATGCAGAACAAGAGCCTTAACCTCTGTGCTCTCTCTCCAGACCCAGAAAATTACTGGTTTGCATTTTGTTTATTCCACCTCTTGGTTAGGCGATATTGTATGCAACATTTTTTTTTCCTTTTTATTGGGGGGGCCACACCTGGTTGCACTCAGGGATTACTTCTGGATCTGCACTCAGAAATCACTCCTGGCAGGCTCAGGAGACCATATGGGATACCAGAAATTGAACCCAGGTCCGTCCTAGGTTGGTCGTGTGCAAGGCAAATGCCTTACCACTGTGCTATCTCTCTGGCGCTTGTACACAAGTTTCTTAAAGTCTCTGAATTGCAGTTTACTCGTCAGAATAAAATTAGTGCCCGATTAAACCATCAAACTCATAGAGCAGTTGGGAGAATTGTGTTCAAGTATTCTTCCTCTGGTAAGGGTATATAAAGATAACTATTCAGGGGTCTCAAACTCGAGGCCCACGGGCCGTTTGCAGTCCTCCGTACAACATTTTGTGGCCCTGCCCTAGAGGAATCTTTTTTTGTTTTGTTTCGTTTTAGTTGTTTGGATCACACCCCCCAATGTTCAAGGCTTACTACTGACTTTGCACTCAAGGATCACCCCGACTTTGCCTCCTGCGGCCCCCAGGTAAATTGAGTTTGAGACCCCTGCAAGGAGACAGCTTGATCCGTTAGAAAAGAATCCTTCCAATAGCCCAGCCCATCAAATGATCTTTTAGAAAAAGCTCTTCTTTGAGTCCTGTGCAGAAAGGAGGAAAGGATGTATTTGTTTGAAGGGTAAATAGCTTTTCTGGAAATTTTGGCTTTCTCAGGGAGGAAACTAACAGCATTTTTAATCTGGTGGAATGGCTTCAAAAGATCTTTAGATTTATTAAACTCTTATTAAAGTTTATTTCCTTATTTATTTCAAGTCTGGAATAGAATGATAATGAGGTTATCATTGGGATTCGAACATTTGGTGTCAGACTAAGCAGAATAGAAGCTGCCTTAGAGTGGGGAAAAGAGGCCTTTCACGAGGGTATGTTACCCCCTCCAGCCTTCTCATTCCTATTTTTGGAGATTAAACCCCCAATTTAATTTGGGGCTCATAGTGGACTGAGAACATTTTTGCTAATTGGACACCAAAGCTGGTTGAAACGAGGCCCTTAGACAAATCCCCAATTCCTCCAAACTTTAAACACAAGATTACCATATATAGACACCATAAGGTATTTCTAGATGCATACTCCGAAGTGGCAGAACACATGCTTAGCATGTGCAAATCTCTGAATTTAATCTCTGACACTGAAAGGTTTACCAACTACCATTGGGTTTGGTCCTGGTGGTCTCCAAGAACCCCCAACTTGTTCAGAGCCAAGATCTGCTGGTCACGAACCCTATTGTTTAAAATTGAACAAATCACTTGTACATGGTCATGGAGCCCATCTTAAAATAATCAAAATGTGGAGACAAGCCCGTGTCCTGTAAAGAATGAATGGAGATAAAGATGATTTTCTCCATCTGATGGAATATTAGTCATCCACTAAAAGGAAGGAAGGGCTGCTGTATGAGAAAGTGGTCAGACATAAAAGGCTACTCCCTGAGGATCGGAAGGGTCTGAAATGAGAAGCCATAAAGTGAGAGAGCCAGTTAATAGCCCTCAGGGGCTGAGGACCTGGGAAATGAAGAGGAGCTTCCAAACAGGATTGGGGTTCCTTTGTCGTCATCGTTGTCTGTGGTGAACACATTTGGAACTTCAGAACGCTGAGGAGGCATACAACATGGCAAATCTTCCTTCCAATTCCCTCCCTGAATTATCCACTTGAAAACGGTCACTTGCACATGATGTCAGTTTCACCTCAATTACAAACACACGGTAGGAGTCAATGTGTGGGTGTCTAGGGCGGGTGCCAGAAGGAAGAAAAGGGAAGGAAAGGGAGACAATGGTTGTCAAAGCACTGATTAAACATGTGCACTTTGAGGACAGGGGAGCCTCCTAAATCTCTTTAATTAAGACAAAGAAGGCAGGAGCTCTGCAGGGGAAGCAATTCACTAGATAAATAGCAACCCAAAGACAGGCGAGCCAATGGCTCGCCGGAAGGGTCAGCGGTGGGGATGTTTTGTGTTGTGTGTGTGTGTGTGTGTGTGTGTGTGTGTGTGTGTGTGTGTTTAAAGTTGAGTTAACACGTGAAGTGTGCAAACACCACGGCTGCTTTTGTTCCCACTCGCCTTGCCGCAGCCCTCTCCACCAGCTCCCTCTTCTTGGCATGTGTCCTATTTTCTGAGCAGCAGCTGTGCACAGTTGAATAGTAAATCAAACACCCTAAGAATCCGTTGTTTTAAAACAATGTCTTAGATTTCCCAGATCCCTTATTTCTCTTTTCCTTCCCAGCAGTCTTTGCGTCAGGCCATGGCGGGTAGCAAACACATTCCAGGTAGTGACCCTCCCCATCCCAGCCAGAATTCTCACCGGGAAGTGATTTCTAGACAGAATGACAAGGTAAAAATTTTCAGGCTGGGGCTCGAGTGATTGCACAGTGGGTCGGGCATTTGCCTTACACCAGCTAACCTGAGTTTGATCCCTGGCATACCATATAGTCCCCTAAGTCTGCCATGAGTAATTTCTGAGCTCAAAGCCAGGAGTAAGTTGGAGCACCACTAGACATGACCCAACGCCCCCTTCCCCCATTTTTTTTTTCAGGCTGTGGGCTGAAGTGATAGCACAGCTGGTAGGGCATTTGCCTTGTAAACAGCCAATCCAGGTTCGATCCCTGGTATCCTGTATGGTTCCCTAAGCCTGCCAGGAATAATTTCTGAGAGCAGAGCCAGGAGTAACCCTTCAGTGTCCACTGGATGTGGCCCAAAAACCAAAAAAAAATTTTTTTTTAAGGTTGATCCTTCATATTGTCTGGACACATGTTATTAATGGGAAGGATCTGGTGGTCAGGGCTTTCTGGGGACACACAACACTGAGGCATTCCACAATTTCCCAAGAATGTTGGCAGCTTGGGGGCCTCTCATTGCTTGGACTCTGTTCACTGTTGGACAGTAAGCCTGAAGTAAATGCCACAGGACAGTAAGGCAGCAAACAGGGGTTCTGAATATGTCTGGGGTGGAGATCAAGGGGGTGGGGACAATTTTTTTCCAGGCAAAGTGGTGATTGGAAGTAGGGAGGGCTCCCTCCCTCCAGGGGACAGTTATGCTGAACTTCCTGGTACATCATAGCTCAAGCCTGTAACCTTCACAGGCCTGCCCCTATAGGTGTCCTGGCCTATCCAGATAGGTACCCTGTCTGCCCTGGTAGATATCCTGGCTGTGTCCAGCTTTACTTAAGTCTGAGTTTCTCAGCCTCAGCCCTGCCAGCAGGGCTTGCTTGTGTTTGTTAGGAGAACCACTGACATTCAGGCTGACCTGCTACCCAAAGCCCCATGTCTGTTATATTGCAGAGCTGATCACATACCCACTTAGCAAACACCTTGGAACACCCACTAAGGTGTACTAATGGTCACTGGAACCAGGGTCAGCAATCACACATCTCCAGAGCACAATGTCAATATTATTGAGATGAGAGAACCAGACATGTCTTGTTCCTACTTTCTAGGTGGAGGGGAGTGGGATGGAAACAAAATATGCCCAGGGATTGAGTACATGCTTATTTATGCTTTGTATCAGAGGCTGCCTTGAGCATTGTAAAATCTCTCATAGCACACTTAGTCTTGAGGGGAGTCTGTTGATTTTCCCCAGTTCTGGCAACCAGACACAATGCCAAATGGCCCAGAGAAGGACATACATCTTCCTCCACTGAGATCCCACAGAAAGTTTAAGAAAACAACTTCAAATGATTGACATAGTCTAAGGCATGGCTTCTTAAACAGTGGGCCATGACCCCATGTGAGGAATAAAACTTTATGACTTATAATCAGTAGATGTTTGATTTGTATGCATTGTCCAAAGGCCTATGTACCTGGTGTTTTATAAAATATCTTGGGTAAAATGGGGTCCCCATTTTACCAGTATAACAATGGTTAAAAATCTCTTCACCTAGGGACGTACACAGTCCACCTGTGCAAAGGGAAGTTACTGTGTTCAAAGATAACCTGACGTGGGTAGGCTATTCCAGGATAATCATCACTATGAAGTAAGGCAAAATTACCCATACAAAGAAGGAAGGAGGTATTTCAGTCGATACGGAACAGGGCAATCGACCTTGTGTATGGTAAAGTCTACGCCATCAAGGACTTTGTCACTTCCAACACAAAACTATTCTAGAGGCCCTATTCTGAACTGCAAAGAAAGAATTAGTAAACCCAGACAGCTCCTTGTTAAGGAGACTATCAGGATTTTTGTGCTCTCTTTTCTCCATCTTAGTCTTGCTAACTATTTTTGTTCTTTCAGGGTCACCAAATTGTACAAACTTTCACACACCACAGTAGGTCCATGGCATGCTCACAAACAATCTTGTGTCCACGGTGGACAGTCAGATACAGACCTCAAACTTGTCATGGATCCCACATTCTGAGAACAGACACTCTAGTAAACCCAGCCACAGAACTGCTGGGGTCTCCGTTATACATGAAACTCCACACAGTTTTTACTGGATTGACAGTCACCCCAAGAAATCACCAGAAGAGTTTGAGTTCAGGCCAAGACACTCTGGTGCTTTGCATTTAGAGAAACATACTTTTAACGTCACATTTGTTGAGGGAAAAAATAACATTAAAAGACCACCCCCTCGGTGGGATGAGGAGGGAGATTTGGGACTTGGTGATGGGAATGTTGCACTGGTGAAGGGGGGTGTACTTTACATGACTGAAACCCAACTACAATCATATTTATAATCAAGGTGTTTAAATAAAGATTTTAAAAAAATTTTAATTGAAAAGAAATAAAACAAAGGGAGAAAAAAAAAGACCACCCCCCTTTTTTTCTACCAAAATCAAAAAAAAAACACAAAACAAAATGATGATCTGCCACAACCACATTGTGGCTGTGAAGGCCATGTAAAGTGGTTCCAGTCTCTTGGCAAAGAGTTTTTAAGGCTGGCAAAGGCAACTGAAACGCAATTGAGAAAACACAATCTCTTCTTTATCCAGATAAATATGATACTTTCTCCAGACAAATGGAGAGGACTGTGTTAAACACTTTATAAGCCTTACTATTTCCAGAAGACCATAACTGCCACTCGATTGAGGATGATGCCTTCAAAATAGCAAACCAGGCAGATAAATGTGTGTTTATTTATTTCTAACATGCTCTTCTAGACATGTCATAAGGCCTGTCTCAGGTAACATACACTTGGCAACCTGAAATAAAAATGATTGCTTGTTATAAATAATCAAATTCCTTTTTCATTTCTTCCTGGGCTCCAGCTCAACACCTTCCCATCTGCTATCCTTGGTGAAAGAGAGAAGTGCCAATCCAGTAGTCATGGGGTTACAAAGCCAAGGCATTCATTTCTTCTTCCAAGTCCTGCATAGAAGAACCATCACAAATTAGAGGGCAAAATCTTGTATATGCCTAGATTCAAATCCCCAAACCACACTGGAGTAAAGACCACATTCTGTTCTACATAGGGTTTTTATTTTAGTTGAGGCATCATTGTTTACAAGAATAATGAAGTTGTTCTTTTATACTTTTAGAAACCTATACCAATGTGTAGTGTTTTAAGTCCAGGAAATGAGTGGATTTAATAAATTTTCCCAAATTCTAGTGGATCTCCTATGATTAGGAGTAATAAGATACCTCCTGGAGGGGTATTGTGTCTAAGAA
Organism: Suncus etruscus; assembly: GCF_024139225.1. Taxonomy (NCBI): domain Eukaryota; kingdom Metazoa; phylum Chordata; class Mammalia; order Eulipotyphla; family Soricidae; genus Suncus; species Suncus etruscus. The sequence goes on along the minus strand of NC_064861.1, from coordinate 71,788,132 downwards.
AGCTTCCTCACCAACATTACCCACGTTTCACAAGTAAATAAGATGTTTGGGTAAGTCTCCAAAGTTAACATAATAAGAGGAAAACAATGAGACTAAAATCCAGGTCACCTTCCATCCATGCTGACTCACCTTCAGTGGTAGCTGTATGTTTTCTTACATGTGGATCATGAGGGCACTCCCAACCCCTCCATGGTTTCAATTGTCACCTTTTTGATAGTCATCAGTTTTTATGCCCTACCAGTTTGTTTTCTGTTGGTAATGGCTGTCTGGATCATGGTTCTTAAGCAGCCAGGCTCAATAAGAAAAAAAAAATCCACAATTGATTTGTGATGTCTGTTCTGGATTCAGAAGTGGGGATTAATAGTACGTATGTTATCCATTTGTTGCAATCTGATTATATGCTAATGACTGTATAATTTCCATTATAAGCTGTCTGAATTCCAAAGCCAAATTTTCAACTGCTTATTAGATATCTCCACTAGGCTCTCCCATGGGCACATCAGACTTCTGAAACTGGCTTTCTATCACATGGTTTCTAATTAGAATTTTAAAATAACTATCTGGAGCAGTAATACAGTGGCTATGATGCTTGTCTTGCACAGGGCTGACCTATGTTCCATTCTTTTACCCTCATATGGTCCTTAATAGGCAATGCTGGTTGTGACCTCAAAACAAAAACAACAAAAAATATCCACAAAGATTTCAAGCTAAAAATCTGAAAGTTGAATGTAACCCTTCTCTTTTCTTCATTCAATATTTCAGTCACACACATTTCAAAAATTCTGCCTTCTCTCTCACTTATGCCTATCTATCTTAGGCCTGATTTAAACTATTTCATTAGCCCACTAACGAGCTCACCAGCCCCTAGTTTATTATCATTCACTGCCAAGTATTCTTTCTAACATGTGAAACTGGACATCGATTTCCTTACCCAAATACATGTATGCATTTATATATTATATTCACCTCAGTGAATATAAGGAAACCTTTGGCACATGGTTTCAACAATTCACGTGTTTCCTGTCACCACCATGTCACATAATCACATGTCATTGACACTGGAACATTATAACCATTTTGATTTATTATTTCTTCATCATTCATGTCTCTCATGGTTATTGATTCAAGAATATGAGCTCCTTGATTGTATAGGCTAATTGGAGTTTATCCTCTTTTTTTATAACTGTATTACTACCTAGTGTAAGATAGACATTTCAGAAATATTGTTCATGAGTTCAATATAATGAACCAGAAAATAGATTAATAATAATCAACACACCATCCTTTATTATCTGGATACTCTTAGTCCAATTATTTAACCTCTTTGAACCTCAGTTTCTCTGACCACAATACTGGGATAATTGTAGTGCCAAGTTCTTCAGATTTTTGTTTCAGTGGATAGTAAATAGGTTGCAGGAACACTGGATGTATGTGTGGATTAAATGGCTACATGGATGGATGGCAGGTGAGTGGGCGGGGGGTAAATAAATGGATGATGGATTAATGAGTGGATGGGTCAGTGGGAGAATGGATGAGTGGATTAAATAAATAGGTAGATGAATATCCACAGGCATAAGAAAATATGTTATGTAGAGTCATTCTGTTATGTAATTAAGAAAAAAATCTTCCATTACTACCAAAAAAAGTAGCACCTCTTTACACACTACATTAAGTGATCCAGACAGTAACAAAAATAAGTAGTCTTTGTAGTCTTAAGGAGTTCCTGGCTCCCTTGGGGTTAATTTTTCACCAAATACCTTTATTAAAGAAGAAGAAAAGGGGAGGCTGGCTAGAAAAGTTCTACAGGTGCACATACTCAAAGGCATGGCATAAAGTCAAGTCCTTCTGTTGGGAAATTGAAACTAGTGTCACTCCACTCTGAATCTCCCTGCTCATCCCTGGCCAGGGCTACCGTAAGAAGATGCTACAGACAGGATGTTGCCAACCACTCTGCTTTGAACTTCATCTGTTATCTCAACACCTTCGGCTGACGAAAGAGTATGAAGAGTCACCGCTGGGTACTCATGATATCTAGTCAATGTCGATCCTCATTCATCTCTCATTTCTCACCTGTGGCTCAAAGACCTCATGTGCTCTGAACACCAGTACCTTTCTTGGGGTGGCACTCTGTGGACCTCAAAGACTCAGTCAGGGACCCCTCCCAGGCTCTGCCATATCAGCTGAGTAATCTCCCCGCGCATTCTGACACACAGCTGCAAGAAATGAAAACTGTACTGTTGATAGATGAAACTTTGGATAAGATTACATGGTTTTGAATATCTTGATGACATATTTGTCTGAAAAGTCTTTTAGAGGACAGCCTAATATAAATGCGCGGAAATGTTTCTAATGACTAGCATTTGTCTACAGACTTCGTTGGAAAAATTAGCATTCATATGTCTCGGGATGTCATTTGCATTTGTATATGGGGACCAACTTTTGAATAATCATTTCTCCCAGCCCAGAAGAGTTAACTGTTTGTTCTGAAACCGGCTGGGTTTTCTTCGCGGACTATCTGACTGGTCTGTGGTTGTCCAGAAAGAGGCAAGCTTATTCACATCTGAGATCCCACTGCTCTAATGCAATGGTGTCCACCAAAATCTTCACAACAGTCCTTTGATCCTGTTTTTTTCTATAAAGTACTTCCTTAATTCCTTTCCTTTATCCTTCCCACTGATTATCATTTGGCCTATCCCAGCCAACGTCGGCTCTTTATACAAATTCTAGACCCAGGGCTGAAGCAATAGAACAGTGGAGAGGATGTTTGCCTGGCATATGACCAATCCAAATTCAATCCTTAGCACCCCATATAGTCCTCTGAGCCCATTAGGAGTGATCCCTGAGCATCGAGCCAAGAGTAATCCCTGAGCATTGTTAGGTATGTCCTCAAAATTAAGAAAAATATTCTAGACCCACTAAGTCCAAGTCTAAGATGGTCTCTAGTCTATTGAGAATTCCCAGGTTGTGCAGGTTTCATTGAAGACCTGTGGGTCCCCATTTCTTTTGTGGTTTATTAGAGGTTGTTTGGTTGAACTACAGGGAAACTTTTTGGGTCCAGTTTTGTATTAAATAGACAAGGAAAAGGATTTTGGATAAAATTCTTACCACCTCAGTGGCATCCAAGAATAAAAAAATTGACCACTTGGGGCACTTGGTTTGTTGTTGTTGTTGTTTTTGCCTATAATTTGGGAAGTTTCTTCCACCAGTTGCCCAAAATTATGAAGACAGACATTGATCAGGCACATACAGTAGAGGATCTGGCACAATAGTCGATATCAGCAAATGTTACTTTCCTGTCCTAACTTTGAGGCTCTTGAAAGGCTTTTTTTTTTTTTTTTTTGGCTTTCAGCAACAACTGACATTTTGACTTCAGACAGGAGAGTTTCTTGGAGGGTGCTTTTATTTGGGGGTTACTCGACTGCTATGAGTTCCATTCACTATGTGAAATTGCAATAACATCCCCTTGTACAACTTTATTATGTCAGAAGTAGCCTCAGACCATTGTGTTTGGAGCTTTCTCTGGAGACACGAGCGTGAGGGGTCAGGTGAGGCCACAGCATGGTTCTGCTCCTGGAGCAGGGCCCAGTATGTGAATCATCACACTGAACATGCACCAGTGTGCAATACATGAACTGCCGTGTGGGCTCTGGAGTCTAATCACCACCAGGCTGTCTATCTCTCAGATGTAGGAACATTGATGATTGGTTTTGCCAGGTTGGGTGTCTAACAAATAGAAAGGAGCTGGACACAACGGCAATAATCCTAACTTCTATGACCAGGTAGATCTGTTGCTGAACATTATATAGCACCCTCTAGATTTGACACCCAGTCAGGTCACAGAAACCATCCCATGGTTTGGGATGGGAGAGGTGGGGTTGGAATCCTGGGACCTGCTCATTCAGGATGCCAGAATCTAGGCGTCTCTGTTTGCTATTTCTTCTTCCCCCTTGACACTCCTTGGAAGTATGACTTGCTTCCATATTTTTGGCATCACCCATTCTTAACAAATCTTCCCCCAAGGCCCCAGATAAAGGAGGGCCTGCCTGGGCTTTCAGATTTAGTTGGATTCAGCCTTTTTTTTTTTTTTTTTGAAACTTTTTTTTCTTTATTTAAACATCTTGATTACATATATGATTATGATTAGGTTTTAGTCATGTAAAGAACACCCCCTTCACCAGTGCAACATTCCCACCACCAATGTCCCAAATCTCCCTCCATCCCACCCCACCCCCACCCGTACTCTAGACAGGCTTTCCGGTCTTTGAGATATTCCTTCAAAAACTGGAAGATTAAAAGATGAACCTTTGTGTAACTGAAAATGGAACCTGAATTAGAGTGGAAGGCAATGTTTAATTCAGTGAAGAAGTGTAATTTCCCATGGAAATTCCTTTGATTTTTGCCTTTTGAATAGTCATCATCAGAAATACTTTGGATATACTCAGGATAAGGCAAGCAACAGGTTTTCTGGTATCTTAGGGTTGCTGGTCTCTCTGCCAATCTGCTCAAAACCTTGAAAGCAGGACCTAAGATGGATGGAGACAAAGTTTGCTGAGTGTCTGTTGACCAAGAACTTGAACCTCTCAATAGATGGTGTATATGCCCCGCCTTTTGAGTATGAGTCTCTGTCTTTTTTTGTTTATCTTTTTTTTCAAGGTCTTAATCTTTTTCTCTTAAAAAATACTTTATTGGGGGGTTGGAGAGATAGCATGGAGGTAGAGAGTTTGCTTTTCATGCAGAAGGTCATTGGTTTGAATCCCAGCATCCCATTTGGTCCCCTGAGCGATTTCTGAGCCTGGAGCCAAGAGTAACCCCTGTTCGCTGTCGGGTGTGACCCAAAAAACAAAAAATATATACTTTATTGGGGGCTGGAGAGATAGTATGGAGGTAGGGCATTTGCCTTGCATGCAGAAGGACATCCCATTTGGTCCCCCAAGCCTGCCAGGAGCGATTTATGAGCATGGAGCCAGGAGTAACCCCTGAGCGCTGCCGGGTATGGCCCCAAAAATTTTTATTGGACCTGGAGAGATAATAGAGCAGATAGGGCATTTGCCTTGTATGTGGCCAACTAAGGTTTTTTTTTCTCAACATCTCATATAGTCCCCTAAACTCACCAAGAGTGATTCCTAAATACAGAACTACAAGTAAACCCTGTGCATCACTGGTGTGACCCAAATACAGAACAAAAAAAAATTCTATTTTCCTTTTTTAGGGAGAGGAGGCTTCAGTCACATTTTGCTCTGCTCAGGGAGCACTCCTAGTATTGTCCAGGGGACTATATGCAATTTCAGGAATTGAACCAGGCTTGGCCATGTGCAGAGCAAGGGCCTTAACACCCTGTACAATTTCTTTGGCTTCATCTGTTTTGTCTGTCTTCCCTTTGTATATCTTTGTTGTTTGTGTCCATTTCTCTGTGTCTTTTTCTGTCTGTCTCTATCTCAATAGTGCTGACAAGGAGGGCGGGAGGATTGAACCTGATTGGTAAAACTATTTGCATGCTTTCTTCTGTTCTGCCAGCCTGTGTGTCAGCTCTTCATTCAGCCCTGTGCCGCCATGTAAATATCTCTGCTGATGATATCTTGCTATCTGATGGACCACATCTTATGCCAGGGCCAACGCCTGCTCTAAGGAATCCCAGGACATGGCCCACCCATTTTATATCTGCAGAGGCAGGTTGAGAGAGGCAAAGTTGATCTTCCTTGAAACCTGATTTTTTTTTTTATCATACACCTTGAGAACATTTTTATATGCCTCTTGCCAAACCTGAAACTCGGTGTTGGAATTGCCAATGATTCTCTGAAAACAGAGCCCTCAAGTACAATCAGAACAAGCCTGGCCACTCCCAAGAATCTATTTCTCAGGTGGCAAACTAGACCTCATCCTCAGGGTAGGAGAGGCCAGAGAGAAGAGCACATAAACTTCTGCCATTACCTCCCATGTGGTCTTGAAAGAAGGTCAGTGTGTGTGTGTGTGTGTGTGTGGCTACTATGGCTTCTGTTGTGATAGAGTTGATTGGTCAATTAAGACCAACACATCAGGGACCGGAGAGATAGCATGGAAGTAAGGTGTTTGCCTTTCCTGCAGAAGGACAGTGGTTCAAATCCTGGCTTCCCTTATGGTCCCCTGTGCCTGCCAGGGGCGATTTCTGAGCATAGAACTAGGAGTAACCCCTGAGCACTGCCAGGTGTGACCCAAAAAAACAAAACAAAACAAACAAAATAAAGACCAACACATCATTAAATAAAAGCACTCAGCAGATTCACATGTAGTTCATATGTACACATATTTTCTCTGTTCTCTTTGTTTCCTGCTATTTGTTGTCTTTTGACTCCAAATCATGATTTCTTCTTGTTCTACCACTTGAGATTTGGATTGACTTAAAGAATGTTCAAAAATGTCTCCATTCTCCATAATTTGTCCCATATCTGGTAATGTTCATTCTTACCATGTGGATAATATGATTTATTGGCAGAAAAAAACACAAATGGGGGGCTGAAGAAATTGTACCTGGAGTCAGGCCTTGTACACAGCCAACCAGGGTTTGATCCCCAGCATCCCATGTGGTTCATCAAGCCTATCAAGACTAATTTCTGAGTGCAGAGCCAAGACTGAGTATGACCCAAAAACTAATAATAAAAGAGTACAATATTAAAACTGACACCAAGTATTCATCACCCAAGTCTAACTATCCAGAGTAAGTTTAAGAGGAAATTCAACCAAGATACTTCTAATCTTCTGTATGAACTTTAATCATTTGCTGGATTATAAGACTAAATGGGCAACGAGGGTATGTATACAAAGGCATAGCTTACATGCCAAAGGATAAAGGGGTTTTATTCTATGTGCAACCTTCACATTCAGGTGCTTCATGGAAGCTTCTAGTAAGGATCATTTCAATAATGTAAATGTAATATAATATAATATAATGAAAAGACTATCATATGTTCCCTCATGGGGGGAATATACCAATTAGAAGGTACATGAGCCCCTCTCAGTGAGTCTCAGCCAACTAGGTCAGCAATTCAACAAAAAGGTCCGATGATGTAATTCTCAGGCTCTGCAAGTGACAGGTCATACTCAGCTGTGTGCACCCAACCACACTCAGGGGCCCATGTGGTATGGGTGATTGAACCGAGATCAGCTCTAATATCATACATGTGCTCTAATCTATAAGCTGTGTCTCATTCAGTTGGAGTTGGGCATCTCTGTTGCAGATGTGCATGCCCCTGATTTTCTTAGGACATTCTGCAACTCTCTGGCTCAGCTCATTCCCTACCCTGAGTCTTTGGGCCATAGACACACTTCCTCTGGGGGGTCAGCAGTCAAAATGAGGTGACAGCCTAAACCTAGTTCTTATCAGGCTCTTAAAGGACAGGAAAGATCTATGAAGACAATTTGAAGCGTGTTGTGCAATAAATCAATGGAGGTGTTCTTGTTAGGTGCATGTAATTGTAGCTTCGCTCCTGTACCAGGAGTGCTTTGGGTCAGGAATCATGGCTTCTGCATAGATTTGTATTTCTCTGTAGGTTCTATCCAGCACTGTATGCCTGAGAACTTACAAAATGATGACGGCTCATCAGTTATTATTTGCTTTGTGATTTTTTTTTGAGAAAAGAGACATAACATTTTTCAGGGATTTCATAGATATAGGTAAAGGGTGTCCACTCACCTTGAAACTTTGTCCAATTCTATAAAAGATATTAAATTCTGCACAATTGAATCATATTCGAATGAATAGTTCTAAAATAAATGAAAGTAAGGGAAAGATGGTCAGTATTTTAATGGTCTTAACTCATATCTGCTCATATCTGTTCCTATTATAAAAACTGAAAACACACACTATTTTATTTGATTCTCTTGTAGCTAGAATGTCTGCATCACTCAGTTTTCCCCAGGAAATTATATGTATTCCAAGGGAACCAACCAGGCCCCATTGCATTTTTACTTCTTGGAGTGCGGGCATGGTGTCATGATGGCTGGAACTGTAACAGCTGCCTTGCCACCATGGACATGATAATATGAGAATTGAGAGATGATGTGACCTTATTATTAATCCCCTGAACATAGAATGCAAACAACTGACTATTGCCAGGAGTTTGTGTGTGTTTGTATGTATACACAAAAGTACATGAGAGAGACAGAGGGGACATTAATCCTTATTTGTTTAAGCCACTGTTAATTGGTTGTTCTGTTGCTCTTAGCCTCAGGCATTCTTTCCTGACACAGTGAATGCTCTGTCAATAAAATAACTTCCTCTTCTCTGCAATACCTTGTTTTCTTTGTAAGTTGAAATCCGTGTATCATAGACCTCTTTTTAGAAAAGGTCCACCAGTATTAATTAGAACAGGATTCTTATCCCAATCCCACAAGTATCCCTGTACTTTTTTTATTTTGCCTACTTTTTGACAAGGAGGTCTTTGAAACAGATGCCAACTTAACATTTAGGCCCCTAAAATCCATTCTACATCTCTTTTATCACAACATCCAGTTAAAGACGAAGGCCTACAGGAAGAAAAAAAAAAGACTTCAGAAGGTTCAAAGAGGTAATTAGCAGTAGCAATCACTTACTTAGGGACTGACATATGCAAAACATCCCTCTATGAAGTAAGCATTTTTTAACCCACATCTAACAGATAAAAACCCTGAAGCTTACAGAATTTATACAGTGGCCACATTTCTGAGACTTCTGACTGATACAGAGAAAATATAAAGCCCAGTTGGCTCGCTCCACTAGAGATATCTTTCCTGCAAGAAGAAAGAGTGCAGGGTATAGAAGCCAGCCCGGACTCTTTTGTTTTTCTTACCCAGTCGTCTGAAGATGCCCACGGATGGGAGGCAGATGCCCCCGCGAAGGCCGCATTCAGACAAACTCCGCTTTAACCCTCAGAGTGGGTAGGGGCCGACCCAGCAGAGGATAGGCTTCCAGCTCTTGAGAAAGTGGCCCTTTCCACTCTTCATTTGCATACTGGATACCTACTGAAAGTTGCTATGGAGATCCGTTTGACCAGAAGTTTCCGCTGAATCACCCATCCACTGATACAAAAACATGAGTGTGGTTTAGGGACCTAGAGCCGGCAGCTGGGGGTGGGGGGGTGATGTCTCCATTTTTCACTGGTGACTCACTCGCAGCCACATATAGGCCCAGCTGTGAGGAAAGCAAAAATCTCTACAGGCAGGAGTCATTCCCTGGTGAGGGATATGTAAGGCAGAGCCCCCACCTCTCATAACAAAGTCTCTGAGGAGCCCGAAGACTGCAGGAGAAAACATGGGAGCCAGCACATTGGCAAGAATATCTGGTCCCCAAAGGGCCAAGCCAAAGCTCAGTGTTCTTTAAGCATCTGGCACTGTTTGGAGACCTCTCCAGGCAGAAGCTGGGGTAGGCACTTGACCAAGGTGATTATTTGGGAGCAGAACCAAGGAAGCAAAAGCAGCAAAGGGAGGTTGAGTCAGAGGTTGCTCTCCAGGCAGGCTCCGTGGACCACAGTCATTGGTCGTGGAACCTATTTTAGGAGGATTGGTGGCAAGGGAGCATGGGACTTGGGAAAGAGACTGGTGTTATGATCTCCATTCACTATAGTACTGGCTGTTTCTGAACATGGACTTGACTTTCCTGGTGCAAACAGATAAGGAATGTTTGCTGAGGCTCAAGAGAATAGAAATACGCAACCGGGCCTCATGCAGAGACTAGCAAGCGTAGACTTCTTGGTTGCCTTTTTCTTTCTTAATCTTGCTTCACAAAATAGACTCAGGGGCTGGAGCAATAACACAGCAGGTAGGATGTTTGCCTTTGCACAGGGCTGACCTGGGTTCGATCCCTGGCATTCCATAAGGTCCCCCAAGCCTGCCAAGAGTGGGTTCTTAGTGCAGAACCAGAAGTAATCTCTGAGTGCCACCAGTGTGGCCCAAGAAACAAAACAAAACAAAATATAGGTTCAGAGAATTGGTGCTGTTATACTTGATTTTGAACCAGTGGTAAGAGCTTCTGGACAAATGGTTATATATATATATTCACCTGTCCCAAAACCATATGGACATGGTACAAGAAATGCATATATAGATGATTACATTGCTGTTGGAATAACAGACCATGTAAGGAAGCAAAGTTCAAGGGTTTGCCTCTATACCCTCTACTGCTAAACTCCCTACCTAGACTCTATGACAGTCTCTTAGCTTCAAGGCCAGAGAGATGGTGTGTTGATGACCCAAGTGCCGTAAAGCAGCTCATAATCACGGAGACTGAAGCAGAGATATTCATCAGGCCTTGAGTCTGTCTTTTGAAGTAAATGTTAATAGGCATATTATCTTTTTTTTTTTTTTTTGGTTTTTGGGCCACACCCGTTTGACGCTCAGGGGTTACTCCTGGCTATGTGCTCAGAAATCGCCCCTGGCTTGGGGGGATCGAACCGCGGTCCTTCCTTGGCTAGCGCTTGCAAGGCAGACACCTTACCTCCAGCGCCACCTACCCGGCCCCAAGGCATATTATCTTTATTTGCTATGGATACTCTATAACTAGATAAACATGCAACATACACGTACATTTTAGCTAAACAAATATAAATTCTGATAAGTAGAAAAAGAATTGCTTATGTTTTCCTGTTTAGCTACATGGAAATGCTTAGGGGATGCCACTGAATGAGAGATGGAAGGAAGAATAAGAAGAATATTGAGGAGGAGATGTCAATAGTAAAATTTCAGCATTGCCACCAAGGTGTAGTTAAAGAGATGATAGCTCAAATTGATGTTGATTTTTTTTCCAAAACTGTAACACATTACACTAGCAAGAGACAAATACCAAGAACCTTTTCTATAAAATGCTCTGTCATATAAAAGCCCAAAAATATTTAGCCTGTGCATGAATCATTGATCTTCAGAGACAGACCCTATAAGAGCTATGTAAGCAATACATGTATATACATATGCGTATGTATGCACATATATATGTGTATGTATATATATATATATATATATGTAGGCAGGTGTATCTGTGAGATTTCTTTTTTGTTTGTTTGTTTTTGTTTTGGGGTCACACCTGGCAATGCTCAGGGGTCACTCCTGGCTCTGCGCTCAGAGGTTGCTCCTGTCAGGCTCAGGGGACCACATGGGATGCCGGGATTCAAACTAGGGTCCTTCCTGTGTTGGCAGCTTGCAAGGTAAATGCCTTACCACTGTTCTATTGCTCCAGCCCTCTGATGAGGAACTGGAGCTAGGATTGTTGAAGTTAGAAGCTCCCTAGTTTGGCATTAGCAAACTCAAGAGCCATGCAGTTGATGAAGTTGTCAGAGTTCTAAGACTTCAGTCAATAGAGCTGCTGGTGTTTATCCCAGTGCAAGGAAAAAAAACTGAAATGAGATGTTGTAGACCAGGCAGTGTGACAGCAAAACGAGGGGGTGTGAAATATTCCTCCTCCACTCCCTAGTCTTTTCAGACCCACCTGCCCTGGGGAGGGAAGGCTTTTGGAAATCCACCACTCAGAGCCTGGGCAAGGGCAAGGAACAGTGCCTGCTGTCACTTCAGAAATGTGAAGGGGTGGGTTTGAATGGAGTTCACTTAAAACAATGCTCAGAGGCTCTGGGGCCCCTCCTGATGAGGCCTGGTTCAGTTGGTGCTCTGGGTTACCCTGCAGAGCCTTGACCAACCTTGAGCCCTCGAGCATGCTGGGCCTGTGCTCTGCCACTGAGCTGTCTCCTGGTCCCTAGAGGCTGTTTTTGACCACAAAGAGATTAAGAACTACAAGCTCCATCATCCTGACCTAATAGCTTCCTGCTTCTTACTTCTTTGATGATAATGTCTCCACCTCTATCTCCCCACTACCTAGCTGCCCAGGTCTGGTATTTGCCAGAGATACTCTCTCTCTCTCTCTCTCTCTCTCTCTCTCTCTCTCTCTCTCTCTCTCTCTCTCTCTTCTCTACTCTATTCTCTCTCTTCTCTCTCACCCCCTCTCTCCTCTGTCTCTGTGTGACTTTGTCTGTGTGTGTGTATGTGTGTGTGTGTGTGTGTGTGTGTGTGTGTTTGTCTCTGTGCCCACCTGGGACTTTTACTCACACTAAGTTTCAATTTCCCATGTCCTTCATTGAATTGTTAGGTACTCACGAAAAGCATGAACATGCCAGCCATGGCTATTCACTAGGGTATAGCTGTGTAGCCACATTAGGCCTATAGTCAGAGCATATGGATTTGAACTAGCTCTTACCCTTCCTTCAAAGCTGTGTGGGCCCAAAAAGTAACCATACTTAGCTTCTCTAAATTTCTGTGTCTTGACCTTATAACATCCCTTATAACCTAGAGAAGAGTCATACCTTGCTTCCTTGATCATTGTGAAAATGAAAAGCATCTCTGAGCATCAGCAGTCCTGAGAGCCATAGTAGAATTTGGTGACTCTTTTACAAGCACCACACACTTAGTAACTGGCAGTGATGCCTGCTGCTGACCGGTGACACACAATGGTGATGGCCACATGGACTGTGTTCCCTTTGGGTCTCTATAGAGAGACCTATACAAGGCCCCAAATCAAGGTATCTACCAGGCTGAGCTTCTAACTGAAAGCTCGAGGGATGAAATGGGGGGCATCTGCTTCAATTTTCCTTTAGACTGTTGGAAGAATTATCCTCTGTGTAGTCAACACCAGAGCATTGATTTTCTCTTTCCTTGTAAGTGGTCAGACAACACTCAGTTCCAGGGAATACCTTTTCTGCTGTCACATACCCTCCTTGCCCTCTATCCTTAAGCCAGGACTATAGGCCAAATCCTTCTTGAGTGTAGAATCTTCTCTGACTTCTTTCTCTGCTTTCAACTGGAGGAAATAAAAAACACATCTTTTCAAAGGAGTCATGGAGATCAAAAAAGAAGTTGCATGAAGATGCCTGAGAAAAAAGTCTGGGATTTAGTAGATATAAAATCAAGGTTTTCTAGATACAGAAGATGAGACCGGGAAGGTCTTATTTACAGAATTAGTGCTTAAGTAGGTGAATGAATGAATGCACAATTGCAGGGATGAGGAAATGTGGAACAAGGAATTGAAATCTGCCATAAAAACAAAGTTCCAAGTTCCTGCTTTGGAGACAGGAGGCAACCTAAGATGAACGAAGACCTCCAGCAGCAAAGGGACATTCTGATAGGAGACAAGCCCCATCACTTCAGGTCAAGTGAAGAGTCTGTGAATCCTGCTTTTAAAGAAAGCTTCATTCCGCAGTGCGTAACACCTGGGGTGCAGCCCCAGTGTCCGCTCTGCTCGGAAGGCATCCAACTCCGAGGCCCCAGGAAGCCTTCCCAGCAATTAGAGCCAAAAGAGCAAAACTCTGCCTCTAAGCACTTTCCCCCTAAAACTTTAATTTGCTCTTGGGATCTTGATGTCTTTCCGACACAGACTCTGCACTGAGCTCCCAGATCCTTCAGCAGAGGGAAGGATCAGAGGGTGGATGCCTGCTTGGATTCTGGATTCTGGCCACAAGGCACTCTGTGGCGCTGCCCTAAATGAATCCAATGTTTTGCTTCTTAGTGGAAAATTATTAAATCTGGACCTTGAGTAGCTCATAAACCTGTGAATCACGCCCCCCCATAAGACACAGAAGTGACACAGAACTGGTTCCTTATTTTTTTAGCAATCATACAAATGCATTATGTACAATGCAACACTCTTAAGTGTTTTACATAATATCTTAATATTATTCATTGATAAATTTTTATTTGAGACACTGTAATTTACTGTTGGTGACAGCTTCATACATTTATAAATTCAACACTGTGTCCATCAGGAGAGTTCCTGCCTCCCTCTACCAAGGTCCCTAAGGATCCTTTAAACCCATATCCCAATTCTTGCAAACTTAGTTCTTGGTCCAATTCTTCCCATTTTTTACTTTTGGAAAAAGTGATTTCTAAAGGATGGTGCATGCTTAGGGAGCATGCATGTACTCCTGGCTATCAGACCCCCTCCACACAGTTACTAAGTGTGTGGTGCTTGGTAGTTTTTTTGTTTGTTTGTTTGTTTTTGTTTTTTTGTTTGTTTGTTTTTTTGGGCCACACCCGGCGGTGCTCAGGGGTTACTCCTGGCTGTCTGCTCAGAAATAGCTCCTGGCAGGCACGGGGGACCATATGGGACACCAGGATTCAAACCAACCACCTTATATCCTGGATCGGCTGCTTGCAAGGCAAACACCGCTGTGCTAGTTTTTTTAATCACTTCCTGAAAATGTCCTAACATTGTGTTTTAATTCAACATTTAATATGCATCATACAAATTTATTAATTCTTCCTGGGGGAAAAAGAAGATGACTCTTTTCTATGGACATTCCCAACTGTGTTCTATATCCATGGGGTCTCAAGGTCACATACACCCCACCAAGTTTGAACAACATTGCAGGCACTGGAAACATCCTGGCTTAGAAAGTCACTGGCTCGGGGCCGGGAAGGTGGCGCTGGAGATAAGGTGTCTGCCTTGTAAGCGCTACCAAGGAACGGACCGCGGTTCGATCCCCCGGCGTCCCATATGGTCCCCCCAAGCCAGGGGCGATTTCTGAGCACATAGCCAGGAGTAACCCCTGAGCGTCAAACGGGTGTGGCCCAAAAACCAAAAAAAAAAAAAAAAAAAAGAAAGTCACTGGCTCAGAGCAATTGCATTTATTTCTGCTTCTTCAACTTAGTCCTAAATCTGAGGATAAAGGGAGACACAGACTGTTGAGATTAACATTAAACTTAAAAATGGGCACATTCATAGTTGGGTCTCTTTTCCTTAAACAACCTTTTCCCCCTTGCCTAGTTTTTGGAAAGAATGAAGCAAACAACTGGGAAAAATACTTTGAGTAAATATCTCCTTTGAGGGCACAATTGTTTTATCTATCAGACCCAGGATGGTTGAAATCTATTGACCAAAATTCTGGAAGAATGAGGAACTTAGTCAAATTATTAGCTACAAATCAATCACAAACATTTTGGGATTCCAACTTTACTACCAAATGTTTTCTAACTTCAGCTAGGCTTTTTTTTTTTTTTTTTGGCCTGATTCAGCGGGAAACTGGTAAAACTCTCTCTTGATAGGGTTTGGAATGTACTGATGAGAAATGAAGACACAAAATGCCTTTGGCTCCCCTAGGACCATACGCACTGAAGAAGGTGAGAGCTAAGGAGCAATTCTCAGCTGGATGAGTGTGAACCTAGGTAATATCTGGAGGCATATCTGGATGCTGCAACTTGAGAGGTAGAGGGGTTGCTACTGATATGCAGTGGGTAGAGACCAGAGGTGCCTCAATGAATTCCATTGCACAGCACAGCCTCTATTGTGTGTGTGTGTGTGTGTGTGTGTGTGTGTGTGTGTGTGTGTGTGTGGGCTCAATTAACCCATTTCACAGAACAGCCTTCACTGTATAGAATTATCCTATCTCTAGGGTCAGAGTAATATTACAGTGGATAGGACATTGAATTGTGTGTAGGTGACTTGGGTTCGAGTTCTAGCATCCCATATGTCCCTGAGCCTGCCAGGAATAATTCCAGAGTACAAAACCAAGAGTAACTCCTTAGCATTAACAGTGTGACTCCAAAACAAAACAAAATAAAAATTATCTCACTTCAGATTTACCAATTAATAGTGTTAATGCCAAGAAAACCCAAAGCTAATAAAGCGACAAAAGAGTCTGCATACAGATAGGGATGTGTGTGAGAGAGAGTGTGAGTGTGTGTGTATGTGTGTTTATCATTTAGAGAGATGAAAAACAAAATTCTACGATATATGATTCTGAACTTAACACCAGTACAGAAACTAGAAATGCAAGTCAAAATATTGAGTATACCAAATGTATTTGTTAACTCATGCAGTCAGCCAGCTTTATAGAGAAAGGTAAGATTTAGCCTAGGCAGAGAAAACAAAATACACCCATGTGCAAAACCCAAATGATGCAGGAAAGAGCCCATGTCTGAGCACTAGAAAATATTGATTTTCTAAAGGAACAGGAAAATCACCAATAAGAGCAAGTAGAGGAAAGGGGGTGCTGTCTGCCTTGTCTACCATCCACACTCCTGCTGAACCCTTTCAAAGAGAGATTTGACTCCCAAGTGTCTTGTCACAAAGATGTGACGGAGACCAGGAACAACACTAGGGACAAAGACAACATTTAAGAGGCCACTGTGTGTTCTCCGGAAAAGAAGATGGAAAAGATGAAAACAGGCAATTCCTCAGACAAGGATGCCTTGTACTTTCTGATGGCTGAGCAGTTCCACTCCTAGGTTGATACCTAGAAAAAAAATGGAATCATATTGTCTACCTAGTGGTTTTTACACAACTATTCACAGAATGGTTCTTTATGGTCAGAAGGTAGAAGTAACCAGAATGTTCACTAAGAGCTGAGTGAATTTAAAAAATAAATGACCTGTTCATAAAAAGAGATGGAGAATTGAGACATGCCACTAAATGGATGGACCTTGATCCATTATGGATATGAGAAGAGACAAACAAAGGGCAACATGTTATAGTGTTCCACGCATAATAAGTCTGACACTGGCAAATCAGGGAATAGGTTAGTGATGAGTGGGGCTCAGGGTCAGGGGAAATAGAAGACACAAGACTAGGAACAGGAAATGAAGTGCTCTGCATTTAGAGTATGGCAATGGTCTCATGCCCTGCAGAGATAATGACATGAAATAAAACACAGAATTGTACCCCATGAATGTGTGGAATTGCGTGATATATGAGTTAGATCTGAACAGGGCTGTTTGTCAAAGGTAGTGACTGGACTAAAATTGGCTGAGGGGATGGACCCAAGATGGCCATCTCCAGACTTCAGAAACTGGTGACAGGTACCAGAAAAGAGAGAGAATGTGGAAGTGGCAGCTCTGCTCATTGGAGTATAAATGGGGAGGAGAATTTGCTTTAGTGGGAGTGGGGAGGCAGGGTGGAAGGCAGAAGGAGGAAATTCAGAAGCATTCTTGGTGACTTTTCACTCTTCTTGCCACAAGACCTTTGACCCATTTGACCTTTGACCTTTGATGCTGGGACACTGAATTTGTCGTAGGTTTTTCATGGAGTAGATGCAGGTTGTTTTAGATGTAGATTGTTTCCTCAGGTTGTCATCAATGTACAGAAAGAATCATGGCATTTCCTTCCTTTAGAAGCTTATCTTAGATGATAGCACACAGTGTGATTTCTGGTAAAGTAAAAAAAAAAAAAAAACAATATATTTTATGAAGTGAGAAATGAAAATAAACAAAGACCCAAGAACACACAAGTCATGAACATTGGACATCAAGTTCTCAGGCAGTATTTCTTTTTTTGGGGGGAGGGGAGAAGGCTAATTGTCAGTCTGGTATTTAATTAAACTGACCTATAATGAATATATATTCTCACAAGACTATTCAAATTTCGTCATTGAGTCTGAGATGAGAAAATCCCCATAGGCCCTGGGAGTCACCCCAAGAAACACATTCTGTTCTTTACACAAAAAGATCTAATTCCCAAAGTTATTGATTTCTCATTCATATGTCCCTTCTTTCCTGTTATTAAACCATTCCCTGCTCTATTCATTGGGAGACACAAAGATAAGATAGTACCTCTGCCATTGAGGAACTCACAGGTGTAATATAAATGAAAAGAAATAGTTGGTGGTAAAATCTGTAGGGAAAGGGTCTCATTGAAGGGAGGACAGGCATATCATGAAGGAACTAGGAACTTGCTACAGTTCACCCAGCACAAGATTCAAAACTCAGAGTTCAAAGAACAAAGGGTTTTGATGAGCTTAACCAACCTTCACAGGCTTGTGGTACTCCAATTTGTTCCCTAGATTGGATGTTATTATCAAGGACCTGGTTCTTTTCTTTGTCTGGCTCTGTCATATTCCAGTTTCAGCATGTCAATCACCTCATCAACACAGGGACTGGATAATGTCGCTGAAAGGAGCTATAGTTAAACAACAGTGCTTACTCTTAACTGAGATGCAAGTTTGTTGAGATGCCAGGAGCCTTCTAGAGGGGTCTCCTCAGAGCCTTGTATTTGAGTGGAGGGAGTCTTAGAAAGTCAGAAGTGCCCTGTTCTATGGCTTCTTTCTCTTCCATCCCAGCCTCATCCCTAGCACGCACTAGAATTAAAGGACCCGGGTTATTATTCTCTTGGCATTTCTCAAGGCTTAGGTTAGACCTCAAGGCTGATCATTCCGAAGCCAAGTGGTTTGGGTGGCTCCACACCCGCCCCCAGATCTCTCTGCTGGCCCTGACTTCCCATCAGGGGGGAACAGAGGAGGAGAGGGTTCTCCTTCTCGAGCCAGGTCTCTCCACACTCTGTGCCCCACCCTTGCAACTGTGCAGTCATCATGGCTCCTTGGGGTGGGCGGCTGTTCACCACACACTGGTCTGGGTCCAGACGATACCCCCCTCTCCACACTCCCCCACACATCCCAGCTGACTTGGTGGCGCCTAGGGAGGCTCCACTGCCTCCTGTCTGTCCCCCCTTTCCCAGGCTCTGCCACTCCCACCAACTTGGCAGGTGGCCCATTACGGTTGACCAGAAGTGAGCCTGAGATTCTTTCCTTCCCATTCAGGCAAAGGCAAGGAGTGGCTACTGGAGTCTCCCTGGGCATCATCTGAGCCCCCTTTCAGCTTCCTGGGTGCTGGCTTCCAGGACCATCAGGGAGCTGCCAGACCACCCCCATCTGAAAAGCCAGCTTGTGACGAAAGGGAGACAATTTCATCCAGAAGTCACCAAGAGAGAGTAAATAGGGACTCCTGTGGACTGTGTCATACACACACAGTGACTTTTTCCATTCCAGCCCAATTAGAACCTGGCTAATTAGTTTTGCACACTGCACAACAGTTGGGGGAAAATGTCACTTTGGGATACTATTTTTTTTTCTCTTGCTCTTTCAAAGTCACAGAACTATGTGTGAGGAACACAACCCTTTTGGGTCTCAGAAACAAAACAGGCTAAGGACAAATGTTGTTGTGAACTCCCTTTTTTAATTGATGGATAGTAGCAAACAGCAATGTGTACTGAGAGTGACTGTCAGACATCATAGACTTTGCCTGGGGCAGTCTTAGAAATGTAGAATCCCCTCCAAATATAAAAAAAAAAACTCGAGCTTAGCAAGGCAAGAAGTGTTCTAACAGCCTTGGGGAGGCACATAGAAAGATCTGGGAACTTCTTTGGACCTGACCAATTCCATTGTGACTTGGACAAGATTTCACCTCTTCCGTTGGAAATCCCAAAGTCTTGTGTCCAAGAGTTAGTAGCTTTGATGACCAAATACACATTGGTGATGCTTTGGTTAAAACTAAATGTTTTTTTTACCATAGAGATGATGTGCCAGCAAATACAGAAAAACCTGAATCCCTCCAACTGATAACATGTTATGTATGATAAGATATTCTGAGAGGAAAAAGGAGAGAGAAGCCACATTCATGAAACTTTGACTACAGCATATTATCATGTTTTTTTATTAGTAGTAGTATTATACTTGTTAATCTTGTATCTTTCCTAATTTATAAATCAAGCCTAAGTATGCATAATAATGTTTGTATGTAAAGGAAAACAAGATTAGAAGGTTTGATGTAATTTGCAGCTTTGGACATTAACTGGGGTTTAGGATACATCTTCTCAATATTTAGGGATCCACTGTAAAGAAGGGAGATATGGGATGCATGCTGGGAACAGGGGTGGAGGGAGGACAACACTGGTGGTGGGATTGCCACCATTTTGCCACTATGTACCTTAAATATTGTAGTATAAAATAATTAAAAGGCCCTTTGGATGGAGCTGGATGGTGATGGGATGAATGGAGGGGCCTTTCTCTGCCGTCCCAGGTCATGTGGCTCCAACCCCCTCCAGCCGGTGGGTCCACAAGTTCAGGAGAGCATCATGTAGAAAACACACAGGCAAGCTTCTTCAGGAAATAACATCTTTATTTGCTCTGGTCAACATGTGTGGCCTATCATAATCATTTATGCATGCTATCCTTAGCTTGCCCTGCATCTTAGCTTCTTTCAGCCATATCTCCTCCTGCAGCCCTTTTGCCCCTGAGGCCAAACCTTTTGAAACCTCCCCAAGACCCCTCCCAGAAATGGGAGGGTCTTTCTTGTAGATAAGGTTACACAGGAAGAATGAGGGGTAGGGTTACAAATATCACTGTGAAAGATTTGTAATTCACTTTGGCCACAATAAAAATAAAAAAAAAGATTAAGCAGAAGTCCCTAATGCAAGATGCACATAGAACCACAAATGACATCAGACAGGTAGAAAGACAATGACAAAAGGCTAACAAGAAAGCATTCATGTAATGGGATGTTCTGCCTACTGATGGTGATGGTGATAGTAATATATATCTTCACATGTAACAAGTGTGCACACAATGGAAGTCACATGAATGAGTTTAGGCATGGAAAAAAACTCATAAAGTCTGCATTCGATGGATAGATTATCTTTTCTGTTTGAGTTACTGAAGATGTCAGGATTGGGAGGGTTAGGTAAAGGATACACCAGGTCTGTCTGTCTTAGTCCTTTCAATTACATGTGGATCTGGGATGATATTCTAGTGTAAGTATAGACATAAATGTGCATCTGTATAGATATACAGGTACATGCAAGATATGGGCACAAATTTCTGACTGAAAACCCTCTGATTGCAGAGTAGGAATGAAATACCTCACTTAGGAAAAACCTAACAAGGAAGGCAGAGTCATAAGTACACCTGAGTGAGCCAGAGTGAAAGGAGTCGTGTGGGAAATGATATGCAGTGGGAGACAGTGTCTGTTGCTACTTTCCTACTGGCCTGTTCTCCTTCAAATCTGCCACTATCTACTCTGAATCTGATCACTGCTTTCATACCAAAAGCCAGGCCTGTTTGCTTCTGTAAAACTCCCTCAGTTCTTTCATCTACAGAATAGTTGGTTGTCATTAGAATTTCCCATATTCTGAATTTGGATGAGGTTCCATCTATTTGAGTGATCACCTCAACACAGAGTTTGCTTCATTTCTCTTTCCTCTACTACAAGTGAACTGGTAGTTTTGTTATTTTTGCTATTGTCATTGTCATTATCATCAAGTTAGCCCATGCTCCTGGAGACTAAAGTAGTGGCATTTAGAAGTCTTTAATTTTTCTATCATAGAACTTTATCCAGTCCTTTCCTCCTGGATACATAGGAAATGGAGAGTAATCTCAGTTTGGCTCTCAGGTTTGGAAAATAATTTCAGTACAAAGAAAAGATGTAGGAACTTGTGGAATGGCGAAGTAGGACCAACACTCTTGTTGCTGTTAGCACAGTGAGTTTCTGGAAAAAAAAAAAAAAAAAAAAAAAAGCTCTTTCTGGTGGTGAATTCCAATAAAGTTGATGGGTGTTACAGTGATGAGCCTCTTAGTTACCTCATGGGAACTGGAATCAGTTGACACCAGGATGGTGGAGGGAGGTGCAATATTAGCAATTCTGATTGCAGATGTGAATGTAATTTCAAGAGCATTGTTCTAATTGCTTTTAGGCGCTGATTAAATGCCTCACGTTGCACTGGTAGGAGGCAGGGGTGAAGTGAGGAAACCCAACAACTTGTTTTGCCTTAATATCTGTGCCTTAGTAATATTTGAGAAGCCCAGAAGGATGTGCTCCATCCTAAATCAAATACAAAATATCCTGAGTCACTTGCCCTCTACACTGTTCACATTAGAAAATCACCTGTAAGCATCTAGTTAAGGATCATTGGAGAAATTTCAGAAATGTTGACCAGCTTATGATATGAAACTCACCTCAAGGAGGGGTGAGTGCAGTTGGAACACTAACAACTACCATGACAATGTTAATGAGTGAGAGAAGTAGATCGCCTGTCTCGAATACTGGCAGGGGTGTGGGTGGGGGGATATGGGTGCATTGGTGGTGGGAATGTTGCACTGGTGAAGGGGGGTGTTCTTTTTTTGACTAAAACCCAACTACAGTCATGTTTGTAATCAAGGTGTTTAAATAAAGATTAAAAAAAGAAAAGTTGAAGTTGTATGGTTTTATATGTACTCGGCAGTACACTCCTTTGTTCCCTGTATTGTAAACGAGAGCTCCTCAGACCTTGTCTATGTGTCCAGTAAGTCTTTGGGGATACAAATTCAGCCTGTCACCTTTAATTAGCCACCAGCACTGGAAGCCAGAGACCAGAAGGTCTAGAAATTCCAGCTCCTCTGATCTTTCTTTTCTCAAACATCCACCTTTTCATTGTTTGCTCTTCTTGTATCACCAAAATAAATGTAGACATCTACTTTGACGACGTTGCCATGGGAGAAACAGAATTGTTAGACCAAACATTTCATATTGTACACATAAAATGATTCATTTGGTCATCAGTACCCCGCTACTGCTTCATGCTATGACCAGTGTTTGAATCTTAGATATGAAGGTATATCCAACCTGTGCTATGTTCTAAATTGATGCAAGGATATGCAGTATTGCATATTGTATAAGCGTTATAGAATGTTATGTATTATACTCTATTTTATTGACCCTTCAGTTTAATATATATAGTATTACATTTTATTGACTATGTCATATTTTATTGACTACAATATAGTGTATTTTATTGTACTATGCTACATTCATGCTTTACTGTATGCATGTATATTTGTCTGTTTGCTTTCTCTCAGCCTCCCTAGTAAAGGAAAATGAGAAGCATATGAACTTTGCAGCCATTCTTGAATTCCTACCTTGTACCAATTACCATCCCACTGACCTTGGGAAATCTCCCTAACAACTCTGTGCCTTAGTTTTTTCCTCCTATAAATGAAAACCATAGGGCTGTGTGAAGATGCAGTGAGTTAAAAGAGAGGGCAATGGATCTGGAGCAATAGCACAGTGGGGAGGGTGTTTGCCTTGTGGTAGATCTGAGTTTCATCCCGGCATCCCATATGGTCCCTCAAACCCACCAAGAGTGATTCCTGACTAGCTCCTGAGCACCACTGGGTATGACATCCCCCAAAAAAGTAAAAATAAACAGGGCAAGACCCAGGTGAAGAACATGTGTATATTGGCTCTTAGTAATGGTATAGCCCTATTATGGACTCTGTGACATGACTCTGGGGGACAGCTTCTTCATCAAACGGAGAGTTTCAGATAATTTCTGGAGATCCCTAGACCTCCCTGTTATAAATCTAAATCTGAAGCACAGATTCTTTTTTTTTTTTTTTTTGTCCTACTGGGGAGTTAGACTTACTCCTGTTGACCAGTTCTAGAGCTTGGGGCTGGAACTGCAACAATTTCTGCTGTTATGGACCCCTCCTAATCTGGATTCTAGACACTGAACCTCAAGACAACAGATGGGCAGAAGCCAATTCTAGAGTCACTGAATGACCCACCAACCCAGCCAGGCTGGAAACCATCTCTGATCATTCTCCTTGAGTAACAGAGGTCAGTTACTTTTTGCTTCAGCTGATTGAGGTCAAGTAATTTTTACCTAAAATTTAGAAAAGTTCCATGCACCCTATACTATATGACAAAGACTCGAACATCTGAAGAAGTCTCCCACCCCCAGATCACACCATGGGTAACATATAACCCCAGGCTGAATCCCTAGTCTGCTTGACCACTAAGACATGCTGCTCCCCCAGCTGCAGAAGGGTCCAGAAAAAAGTCAAATTTATCATTGTAAGGCTTTGTGAACAAAGGGCAGAAGCCCAGGTGGGCCCGTGGTGGCACTAATACTGTACCGACCACCACTCACCTTTATTAAAATGATCATTAGCTGTCAGTCACTGGACTCAGTACTCCCCGGCCAACCCTGCCCTTGAGCTGTGCCTTAACCAATGAGCCAGACATGAGCATGTAGAAATGGGGCGAGCTGGCAGCCTCTGTGAAGGATTGCAAAACAGCAGCCTGGCACCTAGAAGCCCTGGGGAAGCAGCCGTGACTCAAGGCCCTCTTCGAAGGGTAACCGCCATCCACCCTGGAATACAGACCGTGTGCCTTGCTTATACCCAAGTATTAAATCATACCCCTCAGTTCATCCCATATTCATCCCAGCAAAACCTGTGACTTTTTCCCTCCAGTCTCAAGTCTGCCTCTCTGAGCCCTGCTTTCATATCTTCTTAGGAGATGGAAGCTAATTAGTGGGGCCCAAAAGAACCCAGTAATTGAGGGATGGGCCACTTGAACAAGGGAGCAGGAATTGTTGGGATTTCCAATATTGCGACACAGCTGTCAGCTCCTCAGCCCCTGCCAGCATCTTGTTTTCTGGAACACCTGGCAGGACATTCTGTGAGAATTAGAACTTTAAAAAAAGGAAGGAAGGAAGGAAGGAAGAAGAAGAAGAAGAAGAGGTGAGGAATCTAAGTGTTAGTTTAATCATTTTCCTTTAAGAAACATAATAAGCATTTATCAAATACTACATGTCAAGTACAAGAGTAGGTGCAGAAGAGGGAGATGAGAGAGGTGTCCATCTTGGCTCCAAGATGCTCCTAAGGTAGGTTGTTGAACCAATGTGCTAATCATGAGTACTTTTAGGAAAGAGTGCTCAAAAGATTGGACTCCTGGTCAGCCTTGAGGGATACTGGTCAGGCATTGAATAGGAACTCCCAAGTTTTGAAAAAGATTCCAAATCACCTGGAAGGTGGGATAGACGCCAGGTTCCATGAGGAGCTGAGTTGCAGATAACCCAAAACCATTCAGACTTGGGAGAAAGAGAAAGAGAAAGAAAGAGAGAAAGAGAGAAAGAGAGAGAAGAGAGAAGAGAGAAGAAAGAAAGAAAAGAAAGAAAAGAAAGAAAGAAAGAAAGAAAGAAGAAAGAAAGAAAGAAAGAAGAAAGAAGAAAGAAAGAAAGAAAGAAAGAAGAAAGAAAAGAAAGAAAAAAGAAAGAAAGAAAGAAAGAAAGAAAGAAAGAAAGAAAGAAAGAGAAAGAAAGAAAAGAAAGAAAAGAAAGAAAGAAAGAAAGAAAGAACTAAGTAGTATCCTGGAATGAGGCAGCATTAAAACAGAGGCAGGGAAAATGTCCCTGGTTCTTAGTTGGCTCTAGGCCTTAAGCATGGATTCCCTGTGTAGGCTTCCTGCATGTTTCTTAGCACCAGCTCTTGCATGCTGACCAGCAGCAGGTCAAAGCTTAGCATAGATGTTCTTCCTGATGATAATCTCACCACCTTCACAGCAAGAGATTATCCCAACCTCATAGCAAAGATGGAGCAGGGTCCCCACCCTTGGTGGCTTGGTGCAGTTCAATGTATCCCAAGATCTCTTTGACCCCCTGGCACTCAAACATTCTTGCTTTATCCTGGAAGCTGCCCTACCACTGAAGACTGTGAACCTCAAACAAAGCATTCATCTTGGACTTGGAGATGCAGGAGGATTGGACACTGACATTCTTACCTCCAAGATAGTTTGGGATGGTCATGAAAACTCAGTGCTTCCAGGGCTTAAGCAATAGCACAATGGACAGTGTTTGCCTTGCATGTCGCTGACCCAGATTCAATCCTTAGCATCCCATATGCGCCCCCCCCCAAGCACTACTCAGAAATAACAACTGAGTGCAAAGCCAGGAGTAATCCCCAAGCACTGCTAGGTGTGCCCCCCCCCCCAAAAAAAAAAAAAAAAGAAAACCTCAATGCTGTCCACCAACCCAACACATCTATTCTACATCTGTATGCAACCCTAAAGGGTTGAGAACATCACCTTCAAGGAAACCAGAGGTTTTGATTGATTTTTAAGCAAAAGAAGCTATTTAGTATTTGTAGTTTATTTGCAGCTTGAAAAAGGAGTTAGGGGATGATTGGGAGGAACTTGGGGGAAACAGAAAAAGTCAGCTGAAAAACCGGGTGCTACCTTCAGAGGCAATGTCCAGGCTGGCCCACCACCCCTTCACCCAACCTCACACCCTTTTCTTCTTCACGCCCTGTACTCATCAGCTCTGCACTGGGCCCTGGTGGGTGCTGTTTGCCTGCAGAGAGCTACTGTCTTTTTTGCTCAGCCTTCAGGCTCCTGGGCTAGGTGGGCTGGAAGAAGCAGCAGCGCTCCCCAGCAGGACACAGACAACAGACAGCGGCAGCTCATCAATAACTCATGGGCTCCTTCCTGCTCTCCGGCCTGGACTTCTCTGAAGAGGGAAGAGCCCGGCGTGGAGGGAAGATTCTGCACAACCTTGCACATTTAAGTCCTTTCAAGAGGGCCCAGAGGGAACCGGAAGCAATTCAAAGGTGGACAGTGGCACTGCCGACTGGGCTCTGTTCAAGTGAACCCCTGGGAACTACACACGACATCCAAACTGGCACCAAGAAGCAGCAGGAAAAGCAGGGGAACCAAACACAAGGGAAGCCAGGACAGGAAGAAGATATGATCTCAAAGTCACTTTGTCACTCCACATCACTTCTGTTGCTTTTTTCTAGTCCCATCTGTTTTGTTGTGTGTATTAGTCTCTGAGGTCCCAAGTTTGGACAGCTATGTTATATTTTTGACAGAGCACAGGTCTTCAAGTGAAACTGAAAACTCTTTTGTCCTCTTCAATAGAATTGTACCTCCGGGGGCCAGAGAGATGGCATGGAGGTAGAGCGTGTGCCTTGCATGCAGAAGGATGGTGGTTCAAATCCCAGCATCCTATATGGTCCCCCGAGCCTGCCAGGAGTGATTTCTGAGTGTAGAGCCAGGAGTAACCCCTGAGTGCTGCTGGGTGTGACCCACAAACCAATAAATAAATAAATAAATAAATAAATAAATAAATAAATAAATAAATAAATAAATAAAAGAATTGTACCTCCAACCTCCTTCGCCAAAAAAAAAGAAATTAGAATTAACAACCATGTAGGACATTTAGATGGGACCACCAATTTTCATGTGATCCTTAGGTGGTTTCAGCTTGATTGAAGCAGTGTTCATGTCAGGTGGGTCTGTGAGATTTTTCACTAAACACATCTTGCAAACAAGGATTGCAGTAGAACTAGTTAACATATTCATCACCTGCCAGAATTACTGTGTGTCCTCTTAAGAACACTTAAGATCTACTCTATTAGCAAATGATAGTAGACAAGAGCATCATCAGCCATTGTCACCTGGCTCTGCTAACTTTACATCCCCAGAACTCACTTATCCTGCCTACCTGAACCCATTCCTCTCCTTGTTTCCCTCTTCCCGCTCCCAAGTAACCACTCATCTATTCTCTGCTCATGTGAGTTGGACATTTTTAGACACGTGAAGAATAAGCGCGATGGGACAGTGCCTGGCTTATTTCATTCTGCATAAGCTCATCTGTGTTTCTGCAAATATCAGGATCTCTTGGTTGTCAGAGGTGGAATGATAGATATACTGTTGCATGTGTTCACTGCATTTTCCTCACCCACTCACCTACAGGTAGATATGGGTTAGTCCCATATCTTGGCTATCAGAAATAATGTCATGGGAGACACATGAGACTAGCTCTCTCTCTCTGAGATGCTCATGTCTTTTTTGCTGGCTCCACCCTCCAGAAGTACATTTCGACAAGTCATATGCCCTTTCTCAGTGCCATCACTTGAGAACTCTCCATATCTTGTTTGCAAGACCTGTGGCAGTTGATGTAGCCACTTTCACTATTCCAAGGTGTCTCTCTCTCTCTCTCTTTCTCTCTCTCTCTCTTTCATTCTCTCTCACTCATTTGCTGTCCGGCTTTTTGTTATAAAGCCACTTGAATGGGGGTCAGTCAAATACTATAGGTATTTTGATTTTTCGGGTCGCATCTAGAAGTGCTCAGGCTTTCTGCTTACAGACCACTCCTAAGTGTGTTGGGGGATCCTGCAGCAGGACTGGGGATTGAACTGGGGTCCACTGTATTTTGTGCTCTAGATCTGGACCCACATTAAGGAGTTGCTCTCTCTCTCCCCAGTGATCAGTGGAGGCATAGGCCCCTCCAGTATTACTTCCATCTGCAGCAGGTTCACTAGGGAGCCAGCAGACTCTGATGGTCACTTTGCTGAATAACTGGGGGCTGAGCAAATACATCTTTCCCAGGATATCCCAGGGCCTGTGCACAGCTCTTCTAGACACAGGAGGAGATGCAGGAGAGCACTTGCCACTCATAGAGAGACCCTGGCAGGCACGTCTCTAATCCTGACCATCTCCGTTCTGCAGCTGAGGCCCCCGCGTCAGAGCAGCTCAGTCAGAGGAAAAGCGCGTCCATTCGTTTGCCGCTGGGAAGCAAATTAAAGTGAAGTTGCCGGCACATCTGAGATCCAAAGAGATTTAGACAAGCAGGGAACAGGCGGAATCGAATGAGACACGGCCTCCTGGGCATTGCTATGTGCTTCTGAGCTGCCTTCCGCAAACAGGAGCTCCGGAGTGGGGAAAAACCCCAGCTCTGAACACGTTGAGTCATCAGGCTGAGATCCTGCCAGAGAGGCTCTGAGATAGTGCTCTCCACTCAGGGTGCATCAGGGGCTTGGCCTGACTGTGTGAGATGCTCCCTTCCAGGCTCCGAACCCTCTGGAAGTATGGGACATTTATCAGGAGGCCCCGACTGCGAGTCAGCAGCCAAGGGACTGAACATCCAAGGCACTGAGTCTAGAAGGGAGATGGGGAAGGTAAGGGGAGAGGAAGATATGGGCTGTCTCTGCACCCTGAAGATCCTAGGGCCCCTGAGGACTCATCTTCCAAGGGTTGGTTAGAGTATGGGAGTGGGACAACACGGATGCTGTCTCTATGTCCTGACTTCATAAATAATGCTGTGAAGACAATATCTGTCAGCCTTAGGCATTGTGGGCTAAATGGACAAATAGCTTCTCTCACAACCTTCTGGTACTGAGGACATGTGTGGAGAGAATAGAAGGTAAACCTGAGAAGTAGTGAGCCTCCTGTCACTGGGAGTAATCAAGTATAGGTTGGAGTTACATAGGACTTGGGTGTGGGCACTGAGCTCACGTCCATGAGCTCCTGCATCCTTCCATTAAAAAGTCTCTGATTGGGGGACATTGGTGGTGGGTGGCATTGATGAAGGGAGGTGTTCTTTTTTATAAACTGAAATCCAACTACTAACATGTTTGTGATCATGGTGCTTAAATAAATATATTAATTTTAAAAAGTCTCTGATGATTGAGTATTTATTTTCCTTGCCACCAACTTTTAAGGAAAGCAAGCAGTCTCCTGGAGGGGAGGCACCGGTATACAGTGCAGCCCTCCATAACCTTACAGGGTCAATTTTGCATGGTTTGAGAAGACAATGCTAAAGGCTTTCCCTGTCCCCAAACCCGAGTCTGAGATTCTATTAGGTGGCTTAGTCAGAGAATAGAAAAATGTCTCCAGCCCCTTTCCTGAACCTGTCATCCTACAGGGGCCACATAGAGGACAGGCTGAAGTGCTATGTACTTGCTCTGATTTTGCTCTGTCCACCTGATCCAAAGGGGCCCCCAAGATTTGAGAGAGCAGAGTCTGAGACCAGAGTTAGGAGCTGGGGTGCAGAGGGAGAGAGAGTAGCAGCATTCTTGTTGGATGTATCCCATGCTGGCCAGTTGAAATGTTGGTTTATGTTAGCAGATAGTGCCTAGCAGTGTGGTGAAATCATCATCAAATCATCATCAAGGCAAAATGTCTCTAACTCTGGCTCTGCTCTTTCATGATTCTTACTTTTCTGGCTGATGTGGAAGCCTTGCTGTGGTAGATGCAGCTACAAGGACATCACAGGCCTGCAGTGAGCAGGACAGAACCCGAAAAACACACATAGGCATTTACTCATGCTCACACACACACACACACACATCTGCTCCAACATTATCCTCCCAAGAAATACACAAGATTCCCAGTTTGGTCTGTCTGTGTCTTTTAGATGCCGAAGCTACTTCCCAGCCACGGGGCCACCAACCACCCCTTGCAATCCCGCCGCTTCTGAATTAGGAGAGCAAGGGGTGTCTGAGCTGCCCAGCCAGCTCCCCCTGACCAAGAGCCTGACCTCAGAGACATCACACACACAAAGGACACAGTCTCAGTAAAAGAAGGCCTCCTCTTAGGTCCCCTTTTCACACTGTTGATTGTTTGAAAAAAAAATCAGTCCTGATTTCTGCACCATAAAAGCCTTTGAAGGGCTGAATGCTGTGGAGTCCAGTATCCTCTGAGGTAAGTGTTGTGATGTGAGGAGGATCCAAGGGGGAAGGCAGGGAAAAAATAGGTTGTGCCCAATCTAGCCAGCATAGAAGTGGAATCTCACAAGAATTCTCCCAGGGAAGGGAGAGAGCGGGGGATAGGAATGCCATGGACTCTGTTGACTTGAAATGGCAAAGAATGAGCAAAGGACTTCTTCCAACAGTGACCTAAAACCCAAAGAAGACTCCGGTGGGCAAGAAAACGAGGCACCATTGACCAGCCTGGCCTGAAGACCTTCCCCGGGCTACAGTGCTCTTAGAGAGCACCAAAGGCTTTCTCATCCCTCGTGCCAAACAAACACCCCTTTTATGAACTTCGGTACCCAAGATAGAAGGCACAGCCTGCAAATGAACAACATAAGCAAAGCAGCAAACCCCTGCCACTCAAACTTCTGTGCTGCTCTGGCCCTTCACAAAGGTCTGACAGCACAGGTTTCCCCTGCATCTGTGTTTCATGTTCCATCTAAGCCCAGTCTGTACATGCAAACACTCGAAACAGCTACTAAGCGCAGAGCTTCCTCTGCATTCCCCGTCCCAAATCTACACCTCACAGAGGGGGTCCCCTTCTTCCAAGAAACCTGCCAATCTCCTTTGCCTGCATTTGTTTCCTTCTCATAATTTCTCTCCTCTCAGGCAGCCTTGCTTTGCTTCCCCAGAACCAAATGTGACTTGTTCTCTAACTACACCGGAAAATCAGAATTTATTGTACATATGTTTGCGTTCCACTTAATAAAAAAAACCTATATTTTAAGATAAACTTTGTTAGTAATTCATGAGGTAAGTGACTATTTATGCTAATCAGGCAGAAATATATTCTCCGCATAATGCATTACATAAATTTGAATGCAAAATGTTCAATTATGAAGTAAATACAGGTAATGCAAATAATAAATTACCTCTAATAAAAATTATAAAAGATGCAGCTTCAAAGAGAGAGAGAGAGCGAGGAGCGGCTTTAACTTACAACTGTGAATTGCTTAAAGAGAAAAGAATTAATAAATGCTGAATTACTTGGATGATTATTTACCACATAATTCACCTCTTCATAACGACTCCAAGTAATCAGACTGTTGTTTCACATGCTTCAATATGAGGCAAGTCTTTCCTCAGCAATTTCCCCCTTATCAGATTATCTCGTCTGATTCGATTCATTTTCTTCCATGAATTTGCTAACAGTGATCCGTGATTTACTTACCCTGCTAACTAAAGACTGCTAAAAGGATTTATCTAACACTAGACCTAAGCCCCGTATACGCCTTATCATTTGGTTGCTTCGAATAACTCTTTTTTTTTTCCCCCGAAATCAATTGAGTTAGTTTCACGGTAAAATTGAGTGGACCCTGGTTAGTTCTGCACCATAAAATCAACTCCTAGAAAAACGAGTTCAGACACTACATTGGACGCATCGTGTTCTTTTCAGATTGTAGGTGTCTGATTGCAACATTCTATACCTGAGTTATAATTTATAATTACAAAAAAAAAACCCACATAGACATTTCTTTTAGCTTTTACTTATTGTCATTCGGATGTGGACACTTGGTTATTCCTTTTGCGTGAAGTTGCTTTTATTTATGTGTGTATGTATATAGATCTATACTGATGTGAAAAAATAGTTAGGCTTTGAATAATACTTTTCATAGTCTCCTACATTTTTTGACCCATGCCCTCATCACCTCCCCTCTCCCCCTAAAATCTGTCTATAAATATTCATTGCTTTCAAAATTTTGTAATGCTGTTGTTTGAATTGGCCAGTAATGAGGAGTGCCTGGTTCTTCTAAATTACCCTATATTGTTCTGCAGAGATTTCTAGAGTATATATAGCAAGGGGATATTAAGCTGTAAGAAAATCCAGTTCATATTGTATTTGGATGAGATAGAAAGGGCTAGAAGGGAAACCAACGACATTCGCAGAGAAGTCTAAAGAAATGTGGCCTGCCATAATTGTAGAGAATCCAAAACCTGAATAGTCCTAATTAAAATGAGAGAGCCCAATTGTTATCAAAGAAATGCCACTAACAGAAAACTGTAAATGTTTAGACACCCCTGTGAGTCACGAAATAATAAAGTGAAAAAAGGACAAAAAATGAGAATTAAGCCATCAGCCCAAGAGCACCAGTACTAAGCATCTTGAAAAATAATTCAGACCCCCACCATTTCTTAAAAAAAAAGAAGAAGAAAAGGAGATTATTCTAAGAGATTCTGCAGTAAGATTGAGAAAAAAAATGCCATAGTTTGATGGCCATGTACAAGCACAAAGCATAAAAAGACATGGGAATAACAATTCTTTTCCTTGCCCAATTGTGGGCCTTTAATGTGACATATAATTGCACCAACTAGATCCCTGGGCACATAGCTAGCTATGTGCCACGGTCTCCTTCCCTCATCAGTTCAGTTAGTTTACAAACGCGGCTTATTTATAAGTAAAGTCACTTCAGTGTTCTTGACAGAAAATATTTCTATGAAAGGCAGGGATCATAGCTTAGTGCCATTAGCAAAAAAAAAAAGTGATACAAATAGATTTTTAAAAAGTCATCATGTGCAAAATAAATGAATGAATTTTTCTAAAGGTTCTTTAACTTCATAGTTTGCATAAAAGAAATCCAAGACATTTTATGGCTGATGGTTTTTATTTTCCCAAAGGCCGAGAAAACCTGCTAAATGACATAATATGTTTATGTAATTTAAGCAGTGGACTTGCCTCCGAATATACACACGCTAATCCCTTAATTTCATTTATAGGTAAAATACTGTGTCAGAGAAGGAGAGCAAAGGAATTCTGTCAAGTTGCCTAAACATTGACTTAATTGTCACTTTCCCTCTCCCTTCCCTACACTGAGAACAGGCCTATTCTGTCCCATTCCATCCCAGTATAGTGGTCCCATGGAACTAAAACAGCTCTTGAGGGTGGGGAGCTTCTCTGCAATGATGAAAAATAATAATAAAAATCTTTCCCCACATATTCACAGCATTTCCTCCATAAGGTGACAAAATACCAACAGCCTTTCTGGGGAGCCTTTCCTTGGGGATGTCCAGGTTTCCTTGATACTGGACGCAAAAGGAACCAGAAAAAAAAAATGAGCAGAAGTCCAGAAGCCAGCAAGAGGCACCAAAGGTCTAGTTATAAATAGTAAAACAGGCCCGGGGTGTAGGAGAGCATCGCCGTGTACTGCGGCATGCAAGAAGCTGACTTAATATATGACTAAGTGTCAGAAGGCAGGTTTTCTGAGAATTACTTTTCAGATAAACAACTTTATAGCACTGCACTTAATCTTACTTACTAGAGACATTTCATTTATCACTGAATTACAAGTAACTTTAATTCTATTGATATTGCTATAAAGCTTGTTGAAAATCTATTCTGGCACTTTTAAAGGGTCTGGGGCCCCGTTCTATGCTTTTTTCCACTTTGCAAAACGCAGAACTGAAAGCAGGCAGAAAGACACGCACTCAGAAAGCTTCTGTGTGCTTCGGTCTCTTTGTCGACATCAAGAGACAGAATTGGGAGTGGAGGGGGGAGGAAAAAATGATTTCCGCACCCGCCGGCCCTGTCTTCAGGGCCTTGTCTGCTAGTTGTGGTTCTCCCACTTGGGTCTGGCTAACTTTCTGCCCAGCTTTTTCTTCCTTTCTTCCACCTTGGGGAAATCTTTGCATTTCACCAACAAAACTGGACGGGGATCAATTTCCACTGACCTTTGCCGAAAGGTGGCGCTGTTGAGGTAAAAACCAACTGAGTCCAACAATAGTTTTCACTCTTCGATCCTTCTGCAGGCTTTTCAGAATTGTTGTTTTTGTTTTTGTTTTTGTTTTTGTTTTTGTTTTTAATGCATCCTCCTAGCTTCTCCCCTTCCCACAAAGTAAAATAAATATGATTAACACAAAATGCATTTCATTCATTGGAGGGATCAGCTGGTCTAACAATCCAAGCAGGCAGGCAAGCCGGCCAATCTTCCAAACGTTGAGCTAGCTCTCTCGCTTCCCCCCAAATCAATCTCTGCTACTCCGGACTTGCCTATCGCTTTAAAATCTTAGAAACAGAATTGTCTGTTCCTTTTTTCTTTCCTTTTCTTTCCTTTCCTTTCCTTTTCTTCTCTTTTCTTTTCTCTTCTTGTCTTGTCTTTTTCTTTTCCTTTCCCCCACCCCCTCTTTTTATTCCTTCTGGTATAAGCTTTAAAAAAAATCGATTAAGAAAATTGAATAGTTATTATCAACTGCAAAGGGGAGGGGGAGAAGCAATGTCCCCCCACCATCCCCTTGCACCCCACCCCCAATCTGTGTTTCCGGGCTTGTCCGAGAAATCAGCGGCTTAAAAATTAACCCTTTGAGAGGTGCTGGCGAAAGCTGGGGTGTTGTTTCCACTACTACCACCCACACCCCCTTGCTCCTTGGCACTGCCGGGTCCGAAGTAATTCAGCGAAACGTACAAGTGTCTAAAGTGCATGCAGGACCCTAATAAATAGGGGTCAGATTTCAGAAGGGGGTGCGCGTGAGGGAATGTGTGTGTGTGTGTGTGTGTGAGAGAGAGAGAGAGAGAGAGAGAGAGAGAGAGAGAGAGAGAGAGAGAGAGAGAGGATGCCAGCAGCGGTCAGCCTGTCCCCCGAGCTATGACCCTTGCACAACTTCTTCCACCTCCTTTCAAGAGGTTGTTCAAAAGCCCTCTTTCTCTCTCTTAGCCGACCTTCCCCCCAAAACTGCCTCATCAAGTCCCAGAACGAACCCTCACACCAGCACCAGCACCACCCCAACCCCACGCACCAGCGTGGGGCACCGGAGAGAGGGAGAGAGAAAGAAAGAGAGAGGACAAAGAATCGGCTCAACTTAGAGCCCCGCGCACAGACAGCCAGGCTCGGGGAAAGAAGATCCAGAGATGCCCGAGGAGGGAAAAATGAAAACTACCGAGCGAAGCCCCGACTCCTGGAGAAGAGGGGACAGACAGGGAGTCGCGCGACTCCCCGCGGGGCTTAGCGACGGGTACCTCTCTCCAACCACCAAGACGTCCCCCCTTAGACCCCACAGCCCCGGTTCCCGCACCCCATACACACACCCACACACACACACACGCCCCTCCGGGAAACTTCCCCCTTCTGGCACCAAAACTTTGAGGCCCGCTTGGGCTCCCCAGCGGAGGGCCGCGTTGGCGCGGCGCGGGAAGGGTTAAGGCGGCCCGTCCCAGCTGACAGTCAGCTGATTGGGCCCCTGATTGACAGCTCGGGAAAAGTTTCCTTGTTTCTATACTATTATGCTAATCGCGGCCGCTCTCGCCTCCTCCCATTGGCCCCGAGTCCCAGTCAATTTCCCATTTGGGCCTGACGTCACGCAGGCGCTATAAAACTCCGCAATTGCTTTCAACTCTTCTTGCTGGATCAGAGAGGCTTTAAAATCTTTTTTTTTTCTTCTTCTTCATCTCAAGAGCTGTAGCTCGCTCGCTCGCTCGCTCGGGCTGCCTGCCTCTCCCGTCTCGGCCTCCCCACCACCACCACCACCACCACCACCCCTTCTTTCTTTTTTCTTTTATTTTTCCTGCTCTCTGCCTCGACTTCGCTAATTTGCCTTCTTTTGGGGGGGGGGAGGAGAAGAGAGCAAGAAACAACTCAACTACCCGCCCGCACCCCCCTCCCTTTTCTCCAGCTCTAGCTTTTGCACTTTGCATAGGAGAGAGAGAAAGGGAAAGAAGCGCCAGGGAGTGAGAGACAGAGAGAGAGAGAGAGAGAGGAATCAGGAAAGAATAATCATAACAATAATAATCACAACAGCAGAAGCAGAAGCAGCGGCAGCAGCAGCAGCAGCAGCAGCGGCGGCGACAGCAACTGCCATCCTCCTAAAGAGCCAGGCTGAAGAGGAGGCATGAAGAGAAAAGCATGAAGTGTTAACTACCCCGCGTGCCAAGCAAGGCCCGCGCGCCTCCTGCCTCCTGCCTCCTGCCGCCGCCGGGACCCGGGACAGCCGCCCACCGCGCCTCCCAGCTCCGAGTGGCGGGAGGGGGGGGGGCCCGCCTGCAGCCCCTTGGCCGGCGCGGCGAGCGAGCGAGAAGGCTCCGAGCTCTCCTTATGCAAAGCGCGCAGCGGAGCGGCGAGCGGGGGACGCCGCGCACCGGGCCGGGCTCGTCCGGCTTTGCCGCCGCCTCCTCCTCCTCCTCCTCCTCCTCCTTCTCCACCACGATCACCGCCAACACCGCCAGCAGCAGCAGTAGCAGCAGCAGCAACAGCAGCAACAGCAGCAGCAGCAGCACCGCAGCGTCTAGAGGAGGACCTCCCCTAGCCTGAAGCCGCCAGCTCGCTCCGGAGCGCACAGCCCAGAAAGATCGAGCAGGCGAGGAGGAGCCGGGGCGAGCTAGGCACGCCAAGCCAAGCCAAGCCAAGCTAAGCCAAGCCAAGGCGGCGAGCACCTTGGCGTGAGCAGCGGGGGGAGGGAGGGCAAGCGGGCCAGGCGGGAGGTGCGAGCGCTCGCTCGGGCCAGCCCTAGCCCTTGCCCTAGCTAGCCAGCCAGCCACCGCGGCGGCGGCGGCGGCGCGAGGGAAGCGAGCAAGAAGCGATCCCCTCCGCTCCGGCAAGCTGGCTCACCCGCTGGCCACCCAGCACAGCCCGCTGCCCCCTCTCCTGCAGCCCATCTGGCGGAGCGGCGGCGGCGGCGGCGGCGGCGGCGGCGGCGGCCGGAGAATGGCTTCAGAACTGGCCATGAGCAACTCCGACCTGCCCACCAGTCCCCTGGCCATGGAATATGTTAATGACTTCGATCTGATGAAGTTCGAAGTGAAAAAGGAGCCGGTGGAGACGGACCGCATCATCAGCCAGTGCGGCCGTCTCATCGCCGGGGGCTCGCTGTCCTCCACGCCCATGAGCACGCCGTGCAGCTCGGTGCCCCCGTCGCCCAGCTTCTCGGCGCCCAGCCCGGGCTCGGGCAGCGAGCAGAAGGCGCATCTGGAAGACTACTACTGGATGACCGGCTACCCGCAGCAGCTCAACCCCGAAGCGCTGGGCTTCAGCCCCGAGGACGCGGTCGAGGCGCTCATCAGCAACAGCCACCACCAGCTCCAGGGCAGCTTCGATGGCTACGCGCGCGGGGCGCAGCAGCTGGCGGCGGCGGCGGCGGCCGGGGCGGCGGCCGGAGCGGCCGGGGCGGCGGCCGGGGCGGCCGGCGCGTCCCTGGGAGGCCCCGGCGAGGAGATGGGTCCCGCGGCCGCCGTGGTGTCCGCCGTGATCGCCGCGGCCGCCGCGCAGAGCGGCGCGGGCCCGCACTACCATCACCACCACCACCACCATCCGGTGGCGCATCACCATCACCATCACCCGACGGCCGCCGCGGGCGCGGGCGCGCCGGGCGCGGCGGGCGGCGCGGCTTCGTCGGCGGGCGGCAGCGGCCCGGCGGGCGCTGGGGGCGGCGGCGGCGGCGGCGGAGGCGGAGGCGGCGGCGGCGGTGGCGGAGGCGGCGGCGGCGGCGGCGGGGGCGCTTCTGCGGGGGCAGCGGGGGGCGCCCTGCACCCGCATCCGCACCACGCGGCCGCCGGCCTGCACTTCGACGACCGCTTCTCGGACGAGCAGCTGGTGACCATGTCGGTGCGCGAGCTGAACCGGCAGCTGCGCGGGGTGAGCAAAGAGGAGGTGATCCGGCTGAAGCAGAAGAGGCGGACCCTGAAAAATCGCGGCTATGCCCAGTCCTGCCGTTTCAAGCGGGTGCAGCAGCGGCACGTCCTGGAGTCGGAGAAGAACCAGCTGCTGCAGCAGGTCGACCACCTCAAGCAGGAGATCTCCCGGCTGGTGCGCGAGCGGGACGCGTACAAGGAGAAATACGAGAAGCTGGTGAGCAGCGGCTTCCGAGAAAACGGCTCGAGCAGCGACAACCCGTCCTCGCCCGAGTTTTTCATGTGAGTCTTGACACCAAACCACGCGCTCCCCTTCGCCCCCACATCCCCCGGCCCAGCTCAGCTCAGCTCAGCTCAGCTCAGACGCCTTGATTCGAAATGAGTGAATTGCTCCTCCGTGGGGTGGGGTGGGGGGGTCCCACCCGGGTTGGGGGCTCGCTAGTCCCAGAGCCAAGCTGCCCACAACCACCTCTTCATCACCCCTTCTTCATCCTTTTCCCCCCCCCTCCTGCCTAAATTGCTCCCACACACACCCCCAAAGTCTGTGCACACACACACATTTGCACACACAAACACACACACAAACACACACACACAATTGCCAGGCTCCGAGTTGCTGGTAGTTGGTAGTGGTGGTGGCAGCGGTGGCTGTAATATTATTATTTTTTAATTTTTATTTTTGATTTTCGAAGTCAGGGAGGGACGGCTCCATGGACTGCCAATCTGAAATGCTCCTGAACTTTCTAGGTTTTTTTTTTTTGTTGTTGTTATTGTTTGTTGTTTGTAGTTGTTGTTGTTGTTGTTTTCACATCCCTTTCCCCGCCCCACTCCACTCCACCCCTCCCCAAAAGAAAATTTAAAAAAAAAAAACTTTGCACAGTGTTGAAAGATCTCCTGGCAGAGTTCAAGAGTAGCTCGCCTTGAAAGCCTGCATCGTTCACATTTTTTTTTCTTTCAGTTTTTTTTTTCTTTCATCAGTTCATAAGCTGGTGTTCATTTTCACAGTGTGTGTGTGTGTTCTATTCTTTTTGGATTTTTTTTATTTGACTTTTTTTGGGGGGGAGCTTGCTGTGTTTTTCTTCCCCCCCTTCCTCCACCCCTCACTCCCTCTTCACCCATCTTACTCCTCTGAGATCAAAGAAAAAAAGAAAAAAAAAACTTTTTTTTCTCCTCCTCCTGAGTTCTTCCTGTGAGATTGAGCTTGCAAAGGAAAAAAAAAATGTGAAATGTTATGTGACTTGCAGCTTGCTGAGTTCCATCCTGGTTTTAGCATTGTGTTATGCTAAAATAGAAAAGAAAAAAAAAATTCTCATGAACCTACCACAATCAAGCCTGCATCAACCTTCAGGTGTGACTTGTGAGTTTGGCCTAAAGATGCCAAATCTGAGAGTTTAGTCTGCCATTTAAAAACTCATTCTCATCTCATGCATTATTACGCTTGCTACTTTGTCCTAGCAACAATGAACTATAACTGTTTCAAAGACTTTATGGAAAGAGACATTATATTAATAAAAAAAAAAAAGCCTGCATGCTGGACATGTACGGTATAATTATTTTTTGTTCTTTTTTTTTTTTCCTTTTG
This sequence comes from Suncus etruscus, assembly GCF_024139225.1. Lineage (NCBI taxonomy): Eukaryota > Metazoa > Chordata > Mammalia > Eulipotyphla > Soricidae > Suncus > Suncus etruscus. The sequence goes on along the minus strand of NC_064861.1, from coordinate 71,748,960 downwards.
GCTTGGATATGGACATTCGACGACTTAAGGCATGGCTTTCATACTTTTGTTTTATTGCCTCATGACTTTTTTGAGTTCCGAACAAAAAAAGTGCGATCCTAGAGTCTTCTTCCCATGAAAGTTTGAGTCTGCTCCAGAACTTCTTTGCGTTATTCAGAACTTCAACCTCCCATGGTCAAATGCACTGAGGGCATTCCTTGTCAAAGGTGCCTGAAAGGGTGAAAAAAAATCTAGCCTGGCAAAAATTAAAGAACTTCGTCACATTTTTCTTTTTCCTAAGAATGGCACCCACATTGGGGGACTAAAAAATTGTGTGGATGCGGAAAGCAGTCTAAAAATTCTTTTTTTAAAGAAGAAATCTGCCCCATTCTTTTTAATTTTTTTTTGGTTTGGTTTATTTTTATTTTATCTTTTTTTTTTTTTTTTTTTTTTTGGCTTTTGGTCATTGTCAAATGTGGAATGCTATGGGTTTCTAGTATATAATTTAATTCTAGTTTTTATAATCTGTTAGCCCAGTTAAAATGTATGCTACAGATAAAGGAATGTTATAGATAAATTTGAAAGAGTTAGGTCTGTTTAGCTGTAGATTTTTTAAAAGATTGATGCACTAAATTGTTTACTGTTGTGATGTTAAGGGGGGTAGAGTTTGCAAGGGGACTGTTTAAAAAAAAAGTAGCTTATACAGCATGTGCTTGCAACTTAAACATAAGTTGGGTATGTGTAGTCTTTGCTATACCACTGACTGTATTGAAAAACCAAAGTATTAAAAGGGGACGCACCCCTGTTTATATCTGTAGGGGTATTTTACATTCAAAATGTATGGGTGTTTTTGTTTTTGTTCTTCAAAATTAAAGTATTTGGGACTGAATTGCACTAAGATATAACCTGCAAGCATATAATACAAAAAAAAAAAAGAAATTTGCAAAACTGTTTAGAACGCTAATAAAATTTATGCAGTTATACAAAATGGCATTACTGCACAGTTTTAAAATGATGCAGATTTTTTTACAGTTGTATTGTGGTGCAGAACTGGATTTTCTGTAACTTAAAATCCACAGTTTTAAAGGCAATAATCAGTAAATGTTATTTTCAGGGACTGACATCCTGTCTTAAAAAAATGAAAAGTAATCTTACCACAATAAATATAAAAAAATCTTGTCAGTTACTTTTCTTTTACATATTTTGCTGTGCAAAATTGTTTTATATCTTGAGTTACTAACTAACCACGCGTGATGTTCCTATGTGCTTTTCTTTCATTTTCAATTCTGGTTATATCGAGAGAAAGAATAATCTACAATAATAAACTGCATTTTTTTTTTGATTCTGTACTCAGTTTCTTAGTGTACAGTTTAACTGGGCCCAACCCTGCATTCGAAATTTAAAATATGCGTCCTAGTTCCTGAGGAAAGATTCACTGGAGTAAGACAGCAGCAAAATTCAGGATAAAACAGTCTTTTTTTGTTAAGGGGTGTGTGTGTGTGTGTAAGGGGTGTGTGTGTGTGTGTGTGTGTGTGTGTGTGTGTGTGTGTGTGTGTGTGGCTTGATATTTTGAGATATAGTTTTGAAGGTGAATATATATTATGGTCTCTCAAAATGACCTCTCCCCCCCACCCCCCGCCAAAAAAAGTTTTTAGCTCGCAAATAAGCAAAGTCATCATTGCTCTATGGTGGAAACAAACAAGCTAATGAACATTCCTGAACATTCCACCAGAAAATGAGCCTGATTTTTAGCCCCTGTTTAGAGCAAGGTGTAGCCAGAGCGGTGAGACCCGAGATACAGACTTGGTAGATGTGCAGCTGACTGAAAAAGAAACAATTCTTGACTTTTGACTCTGATAAATGATTGTTTTTTTTTTCCTCCTCTTCATTTACATACTATGATTTTCTTGTTAGCTAAGGCCTGACAGGATCTTTAAAGCCTGACAGGATTCACACTTGCGACACAATAGACTCATTTTTTTGTTGTTGTTTGTTTGTTTGTTTTTCTAACTTTGGTGTCTTCTTGACTTAAAGAATAAAGAGAATTTTAAAACAAAAAAACCCCAAACTCACTCCTGACTTCCAGAAGACCCAGCACATAATCTAGTTTCGAGTGAGCTACACAATCCTTTATTTATTTATTTATTTGTTTATTTATTTATTTATTTATTTTTTGGCTGTGAATATTTAGGATAGTTGGTTATTAACCAAGCTGGTCCTGATTTTAGATCAACCACCATCTCTCCAGAAGCACAGGCAAAAATAAATGAATAAAGAAAATAACGGCTTGGTGAAATCCAAGCTCTGATGGGATATTTTTTTTTTTACTATATCTCAAACAGGCTATGGGTAAAGAGGACTAATTTAGATATCACTGGTAAAGCCTTGAGCATTGACCTATTTTTTAAAAAATGACAAATTTGTGTAACTAATGTTACCAACTCATGTCCATGGCTCTTTTACTCAACTTCCCGTAGGAAGCTCCTAGTCTAAAGACAAAGCCAGCACTGTTTTTGGAAAACTAGAGCTCAACACGGTCACTTTTGTTTTATTTGGTTTTTGGTTCTTAAAGGGGGAAAATGCTTTAAGAGCAAATGATAATCTTGCAACCCTGAAAGAAAAGCCTCACTTTGTAGAAAACAGGTCAAGCTTCCTGCTCCTGACTCGGAGGTCAGTTTATCACCTTGTCTCCCTGCCCATTTTCCCCCTGAATCGAACAAAGTGTAGACTCCATATTTGACCTTCCTTTTTGTGCCAATTTGGATCTGGCTTCTGAACCCACACATAATTTTGCTGAGCTACAGGTCCTGGTAATGCCCCCCCCCCCCGCCCCCCATCGTTCTGGATGTTCTGGGAGGAAACTGGTTTCTGCTTCAGATATGTCCTCCTCCTAACCCTCACTCTACACCCTAATCTTAAAGCTATCCAGCCTCTCCCCAAAGAAGCAGAAATGGAGATGTCACTTAAGTCAAAAAGTGCCCAGTGGAATAGCTGGAAGCAAACACATTCTCAGAAGAAAAGACACCAGAATGGAGTTATATTATAAGATTGAGCTCCATAAGAAAGGGACTTGGGGGCGGGGGGAATTCCACGTATTGATAGCCAAAAGAGGGATTTGGGGGACAGACTTTAAGAGAATATTTGCTCCTGGAGAAATGTAAAAAAAAAAAATTTAGAAATAGGTATTAGGAAAAAACTTTGAACTATAGAGTGAGTGATGAACACAAATACATATATTGTTGGGTCTGTCCCCCCAAAGAAATTTTAAATCCTATTAGAATGCCCCGATTACAAATCTCTACATTTACAAAAAAACAAAAATCACATAAGGAACACTATACGTCATTTGGCTCTTTATCTAAGTAGTGTTAAAATTTCTTTCATTCCAGTGACAGAACTGTGCATCTTTGCAAAAGGAACATCAGTGGGCCACACCACAGTTTGGAAGTCCCTTCAATGTGCCCTCACCACTATAGCCACAGCTGAAATTGATGTGAAAACTGTACATTCAAAATTATTATGATTATTCAGAGCATCATTACCTCTCATGAAAAACAGGCTGCCCCAAATTTCGGTTTTTTTCCTTGTTTGAATTTTTTTTTCTTGTTGTTTTTAAGCAAGATGTTTGTGGTAGAGATGAAGGTGGTTTCATGTCTCAACTTCATAGCAAAGAAGGATGCCATGGGCTGGTCTGAGGCAAGGTCACATAGACCCATAAAGAAGTGCTCTCTCCCCATTCCACCATTTCCCACGCAAGACAGAGAATAGATGCGTTATTTGCAAACTGGGCTATTGGGTATAAAAAGTGCACAGAAATGTGAAAGGATGATGTGTGTGTATGTGTGTGTATATGCAGGGAAATTTCACATACAGGAAACATTCGTATCTTTCAAGCTTCTATGAGACATAACACACCCTCAAATACCACTTTTTCACACTTTGTTGTTTCTCCGGCAGATAATTTTACTAAAGAAAGAGAAAGAAACCACTTGGCTCTCCCGCTTCACAGTAGATGCCATGGATAGGAACATTTTAGGTGCCAATGCCAACCAAGTACAAGTCGGTGGGGTGTCTGGCCTAGCCTGGGCCTTATGGATGATATCAAGCAGGGTTCACAACCAGACACTGGTCAAGAACATCATGGGCCCCAAACAAAGTTGAACACACACCTTCTCCACTGCCAAACAGTCTCCAAATGATTTCCCTCTCATTTCCCCGCTCTCTCTGGGTACTGCTGCCTTTTTCTCACAACCCTGAAATTATTTCTTATAATGCACTCGGCACCTGAACAGACAGATGGGTAACAAATTCACACCCTTTCCCGCTGAGATGTAGCGTTTCCGTGAGTCTCAGCAGCAAAGAATGTGTCAGGTGGATCTTATTGATCTGCCTCCAGACCATAACCACCTGGGGTCCCCCTTTTATCCCCGGTGGGAAATTCTCTACCATTGAACTGCCCATGCTCAGGCTGACTTTTCTCTCCTCTACCCCAGTCCTTTGATTCAGTCCCATTGGCTCTAGGCAGTTTTCTGCTTAAGTGGGACCGCTCCTTGCCAAACCACAAGCGTTGTTGCTAAAAAGGCAACAGGGTTATAGGAACGCATGGCATAGGAAAGGTTTGGCGGTGACACATCTCTGCCCCCCAAAACACAGCTGGCTTTGGTTGCCACATTCCCAGCATTTCCTCAGCCTAAATAGATGGAATGACTTCGGACATATGCAAAGAAAGACATAGGACAAGAATCACCTCGCTGTCACGGTCCCTGCTGGCTTCTTTTAGGCTGGCCGACTTCCACATCTGTGAAATGCCCTCCCCTGGGACTCGCTGCCACTCGGTGTGTTTAAACATCTGCTAGCCACACAGCTGGCCCTATTGTCTGCTTGTGCATAGTCCAGTGCTCACCGAGAGGGGTTGGGACGGGAGAATTTGCTAGAGACAGGCTTTAGTGGCTTGTGGCCACTAAATCAGGACAGGACAGCTCACAGCCACACTCTGGGTCCACCAGCCTCGGAGCCCTGTTTTGCCCAACTGGCCCCTAGGAAATTCAGCTCCATTTGACATCTTATTTTTTGGGGGGGGTACACCCGGTAATGCTCAGGGGTTACTCCTGGTTATGCCTCAGAAATTGCTCCTGGCTTGGGGGACTATCTGGGATGCCGGGGGATCAAACCGAGATCCTTCCTAGACTAGCACAGGCAAGGCAGAAGGCTAACCAATTGCGCCACCGCTCCAGTTCCTCCATTTGAGATTTTTAAAGTAACAACTTTGCCCCTAGTTCTTTGAAGTCCTGGTCTTCATTTTTTGTTTGGTTTTATTTTCAAAAAAGAGTGGCTATTTTCCTTTTTAACACATGTGGCAAGAATAATTCTTAGTCCCTCTGCGGGTTCATGAGAATAAGAAAAACCCCAAAGTTTCTTCCCATGCTTGATCTTGACCTAAACGATGCCCAAAGCCAAGCAGTGCATCCAGGTGGTCCCGCCAGCAGCCATGGGAATCTAGTATTTGTTTCTTTGGCTTTTGGCAAAATGTCTTTTTTGACACTGACAAAAAGTGCACAATGTCTGTGTCTTAACCCACCTTCTGGTGGCACTATATTTTTCTCATATACATAGGAATCTTCCAAATCTAGGCAGCAACTGGCCCCAGGAAAGGGGACTGAGTCTCCAAACTTCACTGCCTACCCACTTGTCCTGAACAAACCCAGCACAGTCCAGCTCCTGGTGGTATAGGGGACAGGGACACAGTGAAAGAATCTCAGCCTTTCTGTCTACCCCCAAGATTCTCAGGACAGAAAGGATAATAGTCTACTGCGATGTGGGAACCAGCTTTAGCTTTTAGAGAGGGTCAAAATGAACAAAGAAATAAAGAAACCAAAGTAAGTCAAGTTGTTCAGCCTGAAGCAAATTGGCCATTCATGGGTGCCTTCTCACCCCATCTATGGGAGGCAGTGGATGACGGGTGGACCTTGGCGATGACAGCACAGTGTCAGCCAAGCCCCCTTTGCTGAGGTCCTGGGGCGGCTGAGGTAGGGCTGTCTCTTTCACATCCACTCATGTGTGGTGTTCTGTAGCCTCTGATTTTCAGAGATCCGATTCCGCTCAGAAAGCAGGTGGCCCTGGGGAACGCTTTGGGGAAAAGTGTCCATACAGTAACACATGATTCTGGTGTGGAGATATTTTGAACAGGTCACACATATCCTGCCCGCACATCCACGGTTCTCTGGTCTCATGACAGCCTTTGTTCATATCTGAGAGCCTTTTGTGTGGGGGTTCCCTCCCCTGTGCCTGAAAACACCTGGTGGAGGGAGAAAAGTGCCCTTTGTCGTCGATCTGCAATCTGGGATCTGCGACCAACTTGCGCCCTCGGAGGAATCTCTCGCTGTGCTTTTTCCTCTGCCCAGAGGTTATGATAGGAATGTGTGGCTCTTTTCTGAATCTTCCCTTTTCTTCCTCCTCTTCCTCCTCCACTTCCTCCTCCTCTTCATCTTCCTCCACATTTTCCTCCTCCTCCTTCTCCTCCTCTTATGCTCTCCTCTCCCTCCTTCAGCCAAACACAGCAGCTTCTTTTCCTTCCTGACTGCCCCAGTGAGGATTTTTAGGGCTGCAAAATCTTCTCTCCCTTCCCTGCCGATGCTCCTATCTGAAGATTCGAAAGGAGCATGCATGGGAGTGGGAAGAGGCAAACGGGGGGTGCTTTTCTGAAGGAGAGGAAAGATCTATGTTTACCCCACAACTCCAAGCAACCCCCTCACTCTTTCGTGCCCCAAGTCTACAACTGCAGATTTGGGTGGAGTTTCTCTCCTAAATATTCTCATCACCAACCTTGCATGTGTCCAAGTGCAAAAGCCAAAGAAGGATTTTGTTTTGTTTTGGTGATTTTATTTTGAGTTGTTTTAGTTTGGTTTTTTGGCCAAACCCAACAGTACTCAGGGGTTCCACCCGGCTCTTCACTCAGAAACCACTTTTAGTGGGCTCAGGAGACTATATGGGATGCCAGGAATCAAGCCCGGATTGGCCGCATACAAGGCAAACATTCTATCTGCTGTGCTATATTTCTGACCCTTCCTTTGTTTTTTTTGTTTTTGATTTATTTTTGCCTCTTCCTTGGCACTCTTCTTGTGAGGAACAGGAGAGAGGTCATGGAATCTTCTAGAAGTGGCTCAGCAGGAGTGCCCACTGCACTGTGCTCCAGAGAGAAGCCCTAGCAAGCCTGATTTTGCCGAGATCATTCTAGGCTGGAGAATCAGCTCAGTGATACCAGTGCTCTTTTATTTTTATTTTTAGGCCCCTCTTTGGCAGTGTTAAAGCAGGGCTGACTCTGTGCTCAAGGATCATTCCTGATAGTGCTCAGGACTATACGTGGTGCCAGGGATCAAAACTGAATGGGCCATGTGCCAGGAGATTGCACTAGCTTCTATACTATCTCTCAGGCCCCCAAAGCCCTTTTTGCAGCCCCAATTTATCCTGGTTCTCGCTGACTCATGTCCAGGAACCTGCGGGAGTGAGTATTCTGCAGAGGAAAGAGGGCCAAGGATTCAGGGTACAGCTTGGCCAATTCAGGTGAAGTTGGAAACAGTGGACCAGAAGGGATGTGTGCAAAACCAGGTGGGGAAGCATCATATACAAAGTGACCTTGGCCCTCCAAACAGTGCCCGGTACAGGGTTCTTTTCAGGACCCCAGTTTCCCACCAGGAAAGATGTCTGTTCCCATCAAGCTCCTAACTTCTGGGCAGGGCATGGCAGTGGCTTCCAAAAACACTAGCTCTGGGTGTCCTCAGCATCTCTTCTACCTGCCCCCTGCCCTGGCTGGGCATCTTCCTAGAAATCCCAGCACCTGTCCCTTCCATGCACAGGGCCACCTCTGGGCTATGGAGCAGTCTGGGCCCCAAAAATCACCCATGCCCTAGTGTAAGTAGAGAGAAAAACAGGAAAGGAAAGAAGGTGAGAAAAAAAGCTTCTAGATCCTTCTGGTGCTAGTTGGTACTTCCAGGTTGGAAGAGATCTGCAGCTTGGAATGAGGGTGATGACAACGGGAGGTGGGGGGATGCCAGGGACACCCTTCTGCCTGTCGAATTCCAAGTGTCCCTGTACCCCGTCACCAGTATACTTCCAACTAGTTCCCATCCACATGAACATTCTTGGGTGTTCCCAACCCTCATCCCGGCTGCCTCACACAAAACTGGGGACTAGCACTGTGAGAGATTAGGGGGGACCCTCCCCTTGTAGGTGCCAAATGGAAGGGTAGATGGCAGGGCTAAAGAGTGGGGAGGTCATAGCAGATGCCTCATTTCCCAGAAAGACCTTGATGCCCTTTGTCCTACATGCAGTTCCCCTACACCCTACCTTGACTGGGCCCTAGATGGACAGAACTCTCTAACAGCGCCCACCCCCTATCTGTTTCCCTACCAATCCCCCAGAGGAGTCCAGGAGCCAACTAGGCTCCCCTAATGGGGACACCCACACCTCCACAATGCCCCAGGCTCCCCTGACTGCATCCTGAAGGAGAAAAGAATGTAGATTAGAGTTTAAGTTTGGTCTAGGTTTGCCAAGAAGACTGCTCTGTCCAGGAAGAGTCCAGGTCACCCTTAATGGCCCCCACCAGGCCACCTGCTTTTCCCAAGAGTCTTCCATAAATTAGATCCTCTGTTTCAGATCTTTTGATTCCTATTTGATTCATTTTCTGGCCCATTTTCCAGATCTTTTATATTTTATTTTTCCCCTCCTTTCCTGCCTATGCAGGTTAGAGAAGATGGAAGGAGGAAATCTTGAGTGTGTGCAGTTAGATCTTCTTGGAACTCTGCAGCCCCCCCCCCCGCCCCCGATGCCAATCTGAGTTTATCTTGAGGAAGAGAATCAGGGGACCCAATGTATGTGGCTCAGGTGGGAGGAAGGCACATTGCTTACTTGCAGTTCCAGTGGGAGCTAGTTCCTGGGCAAAAAAAATTTGCGAAGTCCTCATTTCATCAAGGACACCCCCATTCCTCCTGCTCAGACCTCATCACAGGGCTCTTGTTTGGGACCTGCCTAGGTAAGGAAATGCTCAGATCAGTATCAGTTCATCTTTTTAAATAAATCACTCGCATACCTCCCATGCACACCGACTGATGTCAGGGAAGGCTTCATTCCATGGAGGTAAACACTGAAACATAAACAAGGATCTCAGCATCCTAGATCCTTGTGCATCAGATGCAGCTATGATCCTCTGATGGTGTGTGTGTGTGTGTGTGTGTGTGTGTGTGTGTGTTAGGGGTTGCAAGGAGTGATCGGAACCATTCCCAGGCTTTAACAAGAAGAGCTCTGAGTCTTTCTGTTCCCTTTTCTCACCCCACCACAATGAATTCAACCTGATTTTCACCTGCCATTTCTTTACTTATTGATCTATTTATTTAGCAATTGAGCTGCTTATTTGGAGAGCCCTTTAAAAGTAGCACATTGGATCAGGAAGTTGGCATTATGGTGGGGTAGTTGCAGAGACCATTAGTTCTCAGATCCAGCTGCAGTTTGCCCACAATAAAATCTAATTTGTTTGTTAGTTTGTTTTGGGGCCACACCCGGCAGCACGCAGGGGTTACTCCTGATTCTGCACTCAGAAATCGCGCCTTGTGGGCCTTGGGGGCCATATGGAATGCCGAGGATAGAATGTGGATTGGGGTGTTGGCGCGGCAGCTCTAGAGGTAAGGTATCTGCCTTGCCAGTGCTAGCCTTGGATGGACCTCGGTTCGATCCCCTGGCGTCCCATATGGTCCCCCCAGCCAGGAGTGACTTCTGAAAGCATAGCCAGGAGTAACCCCTGAGCATGACCAGGTGTGGCCAAAAAAAACAAAAAAAAAATCAATATTTTTCTAATGTAAGTTGTATGTATATTTATGTTCTACCTTGTGACATATTAGTAAATATAAATTCAATACATGAATATAAATATTTAGATACATTAAATTAAAAGACATACATCATACATATTTTATTCTTTAGCATACTGTGCATATTTTCAGTAGATTTTTAACTATCATTGTAACATTTAATATATTTTGTGCTTCATTCCTTATTAATTATCATTTGAAGTATTTTAATAAAAAGTCATTTCAACGGAAAAAAAAAAGAATGTGGATTGGTCCCAGGTCGGCCGTGTGCAAAGCGAATGCCTTACACCTGTGCTTTCTCTCAGGCTCAGTCACAATGAAGTCTAAAGGGACACAGGAGATGTGGGGTTAATAGTACCCATCCCTCAGCACATTGCATGTGTCTGCAGGAGCACAACTTGCCTGGCATGTGAGTTCTAGAGTGATATGTCCCCAAAACCTTCATCTAACCTGGTGTAATTTTGGGGGCTCAGACCCACGACACAAGGGAGCCCTCTCCAGAATGCTTCCAGAACACTCTCTCAGTTCCTCCCGGTTCTTTTCTGTGAGAGAGCCGAGCTTCGCCAGCACCCCCCTTGGACAATCCCTGCACATTCCTGGGTGATTCAAAAGAAATTGCAAGTTTCTTCATTAAGTCAACATAACACAGTGTTAGGGGTTTTGTGCAGGGTTGATGGCCTGGTTTTGGCTATACCAGCAGCCCCCAAAAGTGAGCACCAGAATCTCATGCCCCACCACCACAGACCCTGGGAGCCCCCAGAGCTCCCGCCTTCACTCTTCCTTTAGTTAGGACAGCTCCCTGTGGAAAGTTAACACTTGATACAGGATCGGTGCCCTAGGTGGCCTGTAAGGAGAGGTCATCTTGTGGAAAATGACACCGGTGATCTTAAAAGGACATCCACTTTATGAGATTTCAGGCAACATGCCAAATATCATATTTAATGAGGCACGATTCTTTTTTTCTCCAAAAATAACAGAGTCTTAGAGAGCTGGACAGGAAAGCAAGGGGAGGAACAGAATGGTGGGGGTCCTTTTCCTTTTTTTTTTTTTTTTTGCAAAATGTCTGCTCATTTATTGCTTTATAATATTGTTCTACAGTTGAAAAATGCTTCACAAGTAGATGATCTCATGTAAATACTTCTTGCCCGAGCTTAACATATGTTTGCAGAGTCCCAAAGGAATTACCAGAAAATTCTCTCCACAATCTCTTAAGCATTGAAAGTCTATTCTGTGTTTCTTCAAAAATCTGTTGTTTCTATAAAGATTTGTTATTGTTTTTTTTAAATAAGCTTATAGGGGAACTTACATGAGAAGGGTTTTCTTTCTTTCTTTCTTTCTTTTTTTTTAAAGATTAGTCATTTGAACTTCTAATGGAAGACAATGGAGAACAATTGATATTACTGATAACACGTCCAGGTTTTATATCTTCAGTCTGCCTCTCTCTCTTTTTTTTTTTTTTTCTGGCATCGAAAGAATATATTTGGGCCAAGATTAATGTATACTATTACATGAAGAAGAATAGTTTTGTCTCAGAAGGTTTTAAAAGCATTTCTAATGTGCATCTGAGTGACAGTACCGTGTGCATGGCAGACAACCTGGGGTCCGAGAACACAGACGTTTTTATCTACGGGTTCTAAGCTTCATTAGACCATTTTAGAACGAGGGCATTTGGAACAGCTAGGATGATGCACAGTGCAAATTTCAGTAGAAGATTTCCGTGGTTAAAGTCAAAAATAGGGATCCACTAGCTTCTCTCTCTCTCTCTCTCTCTCTCTCTCTCTCTCTCTCTCTCTCTCTCCTCCTTCTCTCTCTCTCCTCTCTCTCATTCTCTCTCTGTTAGAGTCAAGAAACAAATGAGAAAGCACCCCATCATCTGTTAGAGAGGGATCCAAAACAACAAACAAAAATAAAATAAAATAAAGTTGGAGGTGTGTTTAAAGAAAAATAACTGAATATATAGGTTGAGAAGAAAACAGATTGACTTCCTAGTTTATCACAGTTATTGTACACAGATTTGCTGGAACCGTGGTGGATTTTTTAAATTAGATTTTAAATATATTTTGACAGTCTGAACTTGTATAGTGTGACTAACTGTAGGGGGAAATGACAGGTCTGCTTTGTTATTAAACGGCTGTCTAAAAAATATTGGAGTCCGTACAGTAAATGATAATTATTTTACCACTGACATAGTACAGTAATAGCAATAAGGATTTTTTGAACCATAGTAAGCTAACGACTTTGAATCACCGTGCTGCATTCTTTGCTGTGAAGCAAAAAAGACTTTTTTTTTTAAAGCAAGCAACCTCATTTTCATATCACCATCCTAAGCATCCCCTGCTACTAATTTAAACAGAGAAGAAGTTAATAAATAAGCAGGGTGGGACCTAAATGGTTCTATTTGTTAAGGGAACATTTGCAATTAAGGTCAGCAGTTGAAAGAGAACAGACCAGAGTACAGGGGAAGGGGGAGGCAGGAGGAAGATGGAAGAGAAGATGAACCCTAAGAGAGGACTGGGTGAGGCTGGGACCCTGTGATTTTCTGAGTTGGGGACCATGCCCACAAAGGAATCCTACATCAGCACCAACCAGTCCCTCGAACCTCCCCTATGGGGCTTCCCAAGCCACCTGGTTCTATTGGAACTCTGAGCTGATTGGAGTTTCGGGTTCCTTGGGGTATCACTCTCCTCACCCACCCTGAGGTCAGAGACCTATAGGCCTCCTTCTATTCCTCCCTGTTATCTTTTATGTCACCCCTACTCCTGTGGCCAGGCAGAGACACCCCCAGCCCCTACCCAGATGTGCTCCTTCTGGGGAGTCAAGTTTTGCTCTTTGCAGAACTAGTTAGACAGCCTTGAACAGACAAGACTGACCCGGAAACCCTCTTCCTGGTTATTAATGACCCTTTGTTTATTTTAATATATTTACTAAATCAGGTACCCAAGGGAATCCTCTACATCAGTGATGTGAAAAAAAATATCCCGTTGCCTGAAGCCGAAGAGGTACAGCTTGACTTGTGATTTGCATGTGCTCGTTTTCTGTTTTCTGTTTTTTTTTCCCCCTTTGGTTTGGTTTTGTTCTTTTTTAAAAGAGTTTTCCCAGTGGGTTGGAGTGGTGGGACAGGGTGGGGAGGGGGGGTACAGGGAGGAGGATATAAACCAAGCTGATCAGTTTTGAGGTGTGAAAAACTGATTTCATCATGACGAAGCCTTGTTTCACCTGCACCATGAATGGTGAGACTAAGTGTTGAGGAGAAGTGACACCCACCGTATGTGTGAGAACCCAGCATGCTTCTATTTCTGCAGGAATTTTGTTACTTGGTTGTGGGGGGGGGGGGGAGCGGTGCAAGGAGTAAGGAGCCCTGCTGGAATATTCTAAGATCGGTGGTGTCCACTAATTGGCATCTCGAGGCCCTTCAGATCTGCTCCCTTCTGCTCGAAGGGCCAAAAAATCTGGGTGGATCTCTCTGACTTCACCTCCCCCCCCCCTTTGAGACAATATTCTAAATTGGCTTTTACAGTTTTCTGTCCACTTTCCAAATCCAGGCTCCCTACTCATATTTGGAATTTCTTTAGTGTGATTTCAGGGCTTAGTACACGGCGCCCTCTTGGAAATGGGATTTTGAAGTGACCCCTCCACCCACCCTGCCCCCTGCCCTCCCTTCACTTGCTGTAGGCAGAAGGGGCCTGGGGAGGGGTGGGAAGCAGAAAACTGATTGTTATCTACGGAATGAAAAAAAAATGAAATGAAGCTACTTAAATGGGTTTTCAATTACAAGTATCCCAGTGTGAATTGAATTATGAACTCTCTTCATTTAGAGAGCTAGACCAACACTCTGACACCATCATTATTTAGTGTCGTTGTTTATGTGCTCTTATTATCTCTCATTGGCGAATGAAAGGACTTTGTTTGACTTAAAAAAATATGCTTGCTGAGAAATTTGCATGAAATACAAGTTTGGGGTTTTGAGGAAAACTGAGGTGGTGATAGTGGTGGTGGTGGTGGTGGAGGGGGGAGATTGCAAAAGTCACAGAGTCAAATTACTCCTCTTAAAGAAGAAACACAGTGAGGACCCAGGAAATTAGCAGAGTTGGAGAGCAGAAAGCCATTTTCCAGTCTATTCAAAAATAGAACTGGAGACTTATTTCTCCATGCTGCTGTGTTGAGAGTCCTTTGAATAATTGGGCTGTGAATATTTAACATGATTTATTTCCCAGCTCTATACAAAGCTAACATTTTCTGTAATGGTTATCATGCATAATTTTAACTCAATGGATACCTGAGGATGGATGTGTGTCACCAAGTGAGTGTGCCTGCTTTACACCCATCCTGCATTCTTTTCTCCAATCCTTGTCTCTCTCACTGTGCTTTGAAAACCATCTATTAAATCTGGTGATCAAAGTTCACCAGCAGGTTTTGTCACCTTGAAAGCAGCTATTTGGAGCCGAGAATTAATGAACTTTTAAGGCAAGGTCCACCCTGGGCTTGACCCTCTTGGTAATGCTCTATAGAAGCTTACCCAGGAGGAGAGAAATCAAATTTCAGCTGAGGCCATGATTGACAGGTGAGAGCAAGGAAGAAGGCGGTGTGGGGCTGGATGGGGAATTCAGGAAGGAGGACAGTCCTCAGATTGACTCCGTGATATTAGAGATTACGAACCGAGAGATGAAAAGTCCAATTCTTGAGACTCTTGGGAAGCTGACTTGGTTTATTTTCAGAATGTCCCTTGGCTAGAAGATTTCTGTGGTTAAAGTCAAAAATAGGGATCCACTTTTCTCTCTCGCTCTCTCTCTCTCTTTCTCTCTCTTTTTTTCACCCCCCTCTTGCTAATTTCCACTGTGTATAGCCTCATGGCTTATTTCTGGCAATTTAGACTAGAGCATAAAAATTAAATCACAAGCCATTTGGGGAGCCATTTAATTACCTTTCATTTATTCTCAGAAGCACAGTCTAAGCTCAGATGGTTGTTGGGCATATTACAAAATATCCATCCTAAGTGGTATGGCAAAAGAAAAAATGATAGAATTTTTCATTTCTGTGGCAACCCCCTTGATCTTAACTCCTTTTTTTTCATGAGTGTGTTACAGTTTAACATCTGCAAATCTACCAAAATGCTAGTGACCTTATCAAGGTTGTGCTGTCCAGAGTCTGACAGGATCCTCAGACGAAGAAACTCATGTGAATTGCTATTCCTTCTGTTTTCCCACAGCTACATCTCTGTATTAAAGGGTGTCCTGGGCATCATGGCCCTTGGAAAGGTGTTGCCTAGCCTCAAGTTCTGGGAAGGTGGGAAGACATAGTTCACACAAAAAAAGCCTGTTCTTTGCCCAAATTACCAAAAGGGTAATACCACTGCCCCCAAGTGGATTTGCACCCAAGTCAAAAGTAGGTCCTCAATTCCTTTCCTTCATCCTTTGTGCACTAACACAAACTCTGACCCTTTGCCAGCTCACGACTATGCTTTACCCCTTTCAGATGGTCCTGACCTTGGTTAAGAACCATCCAGATGCCTAGAAGTCCTTCAGAACTGTCCTGGGGCAAGGCTAGTGGGATCCACATGTAGGAGGACATACAGCTGAAACTTGTAGCAATAAAAGCACTTTCTGAGTCCCAAGGGCACATCACTCTAGTGTGGCAGTAGAGCAGGGCAAACCCTTTACTCTAGTTTCCTAGTGTGACAGTAGCGGAGCAGACTTGTCTCTTGACTATTCTTAAGACCATCTAGAGGGCCCGGAGAGATAGCACAGCGGTGTTTGCCTTGCAAAAAGCCAATCCAGGACCAAAGGTGGTTGGTTCGAATCCCGGTGTCCCATATGGTCCCCGTGCCTGCCAGAAGCTATTTCTGAGCAGACTGCCAGGAGTAACCCCTGAGCACAGCTGGGTGTGACCCAAAATAAAAAAAAAATAAAAAGACCATCTAGACCCACCAGCATGCCCAAGGTAGGTGGCCTTAGCATCCCACCATCTAGAGTCCAAAGCAACCCAGAAGCCCTAACCCAGGGCCACAGGGGAATCTTGTTTCTATTTTGGAGAACTTGTCATCTTAGTTTGCCCCAAGATGCAGCTGCAGCTGTACAGAAGAGGCAACCCTTCTTTCTTGACCTAAGGCCAAGGGTCCACGTGAAGGTCTGTGCTTGGCTCTAAAGGAACATTCAAAGCAGGTTTGCCTTTGAACCCAGAATGTGAGTGAGGTGTGCTAAGGTTTTGGAAGGAGACTGACTGTGAGTTCTGAGTTCCCAGAGCTCAAGGAGGATCAGCTAAGGGTCTAGACCAGAGATGGTCAACCTATGGCATGCGTGCCAGCAGTGGCACATGAAGGACTTGCAGCTGTCATGCAGTAAGATCCGCAATTAAGATATGTGGCGCGGTGGGAGGCGAGTGCTGGTGTCAGCTTTGCAGCTCACCTGGCAACAGGGCTGGACTGGCCATTGGGAGAATGTGCTGGCACTTTGAAGAAATTCTTTGTGTTTTGTGTGTGTGTGTGTGTGTGTGTGTGTGTGTGTGTGTGTGTGTGTGTGTGTGTGTGTGGCGCAGTTTGGGCACTCAGGCTCAAATAGGTTAGCCATCACTGGGCTAGACCCTTTCCACTAGAGTAGATACCCTCGGGGCTATGAGGAGTAGAGACATGTAGACAACAAATTTGTAGACAGATTTGGGGCATGGACCAAACCCTTCTCAAAGTCCACGAGTCGAGTCAGTGGCATCTTTAGCCAGTGACTCGATATAATTGTTAGTCCTAAGAAGAATAACCGGAAACTGTGTCACCATTTTTGTTTTGTCCTTTGCACTTTTTTTTCTCTAATTGTCTGCCACTGCTTGTTTAATTTGATGCTCTTCCTCCAGCAGAGCCAGCCCCGGCCCAAGGCATGCCCCCTTTTCAAATATCCCTCCACCTCCGGTGGGTTTTCATTCCTCAGGGCTCTGATGTCAGATCACACGCAGAGTTCTCAGGCCGCCTGCGGAATTCAGACTGTTTCCCCTCAGCTCCAGGCCGCGGTTGAAAGGACTGATTTAGAGACAGAAATACTATGCATTGAAGTGGGAGAAAGAAGGAAGAAGGAATCTTTGCAAATGCACCACCCTAATTACTTAGGATGCGTGTTTAAAGAGCTTGCATTTTAAATGCACACTTTCCAGTCACCTGCCAAACTCCCCGATTTACTGCTGTGGTCCAAACATGCCGGTATTTAAACTCACTTTACCTGCAGCTTGCTGAGTCTTCCATTTCTTCTGTCCAAAAATGACTATTAAGCTGTTGTTTCATGTCTGGATTTGGGTTTTTTTTTTTTTTTTCTGTTTGCTTGCTTGGTTGGTTCATTGGCTTTTGGCTTTTCCTGGCACCTAATGAAATGATCACCAGTAACTGAACTAAGCAGAAAGGCTAGTTTTGGTTTGCTTCATCTTCTTTTATTGATTTAATTTGGGGGGGAGGGGTCTCTTTCTTCTAATACTGATAAATTTGAGGATCAGGCTAAAGCAATGGGGAAAAAATCCCAGCTGCTTCTCTTTCCAGCTTGTACAGGAAATACACTAAAGCTATTAGCACAGATACTATTGCAGATGGAAATTAATACCAGGAGGAGAGGGAGAGGTGGTCTTGGGCATTGAGTGGGAAAATTAGAACAGGGGTGGGGGATTCTGAGGTGCTGTCAGAGCCAAGGAAGCAAGTGGAGGGGAGGCCTGATTGGTCAGGTGTAAGGTGTGAGGTGCTGGAAGATATTATCACAATAATTAACAATCTCACGGAACTTCTCGTCCTTCAACAGAAAGTGAGAGAGAGACAGAGACAGAGAGACAGAGAGAACATGAAACTAACTGACTTTATTTACACCTTTTCCCTCCCTGAGCAACCTTCAAGTCTATGGCACTTTCATGCAAGCCAAGTCAGGGGGTACACCCCGTCTTTTATCTATATTCAGTCTATGGAAAGCACAGCAGCCATAAGTTCTAGATAGACAGTAAGAGGTGAGAATTGATCTGAAATTGACCCTGCGGTCACCCCCATTGGTGCATCGGGCTCTGCAGACAAAGTTGCCTTTCTTCTTTCCTGGCTCCTGCCAGCCCCACAGTTGAATTGGAGTTTGTCATTATTTAAAGAAACTCAAAAGCCTCGGTTGACTCTTCCACCACCCCCCCCCAACTCCTCCCCCTACTCTCTCTGCACCCCTCCACCCAGTTAATCAAAAGCGACCTTTTGTTACTGATGGTAGTTAATTAAAGGGCTTGAAGCTCTACTGTTTCGGGTTCTGTCCCTGGCATGTTTATATTTCTAAATGAAGGACAAGAAATGGGGGGTGGCTGTAATGGGGGTGTCTTTCTGAGAAGAAAAATTTGGACAGTAGAATTTTTTGTTTACTTTTTTCTCCTGTCTGCTTCTCTCTCTCTCTCTCTCTCTCTCTCTCTCTCTCTCTCTCTCTCTCTCTCTCTCTCTCTCTCTCTCTCTCTCTCTCTCTCTCTCTCTCTCTCTCTTTCTCTCTCTCTCTCCTTGGTATATTTTAGAGTAAAATTTTTTTGTTTACTTTTTCTCCTTTCTGATTCTCTCTCTTAATGATTAGGACATTTTCCCAAAAAAAAAAAAAAACTTCAAAATGGGCAGAATTTGAAGGTCTTGTGTCTCATTTTCAAGGGTCCTCTTTCAAGTATGTTTGTAGACACATGAACCCCTGGTGTTTCTCTGCTCCAATTTTGTCTTTTCTTCTCAGGTTGCAAGCAGGGGGTGCAGAAGGACTAGCAGAGGGGAGAAAGGAAAGGACAGGTTTGGGTGAAGTTTGTGCTGCTCAGTGTGAATTACCTAGAGTTGAAACTAGGAACCTGCCTGGTGTCTGGGATTCTTGGAGGTTGCTTTATGCTCTGGACCGGGGCTCCCCATTATTGAATTTGCTGTGGGGTGCTGGTTTCTGAAGTCTCATCTGTCTCTGCTCAGCCCTGTTCTTATTTCAGGAGCCAGCAACTTCAGAAAGAGCAGCATCTTTCAAAGGTCAGGGTGAAATTGGTGGGGAGAACCACCGAGTGTTTTTACTCACCTTGGTAAACCCCATTGTTCATCATTTTACCTCTGTTGTTTGCTTATGAACACAGGGTCAGACATCTCGTCTTAGCACCAGAAGCAGAGATAACGCACAGCTGTGACAGGTACTAGACGCTTCTGCAGGGACCCCCAATACTCATCTAAACAGAGGGAACCTCAAAATTGGCACTTGATCACAGGTCACAGGACTTGCTTCCTGCCCCAAAGCTCCCAACTCACTCTAAGACCAGATCTAAGAAGTGTAAGCCAGAGAAGGGGCAAAAAGAAAGGCTTAAACGTGATTTCCCCCCCTCCCCTTCTACTTTTACTAAATCTGGCTGATTCTTGTCTTAAAAACCTTTCTCTCACTGGCTGGTAAATTTACCTTTTAGAGACACTTGTTGGGATGTAGGGTTGGAGACAAAGGGGTGCAGATTCTGCAAGGTCTGATTTTACTCCCCAACTTTGCAGAGTTCTGATCCATCATCACCCCCAATATTCCTAGCAGCTTTTCCTTCCACACAGGTACCTTCTCAGTCTAGCATGGCAAGTGCTGGGCATGGCGATTGCTCTTCAGCACCTGTGAGAGGTGCCCGATGAGCCATTCCTTCGTCAACACATCAGGCGGTACTTGGAAAGCCACTAAGGACAAAGTGGTTCTGAAAACGCATCTTTTCCCCCTATTTCCTTAAAATGTAATCTGGATCAGGGCTACTGAATCTATTGGGGGTTCCCCCACCTTCCAGGCCCCCCTCCTTCTCCCACTCTTGCGAGCTCTAATAATAAAGGACCTTGTAATTTATAATCAAAGTTTCCTATCGTTAAACTAAACTGTAAAAAACTGGCTTTGGGGTTTTGCTCATAAAATAAATATTTGAAAAGCTAGAGCAATGAGACGTGTACAGTAAAGCAACTTCAGAACAATATATCTGAATACCTGAATATCTACGTGTGATTTTTTTTTTTTTTTTACCTTTCTGAAGGCTCTTTAGTATATCCTGAAAAGCCTCTTAGGAAAACTGTCACTTTCTATCTACACTCATCCTGGAAGAAGATGAACTGATAAGTATATTGGGCTTCTTTTCTTTAATGAACTTCTAATTTTCATTTTTAAAGCTCCATTTGTTATTTGCATTCACTTATTATTATTACTATTATTTTTGAGTCCTATTATTTTGTACTCAGGAGTCAGCATGTCCGTGTGAGAATTCTCTGTAAGCTATAGTGCTCCAGAGCGAGAAAGAGGTTTTTTTTCTTTCTTTCCCTCTAACAAGGAAGCTCATTTAGAACGAAATGTTTATGTGAAGTGCTTGTCAGTTGGCATTTTTACTGGTTTGCTAACCCAAAGGTAAAATATAAAGCCATGTCTTTTCCTTGCTGGCTTGTTGTTACTAGAAGGGTCCCTCCCTTGTTAGCTTGATAAATAATTTTACTAGGGGGACTCTGCTATATTTTTATGCTTGCTGTCTATTTTCTGCTTGCTGCAAATAAATTCCCGTACTCGGAGGGCACTAAAACTCCAAACACATGGTATTTTCCCATTTTGCTGTTGGTTGCCTGAAATATTTATTCCAGCTCATGTTTTCAATTAATTTTTAAAGGAATAAAGAATTTGTGATTAATAGCAAATGAAAATATAGGCAT
Source organism: Suncus etruscus (assembly GCF_024139225.1). NCBI lineage: Eukaryota > Metazoa > Chordata > Mammalia > Eulipotyphla > Soricidae > Suncus > Suncus etruscus. The sequence continues at coordinate 71,728,473 of NC_064861.1, read as the reverse complement.
CTAGGACTTCAGGACCCTCACGTCTGAGCCCCAAGGATGCTTTTCTAAAAAGCTGTGAGCATCCAACCAGTCTCCTGTTTGCCAGGCTGAAGATAGGGGTAACTAGACTTAAGCTGAAGTTTGCTTACTGTTGATTTCTTCTTAAGTGTGCCTTTATATTTTAACTACTAAGCTGCTAATAGAGGAAAATGAATAGTACTCTCAAATTTTATCAAGGGGCCAGAGCAATAATAAGGCAGGGAGAGGGCTTGCCTTGAATGCACACTACCTGGGTTCATTCCCCAGCCTCCCAAATGGTTCCCCCAAGTACCACCAGGAGTAATTACTGAGCTCAGAGCTAGGAGTAAGGCCTATGCATTGCTGGGTATGGGCCCCTCTCCCCAAAAATTCTGTTGAGAACAATACATTATAGAATAAAATTTATATTAAAAAATAGATTGTGAACATGGAGATGGAATTCATATGAGATATTCATATAAATGTTCACATCTAACAGTGTCCCTGGCATTTAGATGTGTGATTTGGGACTTCTGGTAGGCGTCACTGTAGCAAAAGGGGATGGTTGCCCCCCCCCAATCTAAATAAACACATCCCAAACATTCTCAGAACATAAAAGAGAAATTAATGTTGTCTATAAATGGCCAACAGAATGTGCTACCTAACAGGCATTCTATATAATGTTGAAAGAAGAGATGACATTTATGTGTGTTGGGAAAACAAGAGATCATTTTCCATGAATGTCAGGCGATTGCTCTAATTGAAATAGGATTTTTGTTTTTCTGAGGCAGATAATCTGCTTGTTGTTTACTATGTGTTATTTGCTCATTAGCATAGTGTTATTTTCTGAAACCGGAGCAGCACGTGTTTACAGAGTCGCAGACATAAATCCGAGGGCCAGGATGCCGAGCGTATGTCAGCAGCGCGAAGGGAGCTCAGGAGACCCGGCCCAAGGTTTCCTGAAGCTCTTTCTGCAAAGACCCTAGAGAAGGAGGAAACAGAAGACGGGGACCTGTGAATGAGTTCTCATATACACCCTCAGAAAGTCAAAGGTCAATATTACTTGTATATTCTCTTGACCTTTGAATCATAAACCTCAACATTTTCACAAGAAATACCAGTATTGGCTACCGAGATGCCTGTCTCTTCGCACTTGGGTTCAGATTTTGTTTTGCTTTGTTTTATTTTGTTTTGTTTTGTTTTTGGTGGGGGGGACACCTGGCAGGGCTAAGGGTTTACTTCTGATTCTGTGCTCAGAAATAACTCCTAGTGGACTTGAAGGATCATATAGGATTCTGAGGATCAAACCTGGGTCAGTGTTGTGCAAGGCAAACACCCTCTCTGCTGTGCTATCACTCCAGCCCCTGGGTTCAGATTTTATTTTCAGGATTTCAGGAATGACCTTGCCCACCTCCAAATCTGCACTCCCAGAAATGAGAGAGGCTCAGATGTTCAAATACAGACACAGAGTATTCAGCAGAGCAGGAGCCAGACCCTTGGGTCAGAAGGTCAAAACAACTTCAGTGGAGTTGAAGACCATGATGTTCCACTCTGCCTTGCCCTTTGGAAGTGGTTCAGAGCCGCTTGATGCTAAAGAGCACAGTGACCATTGATTGATTCCCAGAGGGCAGGTCCTCTGCCCTCCCTATTCCTCACAAGAACTCAAAGAGCATATACTTTAATCCCCTTATGCAAGATGAGGAAACTCAGGCACCAAAGCCATTAAAGATCCGATTTGACCTCAGACTAGAGTCAGGCAGATCTTTCTAGATAAGACAGTGGCCTGCCCTGAGTTTTCTTTTTCTTCCCATTTCAACATCACGATTTTAATCTTAGTTCCAGGCCCTGTGAACCCTGAAAATCTAGGTGTTCTTTCGCCCTTGGGGTCCTTTGTTTTTCTGCATGAGGTCGAGTGAGCTTTAAAAGCAAATGTACAAGGGTCTGGGTTGGACCCTGAAGACTGGAGTTATGGTCTCGATCCCAAAGACATCTCGGCTTTAAAAATATAATAATAATAAATGATTCTTTGGTTTGATTTTGCTAGGCAATAGAGTATCTTTTCCCTGCTCCAAGACAAGGATTGTCATCTCAAGAGCACATCAAAAATAATAGATGGTGCGTTTCCTTAATGTCCCGTAATGTGTAAGGTGGCTGGTGCACCGTCAACACTCAGGAAATTGCCGAATAGTGGAGATAAATCAGCGTTAAATAACTCCATGGAAACCCCCATTTAATAAAAAGTTGTCAGCAAAATCCATAGGAACACACACACCAAAAAAAGCATATGGAGTTTGTAATATATTTTTTTTTGTTCCTTTGTTTTGGGGAACACTGGTAGTGCTCAGGAATTCTGGCTCTGCACTCAGTAATCACTCTTGGCAGGCTCAGAGGACCCTGTGGGATGCTGAGGATGTAACCAGGGCCTGCTGTGTGTAAGGTAAACACCCTCCTCCCAGAATTTTTACATTAAAAATAAATAGTCATGGTCCCTTTTAGGCTCCTGGGTTGTGCCAAGGATTCAGGAGCCTATGTCCCTAGTGCTTGGCACTGCCAGCACCTTTTGTATTTGGTTTTGTCTTTACTACAGTGAATCCCATTTTGACCTCAACTCATTGCAAGCTTTGGTTTGCTTTGGAATTTCACTTTGCTCTGAAGACCTGGGACTTCCCAGCCCTGTTTGAAAATGTATTGTTAAGATTGGAAAGCTTAGAAGCCTGAGATGCTAACTGATAAGCATTCTCTGTTCTCTTCTGAGAAAAATATAACTGTGCCTTAAAAAAATTAATTGGGGGGGGGCAGAGCAATAGCACAGCAGGGAGGCATTTGCCTTCAACAAGACTAATTCGGGTTCAATCCTCAGCATCCCCTATGGTCCTCCGAAGCTGCCAGGAGTAACCCTTGAGTGCTTATGGGTGTGGCCACAAAATAAAACAGAAAAATGGGGGCAAGTTAAATTTGGGGAGTCCAATTATTTAGGGAATTTAGGAGCAGGACAAATCCATAGGTTCATGTTTTGTTGTCCTTCTCAGTAGCTTCTAATAGACTATGTCAGACATATTAATATGAAGCATCAAACCAACTTCAATTTAGGTCATTTTCTAACTGACCATCTCCACAAATTAATCTGCAGATGACAGCTTTGAGAACTAGTTCTCAATTGAGATTCCAACCTACCTATTGGATTTGGTCCCAAAGGGTCCCTTTATTAACTTCCCCTCATTTTGCATGATATCCCATTTCTAAGTGATTTGTTTCTAATTCTGTACATTTTCTTCATCAGAACCCTGAGCAATAGATAAGCAGGCAAAGTGGTAGAATTACACTGATGAATATTACACTGATGAGTAACCCCCAAGTTTATAAATCTCATCATTGGGCTTAGTCTGTAGGTATTTTTCTCTTTGTTTTTTAGACCACAGTTGGCTGTGCTTAGGGGTTACTCCTGGCTCTGTGCTCAGGAATCACTTATAGCAGTGCTCATTGAACCATATTGGATGCTGAGGATCAAACCCAGGCAGTCACGTGCAAGACAAAAGACCGCCCTACTGTACTATTATTTTGGCCTCTGTAGGTTTTTTTAAATGTTTATTTACCAAGTGTTCCCTTTTTTGTTTGTTTGTGGTGTTTGTTTGTTTGTTTGTTTGTTTGGGGGCCACACCTGGCAGTGTTCAGGAGTTACTTCTGACCCTGCACTCAGGAATCACTTCTGACAGTCTCAGAGGACCATATAGGATGCTGGAAATTGAACCCAAGTAGTCCTCTTGTAAGGCAAAAGTCCTCCCTGCTGTGCTATTGCTTTAGTCCCTAGTCTGTAGGTTTATATAATAATAGAAATGGCGTATGAACTCCTAGCAGCCTTGTTGAACTCCTAAGTGAGACTTCATTAACTGCAAACTCTGCAACCCCAACTTAAAATCCCCTGTTCCCATTCAAAACAATTAAACACAGAATATCATCCTAGTTGTACCCCATGAGTTTCCCATAGGAAGGAGAGGTGGCCAATGAAGGTCTGTTAATTTTCTGAATCCTTGGCCATCAATTATCTGCCTTCAGCTTCTGGTCCGTCATCCCAGAGATCAAGGTGTCTATTGAGATCTAAAGTGCAGACTGGTGGGTATGGCTAGAAGCTCATTCTCCACCACACTGGCAGTGCTCAGGCTTACCCCTGTCTCTATGCTCAGGAGTAATGCCTTGTGTGGCTTGGGAGCCATGTGTATTGTTAGGAATTGAACAGTGCATGCAGGGCAGGCACCCTACTCCGTTGTACTCTCTCTAGCCCTTTTCACCTCTCTCTGGACAGCTGCCTCATTCTCCCTAGAAAGGTCAACCAGGCCATGTGTGAGAGGTACCCGAGTCCTCCCTCACTCCTTACCCCATCCACCCTCTACTTCCCATTCTGTTGATACCTCAGAGAAAGATTATGAAAGTCTAGGTCTGAGACAAGTGAGCTTGATGGTTGTTGATGGGATGAGAATGAGGTGTCTGTGTCTGGTCTAGTCAGTCAGAAACAATTACAGATTGGTCTTCAGAGCCAACTCCCTTCCTGGCAGTGCCAAAGAGAAAGTTCTGGAGGGGTAAAGTGTTCCCCACAATAGAGGTGGATGGTGAAACACTCATAGTCACCTCTTTGACACCAAGACAGGTACATGTCTTTGAACCTAGACTCTGGATGCTCAACCTTGGCTATATGCCATGGAGGCCTTTGAAAAACAATAATCCTTTGACCCAGATGCTAAGCCAGCATGTCTTTGGGCCTGTTGAACTTGCTCTTCTGAGTCTAAAGAGCTAAATCTAACTAGCTGTTCTCCCTGTCTGTAATGCCAACCCAGCATTGGGGACTCCTAGGGGAGGAACCCAGAGACCATTATCCAGAGAAATCCCAGAAAAATCGCCATTGAACTACCATATTTTACCATCAGGTAAACACTTAGCATTTTCCAGGTACTGTTTAAAACAAAGAAGAAGAAACATCCTTTGTATTTCTCCTGCTTCATCTGGCTAGCTTAGGCTCTGAAAACACTTAGCTCCATTTACAAGGAAATCTGAGGCTGTGAGGAAGAGAGGAAGAGGGTTGGAGTAGGTGATCAGTGACCTGGGATTTATACCTGGCCAGGCCACTATCCGGCCCGTATAGATGGGTCATCCCTAATAGTCCTGCTAAGTGTCTTTGTCTTTTTCAAGTGGGTGACTTAGTGAAACTAGTGCCAGAGTCCTCCCCACTACCCCACCATCACCTGCATCCTAGTCACACCTTCCTAATACCACACACGAAAATAGGATCACATTTGGGAGACAGCAGAATGGCCAAGTATAAATATTAGCTAGCATGATAAACAAAAAAAATCTGCTTCTCCAAAAGGAAAGAAAGCATTTCATTACTGAGTTCCAAGGATTAACACATTCCAATTGGCACATACCAACTTTTGCAGCCATCAACGAGGTACACCTTATTATTTGTCCTCATATCACCAAATGCTTAGTGCATGCTTGGCTTATGGAAACAGGGCACCACCAGGCAATGAGTTGGGACAGGACCAGCTGTGGCATTTGCTCCCACACCATCAGCCACCTTGATCTTCCACTGAAACGAACATTAAAACACCAGGAAAACCAGCCCACTTGGAAGATGCATTTCACTCTGCCTGGCAAGACAATTACCTTTGACAGTTCTCATCTCCTCTTGGGCTCTAAACTCGGGGAGTTTATGCCTCATTGAGTTTCCTGTCCAGCACAGCCCTGTGGGGATGAGGATCCTCAGAGCATGTACAGATCCAGCAGCATTTAGGTAGGTACCAAACCAGTTGTTGACTGTATCCTGCCCCCCACTGGTGGCTCCTGGGAGCCTATGGAAAGTGTGTGAAAGGTAGAAGGTGCCATCTTTGCCATCTGCCAAAATTAGAAGTTGTCCTCTTAATCTTCTCCTAGCTTTCTGAAGACTTGGAGCCTGGCATTTCCCTGACACTTTCCCAAGCTAGCTTTCCTTTCCTGGAAAGCTGGTTAAATATCATATGCACCAGGTCTATTGCTTAATGATCTCTTTTGGAGACTTACTGGAAAGTAGACTTTTTTTTTAAATAAAAAACTGGCTATTTGAGATTTAATTCCACAGGCCATTTGCATGTACTACCTGTATTCTAGTTTATTATAGTTCATCTCTGGAGGGGTCAAATACAAACAGAACATATTTATTTTCTTTAGAGGTAGTTAGGGAGCAATATCTGGCAATGGTCAGGGATGGATTGGACCCTATGCTTGGGAATCATTCCTGGTGGTGCTCAAGGGATTATATAGGACTGAGAATCAAACCTAGATCTCCCACTTATGTAAAGTCTGTCCTGGTCCCATGGAGTCATTTCTCAGGACTTAGGACAGAGTTTGTGGTCATATGATTTTTTATCTATGCAGATGGATAGATTAAAAAATTCATGCTGGTCTTGTCTGATAAAGCAGAGGTCAGGATGTGACTCAAGAGATGGAGCACATACCTTGTGTTTGCAAACCCTTGGATTCTAGTCCTAGCACCCTATAATCATGCCTGCATTGAGTGATAACCCCACTCCTGCAAGCACCTCAGGTGTAGACCTAGGTGAGATCTTTGAGCACCTGGTGTATATTAAGTATTGAAGGGAGGCTGGCCCCTTTGAAATATAGACGCTTTGCAGAAGGGTTGGAGTTCATGAGATGATGGGCAGATGAAAGATACAGAGCTGAAAACCACATGTACAATCAAAAGCTATGAAAATAGCCAAAACACAAAACAAAACAAAACAAAAAATACAGGGAAAGATTTACCTTCACCACCTATGAATCCAAGGCTAGATAGCTAAAGAGTGAAAATTGGAATTCTGCCAGCAGTTCAAACCTTTGCCTCATCATAACCAAAGTTAAGATAATTAAATCATAACTGCAAGTATCAGAACCAAAATCCCAGACAAACAGCATCATAACTAATGGTAGGATAATTGAATCATAACCATGAGTATCAGAACCAAAATCCAAGACAAGCAGCAAAGTGAAAGCCTAGCAACAACCTGCAAAATATCCTTTGAAATTAGGCCAAAGACTTTATTTCCTTCACATGAAGAACTCTCCTCTTTTAAGAAAATGACTTATTGTTAGGAGGTGTCATGGCTTCAACTCATGACCCTACTTTGAGGGGTACAACTTTACTGTTCCTCCACCCACTTCTAAAGGACTCTCTTAAACAGTGACTTGCTTCCATCCCAGGCCCACAGCCTCTGATCTACGTGTTGCATTTGGAGCTTTTGAAGCTTCACAAAAATGAAGTGTACAGGCCGGGAGTTAAGATTATTCCAACAGGGACCTACACCAGCAACTGGGGATTTACTGGTGAAGCAACTGGAAGATGAGGTACGGGGGTTTAGAAAGAGAAGACACAAAAATATAATAACAGGGTGAGTAAACATGGTGGGAAAAATTGAGGATTCCCTGGAGATGAACATACATGCTAAGTGCCTTGCTGAGACACTCTTCCTCTTTTGGAAGCTATTTCAATATCAAATTATTTTTTTTACCTATATAGTATCATCTGGGTAGAGCTCTATCTTTCTAGATTAATGCACACTTGCTGGGTGCTCACAGTGCTCATAAGCTGTCATGTGCCAACTCTTTTCTCCTCCATACCCCTCATCACAACCCTAAGTGAAATAAGAAGGAGGGCACATGTCAATGCATCTATCTAGGGATTGGGTCACCAGACTGCCACTCAAATGTACACAGGCCAATGGGCTAGCCACATTCCTCCACTCACCTCTGGACAAAACCATCCCTTAGGTTGTTGTTGCTGCTGCCTGCTGCTCCCCACCCCAAACAGGATTTGGGGGCTTTGTTGTGGAAATTTCTCTGCTTCTTTTGACTCTAGCAAATGGCTCCAAAATGCTACTGTTGTTAAAAGAAAGAAAAAGACTAAGTGAGCTTGAGCAGCAGCTTAGAAGTGGAATCCCCTTAAGCCACTGACAGACAAAAAATAGGGCTGTGTTTCTTCTTTTCAGTTTTTTTAATTTGAGAGTTGTGTTTTAAAAATACAACCCCACGCACTGCATTTGGCAGTTTTCGGGAGAGAGAATTGCCAACCTGAGCCAGTGTAAGGTGGCAGCATTCCATAAACTGGTGCAGGTTGCCTTGGCCATTTGTAGACTTGGTTACTTCTGGGTGGTGTATTGCGGTGTACACAGGGGCGGAGGAGCTAATGGGGGCAGAGCCAGCTGCTAGGAAGTTGGACACCCAAGTTCTCATCCACTGTGATTAGAAAGTGTTTCCAGTTTGAGGTCAAGGGTTTCCAAGACCAGTCTGAGTCTGACTAGGTGTTGAGACAAGTCATCGTCCATCTGTGCAGGAGCAAAGCCTTTAGAATAAGCCATAGGAATTCAGAAGGTGCAAGGGGGAAATTGAACCCCAGTTGATGTTACAGAGGCACAAATAAAAGTGATCTGAGGTTTTCTCTGGTTCAGGGGATAATTCTGGCATCACTTACATTTTATTTGACACGTTTTATGGCAAGTACCTCCCTCCCAACTATCACACCACCACCATGACCAACATACACTTAGTTTTTGGGGTTTGATTTTATTGATTTTTCAGGTGTGTTTGTTTGTTTGTATGTGGGCCACATCCGTGGTGCTCAGAAGTTACTCCTGACTCTGTCCTCAGAAATTATTTCTGGCTGGCTCAGGGGACCCTATGGGATGCCAAGGTTTGAACCCAGGTTGGCTGCATACAAGGCAAATGACCTTCCTGCTCTGCTATTGCTCAAGCCCCCACATTAAATTTTTTTTATCTCTATGGTGCTTGAACACCAAAACCAGTTCTAAAGAAACACAGAGACCACGAGACTCTCCTAAGACTTCCCTCATCACTTCCACGCATTGCAGGGCTTGGCACAAATCAGTGGCTTTCAGACTACTTTGATTTTGCCTTGTTTCGGCGGCAGAGCTATTTGTAAAATGAAGGTTTATGAGGGGAATTACTGTATAAGAGAAAAATTAGCAGAGTTGGGGGGTGCAGCATGTCAACCACAGGCTCCATCTATACTCAGTACCAGCTCCCAAACACCATCTGGAACCCCCAACACAAAGGCAGCCCATCAACTCAGCCTCACAGAACTGCCAATTTCCCTCCCTGGACACACTCAGGTGCCTGGGTTGTTGTCCACTATGTTCAGTCACAAGTGGCTAAATTCTTTAGCTTGGCAACTTTGGGGGACACCCACTGCCTCATGAATGTAGGAGACCAGAACCCTGAATGCAGCGACTGGTAGAGCTAAGATGCCCGGTCTTACTCTTATTGGGTTCTTCCTTACATGCAGCAGAAGTGACCAGTGAGACCCAGGTTCCATTTGGATGAACTATACTCCTCATGGTCCAAGAAAGTCCCCAATTCTGAGTGGCCCAGGTGATTGCTTCCCTTTTCTGCATTCTCTTCATGCCTTTTGTTCCTACCTCTCACATGTTGCTTTGAGGCAGTTTCCCCTTTTCCAGATAGTGATGCCTGCCAGGCCCTTTGACTCAGCTCAGCTGTCTTTTGGCTACACTTCACTCCCAGGTCTGGATGAGCCAAGGGGTTCATGTCTGTCTCATTTCACCCCATTATGTAACTTCACCTGGAGGGCCCGGAAGCAGAGTGGTATAGGGTGCAGACTCTAAATTTGTAGCAAGGAATGCAAAATTGTCTAAAACCAGAGCCTCTTACCTCCTGCCACTGTCCCACACGCATCCTATATACACACAGACTTTCTAAGAGGTTGTTGGTCATCTCATGGCATACAGGATCCATGTGAAAGGGAATTGAGCAGCAGGTCACATCAGGTGTCAAAGGAGGACTGCAGGGAGCTCAAGAAAGGATCTAGAGAGGCCAGTAGGAGGGCACTTGCCTTACATGTAGCCTATTACATGATGTCAGGTTTGATTCTTGCCATCTCATATAGCCCCCGAGCCTTCCAAGAGTGATTCCTGAGGGCAAAAACAGGAGTAAACCCTGTGTGCCACCAATGCCAAAACTTATTTTTCAAGAAATAATCTAGAATTCTGAGAACATGAGAGAGCCAGAAGGAGAGAGGACTCACTACCAGGGGCACAGTGGAGAAGTGGCTTTGGGACTGGTAAGTGCGGGTAGAGGGGCTTCCCAGCTTTGAGAAGGGGCCAGTGTACCCACTTAGGAAAGTTTGGGATAGAGGAGATTGGAGGAAGGGGCTGCTGGAAGGAAAGGCAGAACCACAAAAGGTGCTTCTAAGCAATGGACAACACAACTGGATTCTGCTTCCACCTATAATCACAATTCCTCTGCCCTTAGAGAAGGGGAGAGGAGATATTCATGCCCTGCCACTTTCCCCCTACCCCAGGAATGCCCCGCTTAGGTGCAGTGCCCTAACTAAAATGGTTTTAGAACAGGTGATTTATCAGGGCAAGGACATTTGTCCCAAAAGAGCTAGGCCAGACTTGTGGGTCCATCTGGGACTGTAACTTAGATCAGAACATTGATGGTTCCTCTACTGCCCAACCCCTTGCCACTTTTGCCCATGCTCTGGGCAACCTCATCTCTCATTCACATAACCTTGAGGCTCAGAGTCACCCTCCAGCTTTTGCTTCGTCCCAGTGCCAAATGTGATCTAGAACCATGAGGTTGCAATGCCCAGACTGGCCCCCAGCTTCCATACTTTAGGCAAAGCGCCCCCCCAACAACTATCCCAAAAGGCAACCACAACACAGAGCCAAGACTTCTTATTAAGTAACATGACCCAGCCCTGTCAAATGCCCTTGTTGTAGAGCTTCCTGCACCCCTGTACCCCTAAAGCTGGCCATCTCAATGCCTTTTTGCCACCAATTTTATTTTATTTTTTTTAATTGAGAAGCTGCCTGCTCCCCCCGACACCCACCTCTGGGAAACATATCGTCTTCCTTACCAGAGTGCCTTCTGCGTGCCGAGGTGATTAATGAATTAAAGATGCAGTGTATTTATTCTTTTGCCTGATTACCATTCTGTAATAAATCTAAGCCCCAGAGTCTGTCGATAGCGGGAGGCCCGGCCTGCCTCTCTGGAAAATAAAGGTTTATTCCTGCCGCTTCACTTTCAGTTCCCGGTCTCAGGAAGAAATTCACCTTTACAGCTTTGGAAAGCAAAGTGGGTTGAGATGCTGGCCGGCTGGCAGGGACCAAGGAGGTTTGTCTTGCATCTCCCAGGATGTGGCTTCATGGCCTGCAGAGGAGAGTTATGTCTTAGAAGGAGTATGGGACACTTTTCCATAAGAAACTCATAAACAAGAGTAGAAGAACCAATAACCAAGACAATCTTGCACACTTTGCTTTTGTGTTGTGGCAAAAGCTCCAAATGCAATGGGGACAAAGTGAGAGAACAGTGGTAGGGCATTTGCTTTACCCATTGTTGGTCTGCATTTAATCCCTGACATCACTTGGTTCTCGAGCCTGTTAGGAATGATTTCTGAGCACAGAGCCAGGAGTAACACCTGAGCACTGCTGGATGTGGCTCAAAAAACGAAAATCAACAACAACAAAAAAGCAAAATGTAGAACAAAAAGTGCTGGACCTGGGATGAGTCTGGGTTACAAGATATGGAAGCAAGTCACTAGCTAAGAGAGTCCTCAGCAGTGGGCAGAGGGACAGTAAAGTTGCATACACACACCCCAAAGTAGAAGCATTTGGTGAAGCCATGACACTTCTTAATGCCTTTCTTTTTTTAGAAGAGGAAAGTTCTTCATGTGAAGGAAATTAAGCCCTTGACCCAATTTTGAAGATTGTTGCTCATTTTCACTTTGCTGTTAGTCTTGGATTTTGGTTATGGTTTAGGGTGAGGTCGGGGGAAGGAGCTGACCTTCCCATTAGTTGAAGAGCGCTTCTCTGGACCATCTGTGTCTCTTACTGAATTGTTCTGGATTCCATTCAACTAAGTATCAGCGAGCCTACCTAGGGTCTGAGCTCCGGGCTGACTGTCTGGGAAACGGGTGCTGAAACTGTGTAGAAACTCAGGGCAGGAGGCCTGTTTGGGTCAGATATATTTCAGACCAACAAGACATTGGCACTGCCCAGCCTGGGAGGTGGGAGCTTGTAATCCAAATCGTGGGCCAGGGCAGAGTGTGAGCAGCATTTTGCCTTCCAAATCTGTCTTTGCCAGTCAGGGTTCAGGCTCTCTTTTTGCATGCCACTGACCTGATTGCAGTCTCTGACCTATGGTCCCCAGAGCACCATTAGGGGTCGGTCACTCCTGAGAACTTTCAAGTCTTTTCACTTCTGGCCTGAGTCCCAGAAGAAGAACATAGGAAGGGACAAATACTGCTGCTAGGCAGCTAAGCATATATTTTCTTCTTATTGTAAGGAGGTTTTCTTTCTTTCTTCTTTCTTTCCTCCCTTCTTTCTTTTTTCTTTCCTTCCTTCTTTCTTTGTTCTTTCTTTTTCTTACTTTCTTGCTTTCGCTCCTTCTCCTCGATCTCCTCCTCCTTTTCCCTCCTTTTCTCCTTCTTTCTCTCTCTCTCTCTCTCTCTCTTTCCCAACTCCTCATCCTCCTTCCTCCACCTTTAAGCCATTTTAATTTTATTTAATTTAATGGCAAATCATCTTTCTTTCTATAAGGCTTATCTAGCCCAGACTGTCCCAGGACAATCTTCAAGACTCTAGGAAAAAAGCCCTAAATGGCTGTTCAAGAGTTCATCCAATGGTCCAGAGAGAGATAAAAGTGGGAGGGAACTTGCCTTTCATGCAGCTCATGCGAGTTCAGACCTAGGCATCCCATAGAGTACCCCGAGCACCTCCAGGAGTAATTTCTGAAAACTGCTGGTTGTGTCCCAAAACCAAACCAAAACACACCAAAAAATTTCATCCAAGTCTATTTGTCTAGAAAAAGATCCCTTTCTGTTCAGTCTCAGAGGATCCAGCAGCAAAAGAGAGTTTGGATTTGGGTTGGAGAGATAATACAGAAGAACACTTGCTTTCCACATGGCTGGCTCAGGTTTGATTCCAAGCACCACATACAGCCCTGTGACCCCTGCCAGAAGCCCACCAACTCCTGTCTTCTGTTTGCCAACCTGGGCAGCAGGGATTATTAGAATTTGTCCCCTCGTTCCTATCCTGACCAGGGGATCCCCCACTCCACCTCGCTTCTGGTCTGGTGAAACAGTGCCCACTGGGGCTGGAATACTGCAGGGCATATGTTGAGGTGTTGAAACCAGTGTGGGAGTGCAGAACTTCTTCCCATCGCCTGCATGGACCCCTCCATCTGATGTGATTGGCCTTACTCAGTGGGTGAAGAGTTATGTTTCTTCCCCCAAATCTTTCTGTGCACCTTACCTGCAACCAGAAAAGGAGTAGAGACAAGACAGGGTTAGGTCCCAGGCCCAAGGCATCTTCCTTCTACTCTAGCTCCCACATATCTTCACTCTGTGCTCTAAAAACACAGGAATAGCCACCGCCTGCAGGATAAACATGTCCTAGGATTCAGCCCCAACCCTGTTGGAAGCAAGAGATTTGCTCTCCTGAAAACACAACCCACCTAGAAGGTTCTTTCTCTCTGTCTCAACATCCAGGAAACTGTTATCTAGTTTCAAATTTAAGAAGCCACTCTCAAACCCAGGTTAGTCACCCACAGTCACGCATGTCTGGAGTAGAAGGATTGAATTGGTGAAGGAGTAGAAGGATTGAATTGGGAGGGGGGTATATTCCAAGCTCAGCAGCCCAAGTGCTTCTCCCAAACAACAAAAAACCACCACCACAGCATTTTCAACATTCTCTCGGTTCACCTTCATCGCAAGCGGCCAGCTGCCAGGCATACGGAGGCTGCTCTTCCCCCTCTTTCTCATCTCAAATTCTTCTGATTTCTTGGACTTAGCCAACTGGCTTCCCAATGCATGCGATGACTTAAGCATCTCTTGAAGTTATGTTTATGTATGTGAAGACATTTTGGGGAATGTTTCTGGGGTGCCTGCCACATCTGCCCCTGGGGTACCCAAGCCCTGAACTGGTATGTTGGAAAAGGGGCATCCACAGAGGGAAAGAGGAATCCTCAATACTTTTCATAGCCATCAGCTTCTCCAGTTTGAAACCCAATCATGTTTGAACATCTTAATTAGGATAGGTGATAGGCAGCAGGGTTTTTTTTTCTTCCTTTCTTCCTTTTCTTATGAACATTAGTAATTTACTGTCGAGGTAAATGATAGTGCATTTATCTGCTGTGACAAGTCAATAAAACAGTGGAAGGCGCCAGCTTTTCAATCACCCGGTGTTTGCTCCTGGGTTTCCTGTTGCAGGGGAGGGTCGGCTGCTCAAGGCTGCAGAATTCACCCCAGGAAAAACCCAGGCTGACTCTTGTCTGCTGTTGTGGAGTGGAGTCAGTGGAGACGTTATGGAGACGCACATGGCCAGGGAGAAATGTGACGAGGACTGAAGCCTTTGCTCTGAGCACAGTGAGGGTTTCTGGTAGCAAACCTAGCTCACACCTACTCTAAAAACAGCGTGGGAGGAAGGAGCGTGGGGTGAGGAAGGAACATTGGGTGTTCATGCGTTGGTTGCTCACGTGTTGTATGCACGCATACAGGTCCTTGGTAGGCAGAATCGAGGGCCCTTCATGAGATTCTTTCGCTGCAGCAATGCAGCTGAAAGCTCGGTTGATAGCTTAAACCATAGCCAGTGACCCCCGGTGCTGTGCTGGTGTTTCAATGTGGGACTGTGGTTTGACAAAGAGCCAAAACATCAAAGTCAGCAGCCCCCTACAAACACACCAGTCCCCAGGTGTGATTGCAGAGATGCAGCCACAAGGCGGGTTTGCTTTGTGTGTGAGGTGGGGAGGACTGGAGGGCAGGTAGAGGTGCTGTTGCTGATTCATAAGAAAAGGGGCCTCTGACCAGCCAGAATGAACGAATTCTGCACAGGATTTGCATGGCTTCTGAGAGATGGGGCAGGAGTGTCTTGAGGTTGTCTGTGAGATGCCTGTGAGTGCCTACCAGATTTCTGAAAGTGAGGGAGCTCTCCTATAAATGTGCAGATGAGTCTAAAAGTCTGGGGACAGAAGGGAAAAATGTTTGTCTGTTTGTTTGTTTGTTTGTTTGTTTGGGGGCAATATCCAGCAGTGCTTAGGGCTGATTCCTGACTCTGAGCTCAGGAATTCCTCCTGGCTGGCTCAGGACTACGTAGATGGGTTTTGGGGATTGAGTCAGGCTAGCCGCATGCAAAGCAAACACCCTACCTACTCCGCTATTGCTCCTGTCTCAAAATTTACTGGTTTCATCTTCCCACAGACTTACATGGTGCTCTCAGCTCAATGGATGGGATCTCAGCTCAGTTTAGGGGACAGGCTGTCACCTGCACTCTCTAGCATCTCCCTAGAACCTTGCACTCTATTCTGAATCTGTAGATTCATCTTCCTTATTCTTGGGGTGCTGCAGGGACCTAATGCTACATGACTGGTGCCAACTGTGCTCTGATGCAGGAAACGAAAATGCTCTCTCCAGTGCCTCCTTCTCACCAGCCAGTCCTCAGTCCCCTCATTTCTGTGCTGCTGTTGAGTTAGTTGCAAGTCACCCATGGCACCTTCCCAGGATCTCAATTCCAACTGAGATCCCCTCCGAGCATGAAAATACACCCCTCACTGGACACTGAAAAGCTCATAGCATACACATCTTGGTTGAAGCAAGGACACCCTCTTTTCTCCTGGAGAAAGGACATTTGCTGTCAGCCTTAGTCTTGGCCACCTTATGTGTTCAGGTCAGCAACACTGGCCAGGTTGTAGTGTCTAGACTGGGGCAAGTTTTGCCAACTGACAAATTATCAATTATTATTATCAATACTTGTAGCTTCGGGAATAGGTGTGTTTGTTGGCAGCTTTTAGGCACTCCTCAGCTTCCTGGACTGTTTCTTGAAGCTCCTGGTTACTCTACATCATGAGGATGCTCAGATGGGTCTTCTGAGAAGGTCCCTTCTGCTCAGCACATGCACCAAAGAACATGTGAGTTGGCAAACATTTTTGCTGTTTCTGTTGCTCTGGCAGTTCTTATTAAGTCATGAGGAGAAGGAAAGAGCCAGAACATCAGTGTTTTCCTGAGCATTGGGATAAATCCCCCTTGACTTTCGAGAAAACACAGATAAGACCACGAGGACTTCCAGACTCTCCTCCCTTCTTCTCCCCTGGGTTTCCTTGGAGGTTCTGTATCACTGGGCTGGTACCACGTGATTTTCTAACAGCCCGAGGCTGGTGGAAAACAGCATACTATGGTCAGGACAATCTCCCGAGGCATCTTTTTGACAAAAGTGCTTTCTGAGCACCAGTGACTCCAGGACTCCTGGCTGTCTGCAGAGCACCGGCCCGACCCCCATGCCCTCTCACTAGGAAACTTCTGGAATGGAGATTAGCATCAAGTTCCAGGAGTTGGTGACAGGCTCACAACAGCCTCTCCCATCTACAAGGGGCTCCTAAGAGCCCAGGTGGCCAAAACAGAATTGTTGAGAGGTAGAATCCCCGCTGGACCTGCCCTAAAGAACCCTCAATGTTAAAGGGTTAAGCACCTCCAGACCCAGCCTGGCCAGCTGTCCAGTGGTCACAGGCAATGAGTCTGGCAGTCCAGAGAGACTGATCAGGGCCACATGGTTCCATTTCCATAGGATGAAAGGAATCTTGTCTGACCCAACTTGAATTGTCTGCCTTTATGGTGGCAGATTTTAGCTAGAGGCTGCTCCCCCCTAATCTCTTAAGTCCCCAAGTTGAGTTTTTCTGGGTCTCTTACAAGTTGCTGATAGAAAAGGTCAGAGAACTGGCAGTAGTAGCAGAGTCAACAGCACTTGAGAAAGAATTGCCAACATTCTCTCTCTCTCTCTCTCTCTCTCTCTCTCTCTCTCTCTCTCTCTCTCTCTCTCTCTCTCTCTCTCTCTCTCCCCCTTATCTTCATGCAGGGATGTAATTATTCCCTTTCCCGGTTCCTCTCCAATCTTCCTGTGCCCCACTTTTCTCTCCCTTTCATCCTTACACCCAAAAAAATCTCTTGTTAGAACATCAGCATTTGCTTTGACTGCTATGGGTTCGCCATTCCATGGAGCCTGTCAGACTTCACTCAAAGTCAGGGGTCCTGCAGGCAGCAGGTGCAGACAGCCCATCTCTTCACCTTTGTCCTCAGGAAGTTTCAGACTTGGGGGAGCATCAGGCCCAGAGGTTTACTGGACAGGGATGGAAAGAGAAGACTGTGAGTCGTTCACTGAAGATGCAGCTCTATTGTGGCTCAGGAGCCGCCATGCTGGCTGGAAGGTCTTTGGATGCAGATGCTGAGATCATTATGCCTTATGCTTTCTATCTGGAGACATGGAGGATATTACTGTCTCTCTTCCCCTGGCAGGGTCTTCCTGGCTTGGCAAAAGTTTAATTTCACAGAGTACATCCCCTCAAGTTCAGTGTTGAGAGTAGAGAGACCAGGGCTGCTCCTGGGAGGTGCTTCTTTCTCCCTTGCATCTCCAATGGCTCTTTGCCACAGTACTTTTTCGGATGCCGCAAGATGACCCCCACGGGTGTCAGGCTTCAGACAGACCGAATGGAAGCCAAGGGGGATCGTTTTCAGGGGCGTGTCGGCCCAAGCAGGTTCCCACACCGGGGAGGTGGCCAGTGAAATCGAAGCTGGGCTCCATTGGTCAGACCCAGGCTGCCTCGGAGGATCAATTCAGTTCAGTCCTGGCTAAAAGCATCCACGTTGGTCACCTTGAATTTGACATTGATGACCTGAAGTTGTGGAGTCACTGACAGCTTCAAGCTCTGCTCCCTTCCCATGCTGCATAGCAGAGGGGTCCAGCGCCATGGCTCAGACTGACTTCCTCTGGGTTTACCCAGAGTTTTGACTTCATTGTATTGTTCTGCTTTAATCAGTTCAGGCTGGAGGGTATCTTTCATAATGCCTGTACAATATCACCCACCATCTTGACCTTCTGCTCTTGGTTTTCACCTTCACCTCTCCCCTTTGGAACAGTGGTTTTTACTACACTGCACAGGTGCAGCTGTTTGCATATGTGAACTATTGGCCTAGATGGCACTACTCTTACTTCCCATACAGAAGAGTGAGAATAAAAGATGTTTTTTACCTTGGGGACAGTGGGCAGGTAAGGATAGTTCTTCCAAGATAGCTTGCAGTGATTAGTGCTGAAAGTCAATTAAGCAGCTCAAATCCTACCACCAGAGTCTCCTGCAAGAGGGGGTCCTTCCACTTTAAGAGAGTGAAGAAGGAGTGTGAGATCTGATCTCTGGATTTGTCTGTATTGAAGGTTCCATTTTACTTCCAATTATTTTAGGGGTCCTTGAATTCAGAACTTCCCCCCTTTATATTGTGCCTTTGTGAAATGATGTTTCATCACTAATTTCATTGTGTGGAAGAGGATGATTTTTCACAAATTCGGGGTGAGTGGCTAAATGGCAAGACTGTGGCTCTATCCGCAGACTTGCTGTAAACTTCTGGAGTATGGGTTCCCCCTGCTAGGACCACCCTGCATTGCGGAGCCCTACTGTGCCATCTGGTCGTGAGTCTGTGAGTCTGGGAATGGGAAGTTAAAGTTCTGTGTTTTCTGGAAGCCAGAAGAGAATTTTCAAAGAGTAGGAAAGGAGCAGAAGACAGGACCCCCTAAAGTAAAGCATTTTCCAGAAATGTACAAGATTTTCCATCTTCCAAATAGCTATTGATCTGGGGATGGTCCTAGTGAGTTCAGAAACCCAAAAAAAAAAAGAGCATAGGGCACCCTACCTGATGCCCTCATCCTCTGTGGCCACTTGTCCCTCATTACATCTCAGACATCTTTTCTCTCCCTACCTGAGATGCGAATAATTCATTGCACAATGGACTTTATGGTTTGTTTATGCTGATTCCAATTACAGAATAAATGACTACCTGGAGATGGCAAAAAAAATGACTAATGAAAAATCTGACATCAATCACGAACATTTATGAAAAAAGACTTTAAACATTCATACTTCTACTTAGAAATATATATGATATTTAGAAATAGATCTGAAAAGACTTGTGTAATGTGTTTTAATCAAGTCTCGAAGAGAAATTGGCCAATAAATCAAATCTTGAGAAGAAATTGACCAATAAATCAAATATGGAAAGAAAGTGACAGATAAATCAAGTCTAAAAAAGAAAACAACCGCTATATCAACTCCATGATGTGCTTATTAAAGCAGCTGGTCTGAGTTTGGGGAATCTGGTTCTGTTCTGAGGCTGTGGATGAAGCATGCACCAATGGAACAAGATGTTTATGGGGCATATGTTAACGGGCATGTGTGTGTGTGTGTGTGTGTGTGTGTGTGTGTGTGTGTGTGTGTGTCCCCTATAGATCACGCAGAGTCTGAGTATGGACAGGGAGAGAGGAGAGCACAGAGGAGAGTAAAGCTGAGTGAACATTCTTGCTGGGTTGCCGTGTGAGGGTTTCTCTAGATGGTGCTTGCCTCTGAGGCATTTTTCACATATCAACACCTCCAACTCCTTGGGATCTCAGGCATAGCTGATGAGTCAAATATGTGAATCAGGAGGCAGCAATTCCAGAAAAATCTGCTTGATGGGAGGCAGCTAAACAGAACTATGTGAGCAATATTTTATTTGCTTTAAGATTAGTTTCACTTTTGGAAATTTCCCACATAGGTGTTTCTAAGTACATTCTGAGGAATGAGTCATGTGTGTGTGTGTCTTTGTGTGTCTTTGTGTATACATGTGTGTAAAGGATGTTTTCTCTTTGTCATGCATCTCAAATTTGTTATCTCCTTTCGAAACACAACTTAGTTTAGGGAGAAACTTTTCAGTGAGAATAGGTAAAATGCTTGAGGTAGGTTATTATATCCTGTCCAGCCCCATGTCTGCATTTTCCAGGCTGAATAAATCGCTTTTCTTTGTTGTTTCCCCCATATGCAAATTTGTAGTTGTCGATTGTTATTGCAACTTGTAGTTGCCAACAGTCCTGCTATCACTTTGCCTACTCTGTTCCCAGAGGAACTGGGGGTGGGTACCCTGTTTCCCACAGCCACGTGGTACTGTCATGAAACAAGCTTCACAAAGCTGACTGAGGTGGTTGGGAGAAAGGAAAAACGAAGCCAGCAGACACACATGCTCACATACATGCATATACATATACTCACACTCTCACACACATACCAACCACACACATACACTCATGCATACACATGTATATATCACATACATTTATAATCAAACATATGTGGACAATACTCACACATTCATACATACTCACACACACTAACAGTTTCTCAACTTACTGTTGTCTACCATGCAGCAGGCTGGCTGCTTCTGTCACTGGGAAGACCCTGCTTACTCAGGCCACGAAGGGCCTCTGGGAGTCTCTGGGCTCTGGGCCTCTGGGCCCTGCTTGAACTCTGGCTCTTCCTCTCTGCGTGCCATGTCCTGGGAAGGCGCCCAGGTCAGGGGTGTTGTGAACTGCTCTAGGACCAAGTGTGTGTCCCACAGGGAATGGTAGCAAATCTGTCCCAGCCCAGAAGGCCTGTGGACCTTCCCCGGTGAACCCTAGAAAGCCCAGGCTTGCAGGATAACCCAACCCAGATGCTTTCCTCTAGACCTTGCTGGCTTGGTCCTTTTCCCCTGGTTCTTTCCCCTAGTCCTGCCAGCCTGCTGCTTCCCGGAGACAAGCAGTCTAGGGAGTTGACATGTAACCTGCTCTTTCTCTTCCTGCTTCTCTTCCTTAGCCCAGGCCCTGGAGAGTATTAGAAGCAGGAGAAGGAGACCTTGATTTGGACCCCAGCCACTGGTCTTGTCCCCCAGAGACACTGCCCTCTGTTGCATGGGAGGCACCAGGACGGGCACTATCTAATCCAACAGACACTTTCTTATCAATGTGGCCTGGTCCGGAAACAAGACACAAGGTTGGGGACACGAAGTCAGCTTAGCCAGTGATTCCTCCAGGCCCGGAACCCCACTTTCCTGTTTGTTTCTCTGCTTTTGCATCTGTCAGTTGGACTGGAGGGGCTGACCAGGCCTCTGTATTTCCTCAGTATGTTGGGGTCCCATGATCTCCCTCAACTGGGTCTTCTGAAGACCCCCCCATCCCACCTCTTTCCAACAGGCCACTTCATCCAGAAGTCCTCAGAAGAGGGGTCACCTCCAGGGAAAAGGTCCAATGGGCTACAGCAGATGCTTTGCAGGCAAAATCTCCAGCTTCCCTCTCAGCATCCTATGGCTCATGGAGCCTTGCAGAATGCACCCTCCCAAAATTCTGCTGGAGAAATGGGGATCCCCACTCTACTTCCTTTTCTAAACACTCGCACTGGCCTCCAGGGTACTGGTTCTGGCTCCACAAACCCCTCGCTGTGGTTAAATAGCAAAGGGGTGTACCATGCTCCCACCCCACATCACTCTAAAGCTCTGAGTCCTGAGTGGGCAAAGGAGAATGACTCCCATGTGGCAGCATTTGCGGACCTCAGAGAGCAATGATTAGTCACCCTCCCTGATATTTCCACCCTAACCCATATGTAATGCTTCACACAGCCACACACAAACTCTGAATACATACAGTTTCTCCACCTACAAATTCCTAGTCTGACACCGTTGTGTTGCTGAGACAGAGCAATTACTGTCAAATACTCCCTATTCTGGAGTACTACTGTCATTGCATATAGGTTTCTTAGCCTAACAATAGCAGCAACAGTATTGCTAGTAACAATAGTAACAGTGGTAACAACAGAAGCGTAGTCACAATAAGAAGAGTAGTAAAAATAGTGTTAGCAACAGTAGTAACAGTGGGAACAATAGTAACTGCATCAGGAACAATATTAATAGTACGAAAAATAGCAATAGCAGCTGGAGAGATAGCACAGCGGTGTTTGCCTTGCAAGCAGCCGACCCAGAACCTAAGGTGGTTGGTTTGAATTCCAGCGTCCCATATGGTCCCCCGTGCCTGCCAGGAGCTATTTCTGAGCAAATAGCCAGGAGTAACTCCTGAGCACCTCAGGGTGTGGCCCAAAAACCAAAACAAAAAAAAATAGCAATAGCACAATAGTAACAGTGGCAATAAGAGCATCAGCAGTAACAATATTAACAATAGTAAAATGGCAGTAGTAAAAATAGTAACAGTAGTAAAAATTGTGGTAGTTACAATAGTAACAGTAGTAAAAATCTCAGTAGTAACAATAGTAGCAGCAACAATAGTCACATTAGCAGTGGTAACAATGGTGCTAAGACAGTAGTAGCAGCAGTCATAGAGGTGAGGATGGGAATAATAGTCTCAATAGCTGTGCTCCAAGCAGTAGCAAGATTCTGAGTGATAATGGTTTGAGTAGATCCAGTTTCTGTTAGGAGTTGAATTAGCCATGAAAGTAGCACTGGTCCTAATGTTATCAGGGGTGTAAACTGTGATCAGACTCCAAGCAGGTCCACAGAACTCCCAGAAACATCTCCAGCCATCCCAACAGTAGGAGGGTAGCATCTCTCTCCTCCCTTCCCACAGAGTAAGGCAGAGTTCTTGCCAGCCTAGGCAGCAAAATAGCACATCATGCTAAACATTGGCCTGGCCAGCCCACCATTTCCCTGGTGCCCACATGGTGAGCCCTGGGGGGGGCAGTGGGCACCTGCTGGGCCAGCAGTGTGGCACAGGAGGCTCAGTCCTCTGGCCCCGGCTTTGCTGAGGGTCTATTGATGCTCCAACTAGCTGGCTTCTCTGTGAATGCCCAATACAGGGGCAGATTGGGGCCTGGATCATGGGCTTTCACAAGGCCACTAGTGGCCAGTAGATTAAAAGATGAGAGACCCCAGGGTTGCAGAGCTTCTGAACACAAAACTATGATTTGTCATAAAGACACATGCTGGGGGTGGTGTTGCCTGTGAACTGTCCAGCAGGACAGCTCCTCAGTCTCCCTGTCACTCTGTCATTGTGACCATCCCCTCTATTCAGGGACAGTTTCAGGTCCTCCAGCTTCTTGGGGGAGGTAGGTATCCTTAAGGGTCGCCAGCCAAAAGTCCAGAACTAGTGTTGTTTGTTAAGTATAGAAATGTGGAGGGCCCAAGAGATAGCATGCAAGTAAGGCATTTGCCTTACATGCAGAAGGTCAGTGGTTCGAATCCCGGCATCCCATATTGTCCCCCAAATCTGCCAGGAGCAATTTCTGAGCATAGAGCCAGGAGTAACCCCTGAACGCTGCCAGGTGTGACCCAAACAATTTTTTTTGGAAAGGTGGAAAGTTTCCATTGTTGAAGAAAGGTTGGGGACTAGTGCTCCAGAGACCTTTTGACCAACATATCTATATATGTGAGGCCTGGGTGACTGAACCTTGCTGTAAGACTCTAATACCTAGAATGCCTTCCAGCACTGGGCCCCAAGGGGGAACTTCCAGATTCTTTTTTGTTTGTTTTTGGCTTGATTTAGGGCCACACCCAGAGCACTCAGGGGTTATTCCTGGCTCTGTGCTCAGAAATTACATTTGGTAAGTTCAGGGGGAACTATATATTATGCTGGGGATCAAACCTGAGTTGGCCACATGCAAGGCAAATGCCCTCCCTGATGTACTATCAATCTGATCTCATCTCTTTTTCCTCGCTATTTCTTTAATTTGGGGCACAAGAAAAGGGGCAACTGAGTAGAGTCCTGATGATATTGGGGACAGTGGGTGGGGTTGTGTGGAGCTTGTCCTCCATAAGGGCATCTTTCAGCGTGTGTGGGTGAAAGCATCTATGGATGGTTGGCAATCAGGCCTCATTAAGACAGACACTGCCTGCCCACTTAGCATTGGACAAGGTGGAATCAACTCTGCCCAAAAGTAAAGTCCAAAGTTCTGCTGAGTACAATTTCTCACTATTTTGTTTTGGTTTGGTTTTGGGGCCACACTCAGCTATGCTCTAGGATCACTCCTGACTCTGCACTCAAGAATCCCTCCTGGCAGTTATTCGGGGGATCATACATGAGATGCTGGTGACTGAGCCTATGTTGACCACATGTAAGGCAAGTGACTTACCCACAGTACTATCATTTCAGCCCCACTTTCTCTCTCTCTCTCTCTCTCTCTCTCTCTCTCTCTCTCTCTCTCTCATAAAACTTATCATTGGATTGTAGGTTGTCTCACGTTTCCCCTCAAACACTGGACCTGAATCTCAGAATCTCTGTTGGAATCTCTGATTACTGCTGCAGTGTGCCAACAAGTGGAGTTACATGTTGAAAACCTGACTTTTGAAAATTCAGGCCATCAAATAGGATTGCTTCCAGAAAGGCTGAGCAAATTTCTAGGTAACCATAAGCATGACAGAGAAATATCTTTGTGATCCAAATTCCATATTGGATGGATCATTGTGTAAAACTTCCTTTTAATAGAGCACAATGATAGTATTTAACACCTTGATGCTATGTGTATCTATGTTTATATATATCATGTCTATATCTTTTCTACTCTTAAATATTTTTGAAAACCTTATTACTGGTTATTTTTTCATTTTCCTTCCATGAACCTTCACTCTCTTTTTCCTCCTTTCCTCCCCTTTCTGCACCTTTCACACTTTTGTGAGTGTCATTCTGTTGACTTCGCATAGCTATATTTATCTATCATGTGTGAATCCTCTGTCAGTTGTGGCAGGAGTTGCTCCATGTTTAGTTCTTTTACTTATTTTTAGGTATTTAGATGTTCAGTATTATTTTTTATTGAATTTAGGCTATATCATAGATTTTCTTGCCTTTGTGTGTTAAAAGGGGTCTGTCCCTGCCTATGTTAGCTAATTCTTTGTCCCATATTTTTAGTTTATTTTTATGATTCCACGATCTTTCTTTTAAACCGTCAATCAATTCAGAAAGTACTTTTTGTATTTGGTATGAAATACTAATTTGAATGTTTCCATTATTAACATTCATCAAGAGTCTTTCTCCCCCCCCCATTATTTTGGGGCATCTTTCTTTGGTGCTCTCTTTACATCCCAAAATCTCTTTCAAGAGTATTTCACTTCTTCAGTCTAGTCATGGACTCTTTTTTGTTTGTTTTGGAGCCTAGAAATACTCAGGGATGACTGCTGGCTCTGTATTCAGGGACCACTCCTTGTAGGGTTCAAGTGACACTCTGGGGTGCCAGGAATTGAACCTGGATCAGCTGTGTGCAGGACAAGATCCCTAAGTACTATACTATCTCTCTGGCTCTTATTAGTTGGTTCTTATCTTAAAATGATAACTCTTATTATATTCATAATCAATGTTAAGATTTTCTAAACTCTTGTTTTTCAAGAGTCTTTGAGGTTAAAATGGACAAGTCATGATACCCACCCCTCAACACACACATACATATATACACTTCACTTACATACAATACACACTTCACTTCCCAGCACATGTTAAGTTCTTTTTACTTATTTTTAGGTATTTAGATGTTCAGTAGAATAGAAGTTACTCATGGATCCAATTTGGGTCAAGACTCAGATTCAGACTTTTATGATCATTGACTGAATCAGAGTGCTGTTATCTCTCTGTAACCCCCAATTCCTTCTCTGTGTTATAGGGCTGGAATGATGCTGCAGGTGGTTACTACATGGGACCCCCAAATCTCAGGCTTGGGGATTAGGGCCAGGAATAGGAAAGTCTACGCCATACTTGGCTACCTCTATCGATGGGAACTGGGGTTTCACATTCCATCACCGTCCTCGCAGGGTGGGGTGAAGAAGCCGCCAGCTGTCTCCCTGGCACCGAGGGCCCCTGGGTTTGAATTCTGCTGCTTTGACATTTCAAGGTGGCAGATCTTCTGGCATCTGAGGAATTTTTAGGGACCATCTGTTTGGAAGTGCAGGAGTCACAAACAGCAACCTGGCCTTGGGACATCAGCCCCACAGGGGTTCGGAGCCACCAGGTGAAATCCCAGCCAGGGCAACACTCTCCTATGGCCTTTGCTGGTCAGGAACACACTCGCTGAGCCGGACACCAACAAGCTCTACTTCCTTACAGTCATGACCTTGGCCAGCTCCCTCACTTCTCTCAGTGCCCACGTCCTTAGTTGTAAAGTGGGTAGGTAGAGTCATGCTTTTACCTTCCAGAACATTCAACAAAATACCTGGTGAGGACTGTAGAGACAGCCCAGGGTTTAAGGTGTTTTCTGGGCATGTGGTCTACTCTGGATTAATCCCCACACCTCATACAGTCCCCAGAACACACATAGGAGTGAGTAATCACAATACCAGGAATAGTCCCTGAGCTCTTTTTTTTTTTTAATAAACTTAAAATTTTTTATTTTAAAACACTGTGGTTTACAGAGTTACTCATAATAACTATTATTTCTAGCCTTCACTGTTCCAACACTTTCCCACCACTGGTGAAATATTCCCTCCACCATTGTCCTGTTTTCCAGCCTCTCCCAAACCTACTTCTTGGCAGGTACAAATAATTAGTATTTCTCGGCACAACTAGATGGTAATGGGATTATAAAAAAAAAAGCCTTATAAAAAGAAAATGTGTTGAAAATTGAAAATTGTCAGAACTGGCAATGTGGTCATTATGTCATTGTCTGAAGGTCTACTCAGCTGTTTGTGGCTAGTTGAATGTTCTGTTTTGTGTATGGAGTTTAGAAGGCTTCTAATGATAATTTCCCATCTAATTTGGTGTATTTATACTGGGAAGTCAGCATTACAATGATAGGGATGTCAATAGGGCCACTTACACAGCCACAATGTCCAGGACTTTGCAGATCTGTGAAGCTGCGCTGATGAACTCCTCTGGTGACTATGATTGTTCGTGGGGTCCCTGAGTTCTCTGCTGGGTATGACTCATGCCCTGCTACCTCCCTACACACATTCACATACACAATGCCTGGGTGAATCCATATCATGAAATATTAGAAGCAGGTAATGGGATGTCATCGCAAGGCCACTTTGCTAAAGTGGCCTCATGCAAAACCAGGGCTGCTCTCAGGTGGAACAAGCATATCTACATATGACTCAGAGCTGCTTGAATGCAGAGCGACTCTGACAATAGAGTCACCAAACGTCCCACTTGACTGCTTGGGGAAATACGCTGATTGTGCAATGTGAGAGCATGGGCTTTATGCATTTCAGCGGAAGCCCGGGGGTCCATGTGCATTGTGGAATATACACACACATACATATCCACCCACTCCACCCAACCTCCAGATATTCACTGCCCACCTCTGAGTCTGGAATCTATATGAAATAGCTCTCCTGACACCCTATCAAATATGTGCTATTTGTCTCTACGGCTGACTGACAGGAAAGTCCCAGGTTCTAAAATTTCATAGAATCTCTCTGTTGGAAAGTTTCATTTTTTTTGGTTTTTTTTTTTTTTTTTTTTTTTTGGTTTTTGGGCCACACCCAGCGGTGCTCAGGGGTTACTCCTGGCTGTCTGCTCAGAAATAGCTCCTGGCAGGCACGGGGGACCATATGGGACACCGGGATTCGAACCAACCACCTTTGGTCCTGGATCGGCTGCTTGCAAGGCAAACACCGCTGTGCTATCTCTCCGGCCCCGGAAAGTTTCATTTTATATAAAGTACAGAACCGACTATACAGAGCAGGGCCAGTAAAGAGCTTCCCGTGTACTGGGAATGGGTGCAAGGGTCAGAAGTTTAGAAGCTCCTTCTTCTTCACCCAGCTGACTCACCAGCTCCCTACAGATCTGTCTGTCTTCCCAACAACCTGCCATCCTCTCCATCTGCCTCTTACCATATAGCATCTGTCAGTTGGCTTATTCTATACCTATGGTGTCTTCAGTGAGTCTTTATTAAACACCTATTGTCTTCCAGTCATGTAGACACAAGGGCGACTTTGGATTCTAGGGTCATGTGGGAGCAAGCTGTGTAGGCTGATGTTGGGGGCAGCTCTACTGTGGGTACTTGGTCAGGACCTGAAGAGATGTTGCTCTGAGAGGGAGTGAGGGCAACCCATGAGGTACAGGGAAGGCACATGCTCTAGTCTTGTTCTGTGCATCCCAAGTCTGGGCATCAAGAACATCAAAGAGAACGCTAAGGTGTGTGTGTCTGGGGCGTAGCTGGTGGAGCAGCTTTGAACACAGTATAAGCACCATTTCCTCACTTCCAGTACCCAGCTGATCCTGATCTCTCATAGGAACCAAAGCCATGATGGGAGGAAGAAAGAAGGTTAAGAGAAAGGGGCAAGAGGATTGAAAGTTTGAAGGCTGCTGCTCCCTACTTATTCATCTCCTCTTCTTGCATCTCCTCTTCCTCTTTCTTCTCTTCCCCTTCCATTTCCTCCTGCTGCTTTTCTTTCTTCTCCTTTTCCTTCTTCTCTTTCTTCTCTTTTTCTCCTTCTAATCCTACTTCTCTTTCACTTCCTCCTCCCTTTCTTCCTCCTTCAACTCCTCCTTCTCTCCTCTATCTTCCTTTCCTCTTCCCCTACTTCTTCCACTTATCCCCTTTGGTCCCCTGTTTGGAGAACTCAATCCCAAGCATGCCCAAATAAAAGAGACTTCCTAAGACCACCCAGGCAGGATGCTGGTAGGAGGAGGCTTGGGGCAGCTCAAGGGTGAGGGGTAAGTCAATGATTATGAGACACTGTACACAGTGGCATGTTACATGTGTGTAATTAATTCATTTTAATTTTTACAATATTCTCCAGTAGGCATCACATCACCTTTTCTTTTTTGTTCCTTCTTTTTTATTTTTATTTAATTTTTTTTTGTTTTTTTGGGGCCACACCCGGCGTTGCTCAGGGGTTACTCCTGGCTGTCTGCTCAGAAATAGCTCCTGGCAGGCACGGGGGACCATATGGGACACCGGGATTCGAACCAACCACCTTTGGTCCTGGATTGGCTGCTTGCATGGCAAACACCGCTGTGCTATCTCTCCGGGCCTCTTTTTTTATTTTTTTTTTAGAAATTATTCAATTGCATGGAAAAAAAAAGACCACACAAGAGCTAGCTGGAAGCACCTCTAATAGATGCTGAGGAATAACTGTCAGGTCCCCAGCCCACACCCTGCCCCTGTGAAGGATTAGAAACATCACTTGTGTTGGTCCCATGCAGTCATTCTTTTGTTGGTTTGTTTGTTTGTCTTGGAAACACACCCATCAATACTCTGGACTTAACTGTTAATTCTCAACTCAGAAGTCATTACTGGCAGGGCTGAGGGACCAGATGAGGTGCTGAGAATGGAACCCAGGTCAACCATGTGCCAGGCAAATGCCCTATGTGCTGTGTGTACTAGGTTGTGTACTCTGGTGTGTACTATGGCTCAGCCCATAGTCATATTTTAGAAGATGAGATAAATAATTTCTTAACTCAGGTTCTGGGTCTTCCTGGCTGCCAGCTTACTTGGATACAAAGAAGCTCACAAAGGGAAGAGAAATATACAGAGAAAACAAAGACAAAGTGATCCCAAAGGGCATTCCTGGATTAGTCATTTTATAAACATTCTATGTACCCCAGAATGTCTATTTTTAGAGGCCAGGAGGTTATGCGAAGCCATTCAGATGTCCGCAGCGGTCCAGTGGCCAGCACCCGGCCGTGATACTGGATAGTTAGATATTTGTTTTCTTTATTTTAACGCTGCAAAGCCAGTGCTGACCGTCCAACTTCACAGACCTCTTGGGGACAGCAGGATAAGGAACCGTTTGTGTCTTTAAAAGCATCTGAGACCTTTAGGGGTGCTTTGGTGTTAGTTTTGTCCCTCTCCTAGATGGTACTATGCAAAACACACACGCGCGCGCACACACACACACACACACACACACACACACACACACACGCACACACACACACACATTTACTCCCAGGATCACACTCAGCAGAGTCCTGTTTCTGGAGAGAGGCTCACCAACAGCCTGGATCCCCACTTTTTATTGAACATCTCGAGGAACATCAAGTATCTTACTTTGCTGGCCCAGGGACACCCTTTTTTTCCATTTCTCTGGGTCAAACCCAAGGTGACAAGGGCCCCACCGGCATCCATCACAACAGTGATGGAGGAATTAAAGGGAAAACTCATGCCCTGGCTTCATTCCCATGCCCACTGGTCTCCACTTTGATGCCCTTAGTTCGCTGAGATACCCCAGTGCCTTGCTGCAGTGCTGACTAGGCTTCACTCCCTGCCTCAACGGGAAGCACCCCCTGATTCATACCTTCATGTCAGAGGCCAGAATTTCACTTCCAAGGTAGCTTCTGTGTCTTCCTGGCTGTTCTTGGCAGAAGTCAGCACAAACCCTAGTCCCTCAGTGCACAGAAAACAGGAGACCCCGTACTTTGGAATTGACTAACTCCTAAGTTTTTGACCTTGGGGGCCCCATGGGCTCCTTGACTACAGAAATGGAGCTGGGATCTTTAAGAAGGAAGAATGGCAGTGAATAGGGGCTCTCAACCCTCTCCTCCCTGCCTGCCTGTCATTGAATTTTTGAAGCTGAGCTGATCAAGACATCACCTCCCAAATTTCCTCAGACCAGGATATGATTAAAATAGTTCAATTGCAAGAAAATGACAGTGGCTTTTGAGGGGACCCACCTACCATGTAGAATGGTCCATAGAGGATGCTCCTTTCTTCTTCCTCCTTCCCTTCTTTCTTTCCTTCTTTCCATCCTTTCATTCCTCCCTCCTTTCTTCCCTTTCTTCTCTTTTTCTCCCTACCACTTCCTCCCACACTTTCTTTTTCCTTGCTTTTTCTTTCTTTGATTCCTTTATTTCTTATTTCCCTTCCTTCTTTCCTTCCTCCGTTTCTTCCTCCCTCTCTTTCTTCATTCCCTCTTCCCTTCCTTCCCTCATCTTTCTTTGCTCCTACCTCCCTTCCTCCCTCCCTTCTCCCTCTCTACTTCTCTTACCTTCTTTCTTCTTTCTTTTCTTTCTTTTTTCTTTCTTTCCCTCCCTCCTTCTTTCCTTCCTTCCTTCCTTCCTTCCTTCCTTCCTTCCATCCTTTCCTCCTTCCCTTCTTCCCTCCCTCCCTTCCTCTCTGGTGTCTTTACGCCCTGCCCAGCCTTTGGAATGTGGGTGCCAGTTCAAGCACCCTTGAATCCATGTTAGTCCCTCCTTGGCCCTGGAGAGGATCTAATAGATTAAGAAGCATGAGGGTGCAGAGTGGCATCTGACCTGAACTGGGGTTCTACTGTCTCTTTTCTTCCCAGGAAGTCTCTGGGGTGGGTGTGTGTGTGTGTGTGTGTGTGTGTGTGTGTGTGTGTGTGTGTGTGTGTGTGTTGGTGGATGGGGGAAGAGGGATTCTTAGATGGCTTTATTCTCTGCTCAGGAAGAACTTGGGCTCAATTCCTAAGACTACAGGTAGGGACGGAAATAGAAGCTCCTGACAGTTTGATTTCCTCCAGCTGGCACCAGCTCGCTTCAACATTGCCAGAGAAGACCCTATAAATATGCAAAGGCAGGGAAATCCCCCCAGCCCATCCTCCACTGCCTCTCAGAGACTGGAGGCAAGATGCGGGACTGCAGTCAAGCAGCTTCTTGGGACCATCTTGTTTCCAAGGATCCCTGAGTCGTGAGTGAGTGTAAATAAAGGAAGAGAGTCTGGCCCAGCCCATTTCCTTCTTGGAGCTTTGGCGTACCCCATGGGTGCTGCAGAGAAGCAGATGAACCCACTCCTAGCGCCAAGAGTAGCAAAACTCTAGGGCTGGCTCCCCTCTTGCCTCTTTCTTCCCTTCCAATTGATAGCTTGAGGCTCGAAGTCAAACTGTGTTTTATTAAGAGGATGGCTTATTGGAGAGACGGTTGTGACATTCAGCCGGGCAGGGCCCAGCTGTCGGCCTGCCAACAGCCTCCCTGCTGAAACTGGATTTGGGTCTGCAGAGAGGAGCTGGGCTTTTGCTCAGTTTTGCTTGGCTCAGAGGAGCTTTGCTCAGTTCCTCCCTGAGGGGCAGTGAAGGGGCAGGGTTTCTGCCAAGCGCAGGATGGTCTTCCTGGCTGCTGGGATGGAGTCTGCTGACCGGGTGGCTGGTTCACAGACGCTCAGCGCCTCTGACCATATGTGCAGGCCTGAGATTCCAGAAAGCCTTTTCCCTCCGGGCCCCTGGAGCAGCCACAGAAGGAGCGAAGGCTGTGGGGTTCTTGGTTGGACACAGTCCAGGTACCCCTAGGGGCCAGGGAACAGCTAAATCCGGAGGCCTCTGGAGGCTTAACCTGGATCCTCGGCAGCGTTTTCAATGTGGACTCGCTCTTTCTTTTCTGTTGGGGCTCAACCATCAGGCCCTCAATGCTCTCTCTCATGCTCTCTCTCTTTCTCACCTCAAGAGCTTGTGGTACATTGAACTCCAAATAGTCTACATTCCTTTCTTCAAATGGCAGGGAAAAAATTGGTGGGGTGTTGTTGGGCCACACCTGGCAGTGCTCACAGCTTACTCCTGGCTCTGCACTCAAGAATCATTCCTGGCAGGGCTCATGAGTTGCTGAGAATTGAACCAGGTCTGCTGTCTGCAGAGTATACACCCTCCCTGCTATGCTAGTGCTCCAGCCCCAGAAAAAAAAAATTCTTACAAGTGTCCTCTGAACAGAGTGATCTCGGCAACTATGATCTAAGATATGGGGAAACCCCATAGGTATATGAACCTACCTCTCCTAGACTCGTGGTGTGGAAGGACCCCAGATTTCCTGGAATCTTCCCATCTAAATTATAGGACCCCCCCCCAGATCTCCAGTCACCAAATGTCTTAGAGCAGGAGCACTGGGAACAAACACCCCTAGGTTTGCCCCCTACAGCTCCATCTGCTCCTTTAAGGGAGTTTGAATGTGTAAGAAAACTCAGGCGCTTCTGTCCTGAAGTGCTACAAAGCTGAATGATTTCGGGTGCCTGAAGAGTCAGAATTTTTTTCATCTTCTTGAGGTTATTTAGCGCCCACGGAAGCCAGCTCTGAAGGGCCCACACGGCACTATATTTGGAGACAATGAAGTCGATGAAACCCCGTATCAATGAAAGCAGGTAGTGCTGATGCTTTGTGGCCAATTGTAATGTGAGGGGGTGAAGTGGTTGGGGGGAGAGCTTCAGGGCACCAAGACCAAACTGCATCTTTCTAGTACCAATCCCAAAATAAGGTCCATCCCGGAAACGGGGCCAGTCAACTCTACCACAATGACACCAAGCCATTTGCAGCATAATCGAGTTATTGGGCTGCGCCCCACATCCCATACCCTACTCCACCCTCCCACGCTGCTCAGAGCTGGCTTAAACTTAGCAAAGGTCTCTTGTGAAATTTTCAGAAACTGTGAGTCTGCCAGTACACATAGTCACTAATAAAATTAAATCATGTGAACTTATCATCAAATCAATTCTATTCAAAGCAGTGTCCCCAAGTCCTTCCTCCCTTATGATAGTGCAAGGCAGTGTTTTTGTAGGGTCTCTGTTCTTGTTAGCATTTGCAGCTTGTAAGCTTCGTGCTGGGGTCTGCTGCCCATGGCATCCTGGGCACTTGAAATTGGCTTTGATGGGAAAATTTATGTCCCCCAAATGGGCAGATGCTACCAATTCTCTCTCTGTCTCTCTCTCCCTCTCTTTCTCTCCTTTCTTCCCTCCCTCGCTTCCTATCCCTCTCTCTCTCCACCCCTCTCTTCTTTTCTTTTTTATTTTAATGTTGGGAGAGAACCATTTTCAAATAATTTACCTACAAACTCTTTGTCTACAGAATTTGTGTTCTAGTATTTAAACCCAAGAGGGGAGAGGGCCAGGAAGACAGGAGCTTCTGGGGCAGAGTGATTTTAACTTATGATATTTCATTGTATTTTTTTACACGTGAGTTCAGAGTCTTAGTAACTGTCAGGAGGAAACTTGACAAGTATAAGGCAAGGAAGCTGATTCCCCACACACCCCATTTTCAAGCCTCTCCCTTCTAGGCTTCTGGGGACCCTGAGTGGCAGAAAATGAAGGTGGGTTACTCTCTCTTCTCTCTCTAGTTTCCCTATCTCTATCTCTCAGTTGGGGCATCAGGCTGAAAAGTTACTGCTATCAAAGATCTCATAATTCTTTGACCCATGTTTATCAATGTTTTCAACATTCCCTGAATGTTATTTGTATGAGAACCATTCTTTGAAAAGAAAAAAAGAAAAAGTAAACAAAGTCTTAACAGGTTTGAGAAACCAGCCCCCCCCCACTTTTTGGTTGGTTTGTTTGTTTCCATAAAAGGAACTAAAAAAAAATTATCATCCCAAACCATTCCCAGTGAAAAAGGAACAGCCTAAATGTCACGGCTCATTTGTCGACTTGAAAGGGATTTGAAAATTGGAAGTTTGCTGCCGCGTGTTTCTTTTGATTCTCTCCTGGAATAATTGAGTTCTGCCTTACCTTGCTTGCCTTTCAAAAGTGCATAATTATTGTCCAGAGTTGCAAGAAGAGTTAAAAAAAAAAAAAAAAAAGGATCCGGCATACTATGTCTTTGTTTGATCCTCCAAGACCACTGTGTCCCCTTCGGATACATGGCTGTAGACAGGCCGTGTTTTCATTTCTGTTGTCTTGCCAAGTCAGAATGAGGTTCTCTGTTCTCAAGGTCTCTGGACTATCACTTTACCCAAAACATCCATCCCCGGTATTGTGGGAGGCAGAGAAGGTCTGCATAGCTATTTATTTTAAGTGCCTGATTAAAATTTCATGAAAACAGGAAGTCAGGGGAAAAGAATAGATTGCAAGAGCGATGAAATCCAGGGCTTTGTAATTTTTAGCTCACAGGGAAAAAAAAAAAAGAAGAAGAAGAAGCGTTACAATCGTAAAGGAAGGTATATTTTCAGAATCGTGCTGTGGCCACTAATGGCATATTTTGTCACTGGCTGGGGAGCTGGTAAACTGAGAATGGGTCCCATTTTTTAAATCTTATTACACAGTTTTGCTCTCATTTAGAAATTGTCACCTTAAAGTAACCTAATGCAGCTCCATTTAAAGCGAGCCTCACACAGCTATCTTGGCAAACACACAGCACACATTGTCTTCTATCTCAGCGGATAGAAATGACCCGACACACACCAGCAGCACCAATGCTGTCCAGCCCGTAAGTTGATGTCGCTAAAGAACTTAATCTTATCTAATTCCCATATCCAATGGGATAAAGAATTTGGGGGAAAAGGAAGTAATGGCTTTTTTTTATTATTTATTTTTAGGGGGCTGGATGATAAGTGAATGATTTCTATATTTGGTCCATGGAAAAGAATGTTTCTCTGGAAAAGTCTCTGTTGGCATCCAGCTATCGAGGAGATCAGCATTAAACATAATGAATATATATTCATGCATGTGTGAGCACACACGTGTACACACAATTCCAGTTGCATCCAGATGCAATTGTAACAAAACACACAAAGAATCCAATGTTCTTTTTCTCCTGCCATTCCTGGGAATTCCCAAAGGCGGAATGAATGTCGGACGCTAACTGGAACCTTCAGGATCACAAGCCGAGCTCTCATTCTTGAAGATTCTTGACAAGAATCCTTGCAACAGGCTTACAGCTCCATGGCATTTGCTCACCTTCGGTAAATCCCCATCTGCAAAACCAGCCTCCCCGGCCAGTTTCCAAAGAGAGCTTAATCCTGGTGCAAGGTGGGTCAGAGTGAGTGGGAACTGGGAAAATTGGACAGAAATGTATTGCATGCCCCCCCTCAGTTCATGCAGCAAATTAAATCCCCTAAGAAGAAGGAGTCAGTTGTGAGGATCTCTTTCCCTGCTGCTCATTCACCCCACTGAAACAGACCTGAACCTGAATGAGGGGCAGGTACCGAGGATGGGCACAGTTGGATGCCAGCACATCTGTTCCAAAGCTCCTAAATCCCCCAGGCCCTGAGTAGGCTGAAATATATCTGGGGTCATCCAGGTGCCTCAGGAGATGGAGGCTATGACGCATTTCACAGCTGTGCTGATCACAGACTCTTCGCAAAGGTCTTACTCCAGGAGACTGGTAAAGGATGGATCAGATTAAACTTTCTAAGTTCCCATAATAATTTTCCTTAGACAAGTAGGAACCCATAAATTTAGGTTTCGGGAACTGAGTCCTCTGAAGGAAGGTGTCATGGTCTTCTGGCTTATCACTTAAATAGTGGGTGACATTGGACAGATGGTTCAACCTCTCTGTATCTCAGTTTCCCCTCCTGACAGTGACAAGTTTAACAGATATTGAGCCTTTTTGATTAATTGTCTCATCTTCTTCTTAATTCTTGCCTGACTGGTAAATATTGTTGAATTCTCTTGGCCTCTCTAGTGCTGTCTGTCCTTCTGTCATTTGTATTATGCCAACTTAGAGCAATCTTTGGATGCAGAGCAAGGGGATGTACAAATGACTTGGGTTTTCTGGAAGGACTGATGTCATCAATGAGTGTCTGTGCTCTTCTAAGGCTTCAGGAGATTTGATCTCTCTCTGTCTACTTTGAGCATTTGTCTCATGTGTGAAGAATGCCCCCCATGTTTCCTGACCCCCAATGGGAATATAATCCACTCCAGGGACCCCCATGGACCTCCAAGACATGGTGTCCTTTGGGCTATGGGGAATTCAGGTTCAAATGCCATTGGTTGGAATGTGAGTGGTGAATTGAACCAAGTAGATGGATCTTTGGCAATGCCACATGGGGAGAGTTCTGTAGAGTCTCATGTAAGATCATCAAGTAGAAATCGCAGGAGGAACTTTTTGTTTTTGTTTTTGGGCCACACCAGAAGTGCCCAGGGGTTACTTCTGGCTCTGCACTCAGAAATCGCTTCCAGTAGGCTCGGGGGACCACCTGGGATGTTGGGGGTGGAACCTGAACCCAACCCGGGTCAGCCTAATGCAAGGCAAATGCCCTATAGCTGTGCTATTGCTCTGGCCTCAAGGAAGGAACATTTTTTAAGATGACAATTCCAATGGGGCTCTTACTCCAGAGCCCTCACTGTGCAATTCCCATAGCAGAGCCCTTTGCCCTGTGTTGGGTGAGCTTTTGTGTCTCCTCTGGAATTTGAAAATGTAATCCAGTGGCACCCTGGGGGATGAGGTATTTAGGAAGTGACTTTTGCCAAGCACTAGGGTCCTAATTAAATGTCACCTTTTCATGATCAGGGCAGGGGTGCAAAATAATTTCTTCCCAATGTCCCTTACAAAGCAAGTCATCCTTTGAACAGTTCCCTTATGTACATACAGTTCTTAGACTTTACCCTTCTCCCAGTGCACTTGGATGAGTACATATGCACTGCTTCACTCTGATTGGCCTTGAATCAAATGCTCCCTGCATGCATTTGTCTCCCAACTCCATTGTAAACTTCTCCCTCCAACAAAGGCAGGAACAAGTCTTAACTGCTACTGCCCTGTACCTGGTACTGCAGGTAGTATCTACATGCTCTGGTCCCAGATACATCACTTATCTCACTGTGTGTCAACCTTTCTTTCATTTGAGATGAACCATAGCTAAAGCCATAGCCCAGCTCCTCTAGAGCCCTGTAGAGTATGGACAAGCCTTTGTCCCAGCTCCTGCCTCTCCAGTGTCCTGCATTCATTATTGTGTCTGCCTAGAGAAATGCACACACAGGAAGTAGTAAGGCTGCTCCAGCAAATAAGGAACAAATGGCCCAGAAGCATTAGGGCATCCGAGAAGGCACCCATGTCAGCTTGAGAACACTCAAGCTGCAGTACAAGCTCACCCTCTATGTACCAGTGTGTACTTAAACAAGAGGCTTACTCTCTATGGGTGGCACAGGCCCTAGAGTGATGTCTTGAGTACAACTCAGATTCAATGCCCCCACGAGAATTCTTCTCTCCTCTGCTCTCTCTGATGGCTGCAAAGTGCCATTTTCAGCACAGCTCCCCCAGCTTCAAGTGACGTTCCTTGGCAGCAGGACCCCCTCCTAGCTTGCTTTCCCTGGTGCTCAGCTTGGCTTCTGATACCCAGGGAATGAGAATTCTCAGAGCTGTCATTGCAGCCTGGTGAGAAGGACCCACATTTGAGAATGTGCTGTGCTTAGTCTTGTGTCTTGGACACATGGAAAGTCCAGGGCAGTGACTGGCTTTCACTCCTGGGTTTTTTTTTTTTTTTTTGGCTCCTGCTTCCATCCTGGAATCAGTGCCTGTGTCTGCATCTGCCAGTGGTGTTCCTGAGTTGCAGAGACCTAGGCAGACTGAGGGATCTTGTTCTAGATAGACGTATGTGGCTTATATATGGGTGCAAGGATCCGGTGGGTGGGCTAGGTGCCAACAAC
Organism: Suncus etruscus; assembly: GCF_024139225.1. NCBI lineage: Eukaryota > Metazoa > Chordata > Mammalia > Eulipotyphla > Soricidae > Suncus > Suncus etruscus. The sequence goes on along the minus strand of NC_064861.1, from coordinate 71,690,427 downwards.
CTAAATTCCCAAAAAAAGTGGAAGAGTGGACAGCAAGCTGTGAACCTGGAGTGACCAGAGTCCATCAGAGAAGGGTCTTACAGCCTGTGGGGAGCTAACTAGAGGAATGGGGCTCCAGCTCTGACCATGGCTCTGTGTTCACTTCATCTGCCTTTGGAAGCCCTTTTCCTTCTATTATTCTAAATCAACATGCATTTTTCTGTTCCCCAAAGATCCAGCTATGAAACCCACCATAAGTGAGCTATGATTCTGTTCACTAAAACATACAGAAATAGTAACACTGGGCAGCAGAGGTTGAAAACTCCATGCCTTGGGTTGGGGTTACAGTTTAGACAGAAAGGCACTTTCCTTGCATACAGCGTGAGTCTCCTGTTCCTGGGAAGCTAGGACTTCTGGATGTCCCTTTTACCCATGCTGAAAAGCTTTCATGTTATTCTGAGGCAAGCCAAGATCCCTCTTAGCCAAGCTGATCTTCATTAAATCACAAATGCAGTCCCCAAAAATAAAGATGGGGGAAGAAGCAAAGATGAAAAGCAATCCATCTTGAAAAAGAATTCTGCTGCTCATATGAAATGATGTTTTTAGGGGCCTGACAAGTGGGATGTTCGTGGTCTCTTCCTCGCAACATGATCATGAATACAGAATGAGGACCCTTTAGCTTTTCTCTTGTGAGCAAAAAGTCTATCCTGTGCATCAGGCCAGAAAAAGAAGCTCTGATGGGGCTTTATCTGAAAACAGCTATGAAACACATCAGGAGATGAACCTTACAAGAAGGCAGAGGGAGGGTTCTAAGGGACTGGTCAGTGCTAATATCCAATGTCCCATTTTCTTAGTGAGGAGTGCAGGGTGAGATGGGTGGGCTATGTGTTCTCCTTATTGATTCCATTCTTGCATTTGATGAGGATTTATTGTGCTTTTCCTTGCCCAGGAGAGCAAGGAGAGAGTTGATGGTGGTTTTAGCAGCTAGAACAGTGCCCACAGTGGCCTTACTCTTACCTATAGGCTAAGGATGGTCCTGGGTTGTTGGAGCCAACTCAGTACTTCGGGGGTTGGAGGGAAAGTGCTTTTACCATTCCTATCTAGAGATGTTCCCATTTAGGGGTGAGGACTGCCAGGCATAGAGAGCTGGTCCCAGGGCACATGGAAGGTTGGAAGGCAGAGTTCTTCCCAGGAGCCTGGATTCAGAATCTTACCTCCACCCATATTGGGCTAGGTGGGCAATGGGAATGCTGCCTACTGAGCCAATTTTCCCTGCCAGGGGTGGCATGGGGAGCCTGACTGTGTTTTGAGCACTTTCTGAGCACACCTTTTCTATCTCAGGATATCAGGTTGGGCGGGAGAGCCAGATCTTCAGTAATGCAGGCATGGTGTGTTTGGTTGCTTGGTGGAAGAGCAAGGGTGTAGAATTCCATTCCCCAGCTCTCCATCCTGTTCTGTCTTCCACCTGGAAGCCGCACCAGGGTTGTATGGTCAGTATCTGAATGAGATTTCCTACCTCCAGGTCAATGCCCTGGAGCTGGATCTTTTGTTTTCTGCCCTGATGGAGTCAGCTGTAGTGTTGGTCCAGAACACTGAGTTACACTCAGGCACACTTGGGCACACTTGCACACACTTGGGCAAACTGGGCCATGCTCATGCTGCTATCAGAGCTCCCAGGCACAGGGAGGTGAAGCGGCCCTCACTTTTGTTCTGGACCTCAATTATCCTACACAAGAGAATCGAAAGCCTATACTATAGCCTTCAACCTACCTAGCCACCACCCCTGGTACACACAGCTAGGTACCTGTTGAGTTAATGATCCTACCCTAATCAATATTTATATTCCACCCTAGGATGTGATTTGGTGATGAAATATTGTATTATTCCCTTCTTAGTATTCCTCTCCCACCTTATGAGCATAGAGTCAGGAATAACCCCTGAACACTGCCGGGTGTGACCCAAAAACCAAAAAAACAATCGGGGTGAGGCCCGATTCTTGTCAATAAAAGCAGGGGTATGAGGAAGGCAGAGGCTCATTCTTTGGTCTTCTTCCACTAAGCTGTGTTCCTTCTTAGGAGCAGAAAGCTTGGGTGGTTGAACTCCTTGCTTGAGTCAGCTGGATTTCCTGAACCCGTTTTTGTACCTCTTCACTATGTGGATCATTTCCTGTGTCAACTTTGCTTCCAATCCTCACCAGATTCTCATCTCACCAAATTACACTTTAGAGTGGAATACAAATACTGATTAAGATAGGATCAATAATCCAACAGGTCCCTTGTTTGGAGAGAAGCTTCCAGAATGTCCCACCACTGGTGTTTACAGGAGAGAAGCTTCCAGAATGTCCCACAGAGCCTTGCTGTGGGCTCTGCATCTTTCTCAGCTAGAGGGTTGACACCAACATCTGCCAACCCACGTTTTCCTGGCCCCAAACTTCACCCCGGTATCCCCATCCTCTCTGATGCTTTTCTCACCATGACTCTTATCTCACCTTCAAACACACATGGATGAATTGGGACGCCCCTCCTTCAATTATTCTTCTTTTTCTTTTTTGATTTTGGTTCTTGGGCCATACCCGGCAGTGCTTGGGGGGTTACTCCTGATTCTGTGCTCAGAAATCACTCCTGGCAGGCTCAGGAGACCATATGAGATGCCAGGAATCAAACCTAGGATAGTCTTGTGCAAATAAAATACTCTTCTCTCTGTGATATCACTTTGTCCCCACCTGTTCTTGTAAATAGCACCTCCTCTTCCTCACCCTGCCTTTGAAAGTCAAGGGTTTCTCTCCCCTGGTACCTGGGAGTTATTCAGGACCTCTGGCAAAGGTCTTGCCACCTCTCATCCTAGCATTACCCCCTAGGAAATGTTCCTGGGTTCAAAAGCTCCAAAGCCTGCCTGCCTCCCATATAAAAGGCAGAGACCAGGGGCCGGAGAGATAGTGTGGAGGTAAGGCGTTTGCCTTTCATGCAGAAAGACTGTGGTTCGAATCCCGGCATCCCATATGGTCCCCTGTGCCTGCCAGGGGCGATTTCTGAGCATTGAGTCAGGAATAACCCCTGAACGCTGCTGGGTATGACCCCAAAACAAAACAAAAACAAAAAACAAAAACAACAGGCAGAGCCCACCCCAATTGCAGGCAGGGTTTGTGCCCCAAAAGTCATGGGCCTCTTCACCACATGGAGCTGGTTGGTCTCTGTAGCTAATTCAGGTGCCATGACTGATTGAGCTTTGTCTGCCTGGAAACAAGCTTGTGAGGGGGCATATGGAAAGCCCCTCACCCCCGTTAACATAAGAATCTGAAGGGCAGGTCTGGGGCTTTCTGGGTGCAGGTTTTCTGTTCTTGGCTTCACCCTTGCATGTGTGTGGGACTGGGGAACTAAGAATGCAGACCATACTGACAAGCAGTGAGCCCTCTGTAGCAGGAGTAATCAAATAGAGAATCCCCCAAAGGTGAATTTGGGGGAAGACATGCATGCATTAGTGATGGGGCAGATGTTTTCAGTTCTGTTCCCAATGGGATCACATTGAGACCTGGACAGATGGTGCTGCCACTGCTCTGTGCCACAGCTAACCCGGTGACTCCCTGGCACAGATCCTGAGCAAGATGTGATGGAGAACTCATGTATGTGGTGAGCTGTTAAGGATCTAGCAAGAATTTTTCCCTGGAGACTTGTGGATGTGACAGCTTGTGGACCTTCCACATCTCATTTTCACCCACTGAGCACTGGATACACCTCTCTCCTGAGAGCTGTGACTGAAGGCTCCACATGGTAACAATACCTCCCCAACAACACTTCCAGTTTACCACCCAGGAATGGAGTCACTGAGAGCTCTTCCTTGGGCTTTATAGACCTGTATCTCCCATTTGGAATGACGTGTCGTGACATACAACAAGATTTTTAGGGTCGATTAAGATGATGAAGCTTCCCTGGCTAGTCTTCCCATAAGGGAATAAAGACCTGAATTTGTGAGTTGTCTGTATTCAGATTTGAGGCACTACACAGCGAACTATTTTAATAGTCTTTCTCTCACACACGCACACACACACACACTGACACATATACACATACTATTTTTAAAATATGTTCCCTCTACTATGGGGAATGAAGTGAGGCACTAGGAGTGTGTGGAGTATTTTCTCCCCCCTCCCACTTTTCTTCTTTTTGCAAAGAAAACACCTTTTCAGGGTTGGCATGACATTAATAAAAATAATAAAGGAGAAGGTTTGGAGGGAAAAGGTAAATAAGGCGATTCATACATCATCCGGGAGAGACGCCAGAGCCAGGCAGAGAAAAATCACCATCCTCGTGGGGAAGTGGCAGATTCTCACGAGTCAGCGGCTTCGGGGATCTGGGGAGTCTGGGCCACCAGCTGGGCTCTGGGTGGTTTTATCCCCCGCTCCCTGGGACCCTTCTTGAACTCCTGTCCTGATGAGCAGTCTTCTTGGCTGCCCTGGGTGCTAACAGAGTTGTCACTCAAGGAACTGAGTCTAAAGCCCTTCCCTTCTGTTTGTCTATGGGACTGATGGGCAACTTGGTGCCAGGTTTGCTAATATTGAAAAGGCATGACACTTTATTCAGAAAACTTTGCTCAAAAAGGGAAAGCATTCAGTGGGCACATGGAGGGCTGGGCAGAGAGTTCAGTGGACAAACAGCAGGTTGGGCAGAATTGTGTGGTCACATGGTGGGCTGGACAGATAATGCAACAGATAAGATGTTTGCCTTACATGCAGCACCACGTATGGTCCAGTCCATATCCCCAGCACTACATATGGTCCTTGAGCACCACCAGGAGTGGTCCTAGAGTACAGAGTATGGAATAAGCTCTGAGCACCAGCTGGTGTGATCCAGCCCATGCCCACTGCCCCACGCACACAAAAAAAATCAGTCCATGGGCAGAGAGATTGTAAGCGATGTGTGTGAGTGTGTGTGTGAGTACATATGTGGGTATGTAAGTATATATAAGTATGTTTGTTTATATGTGTTGAGGGTATGGGGCTTTCCTGTGCTATACCAGTCACATGTGCAGGAAGCTGACCCATTGCTCGCCTTGGTGGGTGTGACAGTGAAGGAGCCTATGGACACAAGGGAATCTAGAGATTTCCCCAACCAAGTGGACACAAGTCCAAAGCTTCTGCCCAGCACCTGTGGGCCTGGTGACCCACCCTGCAGTGTGGGCAGAAAGAGATGACTATCCCCTGAGCATAGCCAATGGCGGCCTCAGATTGTTTGGAAATGTTCCTGCCTTCAGGGAAAAATCAGAAACTTATTCTTAAAATCCCAGATTTGGGGCCAAAATTTAGTATAGTTGGGAGGGTATTTATTTGCCTTCCACACAATAGACCCAGGTTTGATCCTCAGCATTCCATAAGTCCCCCAACATTGCTAAGAGTGATTCCTGAATGTAGAGCCAGAGTAATCTCTGAACATCACCAGGTGTGGCCCCACAAAAAAAAAGCAAACAGAAAAAAATTCCAGGCTTGGGGCTGGAGACATATTACAACAATTGGATTCCCTCCAAATAATAATAAAAAAATAATCCCAGAATCAGACAACTCTTCAATTAGGAGTTACATAATTCCTTGGAAACCATCTCTGGATAGTGTTTCCTTTTCTAAATGTGGGCCCAAGAGCAAGAAAGTTCTAGAACACTCTTTCGGAGAGAGACCTCTAAGCCAGTTCCTTGCCTCTAACTCGCTGAGCCCAGGAGGCTCAACTCAGAAACCCAAGAGGAGCTGATATCTATTGGGCCCCATCTCATTCTAAAGCCCAGGACAGCTACCTGCTGTCCTGGTTCTAAGTCTTCCCTCTCACCTGCTCTGTCTCCCTGAGATGTCCAGTTACCCCTAGTTCTGGATGTCTTCCACCCTCACTCTGCTACCCCCTCTTCCCTCCCCTGCTCCCTACCTAGGTCACATGAAATTTCTCCAGTAGATGCCCAGAAGGACAATGCTCAGATGCTCAGAAATGAGGCAGCAGGCATAGCTGGCCCTAGGCTGGGACCCAGCAGAACAAGGGCTCTGGATAAATCACGTACCACTGGCCTCTGTGTCTGTGCTCAGCAGAGAAGGATAGGCTAGAGCCAAGGAACCAGGAGCCTTGGCCAGTCCCCCCAGGCCTTTTGTGTCCTGCACTGGTCCCCTCTTCTTGGTGCCCTGCCAGAAGCAAGAGGACAGCTGGAAGTAGGGGACAGGGGCGGGGGCATATTCTAAGAGTCATCACTGCCTTCAGCAAGCCTCAGCCTCCACCCAGTCCCTCACACCCCTGCCAGCCAAGCTGTGTAAACATCTGAGCTGGGGCAGTGCATACAGAGCAGAGAGGAGAGGGACAAAAGGCTGGTGAGCCCTCAGCACCTGGCCAGCAAGGCCGCCTTGCCCAGAGAGACCAGGGCTCATGGATTCATTTTCTCTTTGCAAACATACGAACTATTTTTATTCTGTTTCTGCAACTCATGGCACCCCTGGTGGGTTCTCCTCACCTCACTACTGGCTTCAGCAAAGTTGGTGAAAAAACCAGGGAACTTTAGTGGGGCAACTGCTCCTCGATATGTGTGTGTGTATGTGTGTGTGTCTGTGTGTGTCTGTAAAAGTCTGAGGTGAATAGAGATTCATGAAGGTAAAGGCAAGACTTGCTGGACTTTGAGTTTAGAAACATCCTTCTTCCCCATTAAAAAATTTCAAGATTGGATGAAACCTAAATCTAGTTTTTTTTTTTTCCAGCTCCTATTGTACCCTACCTGGCATGATAGAAATATGCATGAACCATGAAAAGAGAACGGTGTCTCATGAAACCTCAGCAAGATGAATTCTTTGCCAGCTTTTGGGGCAGTGGCATAGTTGCATACTCTATGACTCTCTGAGACTTCCAGAATACAAAGTCCAGAGGCAAGATGCAGAGAAATTAGCAAGATTTGATAGAGCAGTAGTGATGTTGAGAGAGTAATCCGGCACCTTTCCCCTGAGGCTGCATCTCTAAGAATGCCCAGCTCTCTCCTGGTTGATCTTCACACTTGGCCACTTGCTCTGCCTGACCCCCACATGCACTAACCCCACTGTTAGATTATACCTTGTTTTAACCAAAATAAAGATCACCCCTGGTTCCTTTGTATTTGTTTGTTTACAACTTGTTTTACCCCCAAACAGATTGTCTTATGTATAAACCTGTAAGGGAATGGCTCAGGATAGACTGAGCTATCTGTCCTTACTCCCCCACCTGGGGTCATCTCTTTATTCAATTGAAATGTCAGTTTTTGCAGTAAACTCTCCATATGAGGTAGAAGATTGCCAGATTACACATGTTTCACCCACATCCTGCTCTGGATTATTTCGTGCAACTCTGCTTCAGACTCATTCACCTGGGGTTGGAGATACGGCACGTAGGGTGATTTTATACCCCACACCTCAATCCTACTGAACCACCTATGGAAGATGGTAGGTCCGACATCCATCTCCTCCCTCCCTAAGAAGCTGCTCCCAAAAGCCAAGGATGCCCCTTCTCAACTCAGATTTTGCTCACTTTACCAGCCCCACCCTCTTCCTGCTGCCTTTGTGGAATCTCCTCAGAGAATGACTGGGAGGTGAGAGTCTCAAAGATATCAGACTCGCAGATACCAAGGTTGCACCCAGGATCTTGCACACTAAATCCTTCTGGCAGCAAACAAAAAGCTATGGCAAAGCAGCCCATGGACTTGGGCTCATTTTGGCATAAAAGCAGAGCTCAGAAAGGTCTTCCTTTTAGACGTGTCTCCTGAAAATGAACTACAAAGGACTTAGGACAGTGCTCAGCTAAACATAGATTTTTAATCTTTCTCCTGTTGACTGTTCTCTCTCATTCACTCTCTTGCATCCTCTCCCTCTAGTTCCCCATTTGGGGGTGGCATATTGAGTTCCACTACCAGAACAGAGCCAGATCCTTTCTTTGCCCAGGAAACAGTGAAAGCTGAAGGCTCTTTCTTTGCCTCCATTTCCCCTTCTTCTCCTTCCTGCAACTTCTTTTTGCACCTTCTCATTCTTTTCCTTCCAACACATTTCCTTCCCTTGGGCTCTGTTTTCATGTGCTTTCTGCTATCTTCTTTCCCAAGTGTTCATGAAGTGTTCTGGCTATCTTGTTCCTGAGTGTCTGTCCTGCAAGGGAGCCTAATGACAAAGAGCAAGGCTCGTGCCCGAGTCAGCTCCTCTGTCTGGCTATACAACAGCCTGACCTGGCCAGTGGGTTGACCAGATGTCTGAGTCCTGAAATTGGCACTGGTTCTCAGTGATCGGTGCAGGGATTCAGGTCTGTATTGCCCATTCATCTTGAACCCTGGCACTCTGGGAGTGGTTGTTTGTCCTAATGCTCTCTTTTGGGACAGGAAGCGAGAACTTCCGGACCAACTGGTGCTCAAAGGATCCTTCTGCCAGGAACAGCGGGTCCCTTTCTCAGAGGCTTTAGAATAAATTTTTATCTTCCTCCTTTGACAAACTTCCGCCCTCTCCCCATGACCAAGGGACAAGGACAAACCAGCCCAACAAATAGATGCAACCTTTCAAGTGGTCCCTCTGCCCCCGGAAAACACCCTACTGGGGCATGCAACAGGACCTCCCAAAAAAACACACCTGGGATTTCCTCATTGCCTCAGCAGTTGCATTATTTGTTTTTGTATCATCAATGTTGCGTTGTGCAGAAAAGAGAAAAAATGTCAGTACTGTAAGATGCCGTTTTGAGTAATTGTAGGATCTCTTGCACCTTTTTTCTTCCCTCAGAATCGGCAGATTGAGAACAAGCTAACAAAGTGTGATTTACCTACTAGTAAGGGCAGGATCGATGGAGCGGATCCTTACAGTGCTTACCCTCCCTTGGGGTCTGGTATTTCTAGCATGTGCACATGTTCTATCCAGTTGGTACTCATGACCTTGTTGATAGTGTGTGTATAAAAGGGGGAAGTTTAGAAGAGTCCTCTTCCTAAATATTGAAAGAGTATATGAAATAAAGATATGTCTAGAGTCTGATGGGTGGATTCATTATGGAGAGACTTGGAAGACGATGGAAAGAAGTCACCCAGTACCACCAGGATGGACATGTATAGTCCAGGGAAGAGGGGGCTGATTCTGTGGCTCACCACAGCGTTTGTGGTCCCATTAGAATATCATAAGCCCCCAGGATCTTCCAGGCAATCATCCAGGCTACATGTGAAAATCCTAGTTCCTTCTCCAAAGTTGAAAAAAAGGAATAAATTTATTGACACTCTTTATTCATTGGGGGTGCGATCATAGAGTCTTAATAAATCTCAACTCAGTCTAATTTTTAAAATTTTTATTTAAATCATTTATTTAAATCAACTTTGACTTACAAAGTTGTTCATAGTTGAGTTTTAGATGTGCATTGTTCCAGCACCAGTCCTACCACCAGTGTTAGCCTCCTTCCACCAAAGTTCCCAGAGTCCATCCCATACCTCTGCCGACCCCTGTCATCACAACAGTCTCTTTTCATAAGTTTGGTTATTAAAGTTTGAGTCTCATGATTTTTAGTGTTGTTGGCTCCATGGCCTGTATATTTAAATATGTCCTTCCTTAACACCACCAATGTACCTCAGTCCCCTAACACTGGAACCAGATTTGCTGAACTTGAGTCCAGCTATTCCTCCAGTTAAGTGTGTGAACTTGAGCCATTTCTCTCACCCCTCTATTTCTTTTTACTTATTAGTTTTTATTCTTGGACTTACTCATAGCTCTGTACTCAGGAATCATTCTTGGCAAGTTCAGGGAGACCATATGGGGGTGCCAGGGATTGAACTCAGGTCAGCTGTGTGAAAGGCAAGTGCCTTTCCCACTGCACTATCTCTGACCCCCAAAGGTCTAAGAAGTCCATTTATTTTATTTATTGATATTTCTCTGCACACCTGACTGTACTCAGGGTTTACTCCTGACCCTACTCTCAGGAATCACTCCTGCCTGGGTTTGAAGGACCATATCTCGTACCAAGATTGAACCAAGTTATCTGCAAGCTCATGAGTTATAATCCTATGAGTTGTACTATTGCCCCAGCCTCATCCTCTTTCAGTTTAAGTCCCTCCTGAGGCTGGCCCCAGCTCTTAGAGCTGGCGGGAGCTGCTGTCTGGTGATGTCTGAGTCAGGGCTCAGCACACCTGCGCTCACAGAACAGGCCCCATCTGGCCGCAGCCTGCTGCCCTCCAGCCTTGGAGCTAAGGGGCGCATTTGTGTTTTAAGAGTGTGCGAAAGGTAAACTGCTGACAAAGGTGACCCAGAGCAGCTCACCACAGCTTGACTGTTTGCAGCCCTCACTTCAGACTGGTGGCACATGGCCATGTCCCCCCATGGAAATGTCCCCAGTGGCTGCTTGGGGCTATAATGGTTGAGTCTAGTCATGGCAGCTTATGAAGCTTAAATTAGTGACAACCTACTTTGCTGCCTCAATTCTTCGCCTGTGGTCGCAGCACCTACATGGGGTCATGTTACTGAAAGTGGGGCTTGAGAATAAAAATGACAAAGTAGTAGATTTCAGGACATGCAGTGACCAAATTTAATCAAAACTTAAAATTAACTTAATGCAGTGTCTGCATTCAATTGAGTATCCTGGGAAAGGGGGTTCTCCAGAGGAAGAGGGGAACACTTTGCTCTAAGGAGGAAGAATCTTGGCTATCCTTTCTGCTGGTCCCACTGAGTCCCATAGATGTGTTGCTCCCACTGGATCTTGGCAGCTATGTCCACCTCTCAGGTATGCTTCAGAGTAATTTCTTCAAATCTCCCTGCCTGTCTTCAGATGCTGCAGCCATCGTTTCTCCAGCTCTGTTCACATAAGTGTAGCTGCGCTCACTCTCATATCAACACCCCTCAGGGTATTGATAGTCAAGTCAATGTGTGCACAGGAAACCATCAGACAGACAAGTATAGGATTTGGGGCTTACAGAGGCACTGGAGTCTGAGCTTTCCCTGACTCACATGAAAATGTCAGAGACTTCCTCTTGTCTGCTCTATTTTCCCTTTCTGTGGTTGAATCGATGTGGTTGGTCATCCATTAACATATACCTAGTAAATACTCACTAGGGACCTTGCTCATGGGCCAGGCATTGGGGAATCAGTGGGGACAGCCCTGCTGGGCTAACCTCACCCAACTCTGGTCTCTGAGTTGGTTTTGGGGGAGGGTTTGATAAAGGTACTCTGTTTCTACAGGCAAAGTGCCTAGTATAAGAAGTATAATAAGGCTGGTTATCTGACCAACCTCATTCCTAGGCCAGTGATTTTCTATAGTATATACCAGTTACAACTGTTGGTGATGCCAAGTCTCTAGGGAAGCTTAACATCTAAGAGAGATGTGGGCAGAAGTGGGAATTAGTGGGGGGGTGGATGTTGAAAAACACACAAGGCAGATTCTGACTCAACCCCTGGTCGGTGCAAGAGAGGCTTCTCAGAGTGGGAGGCTTGATGTGACTGGGAAGACTCATACCTTGAGGAGTAAAAAGATTCATACAGTCAAGACGGTATTTTTCCATCTTTCTGTCATTATCTCATTTAAAGATTGGTTTTATAGGAGACAAGAGAAATAGTGCAATGGATAAGGTGCTTGCCTGGCCAACACCAGACCCACGTTCTATCCCCGGCCCCTCCATTTGGGTCCCCAGAGGACTGCCAGGACTAAGTACAGAGGCAGGAGTAAGTTCTGAGCACATCTGGGTGTGCCCTCCTTAAACCCCCCAAAAGAAATATGGAATTTGTGAGATATGGGGAGTGTCAATCTTTTCCCTATTTTTTGGAACTTCCTTGGTAAGAGAGAAAATTTATATACTGGCATTTAAAACTGTTTCAGTCGAGTCCCCAGCACTGCATTTTGGCAGAAGCATTAAATGACTTCAGAGGGTTGGGAGATGGAGGAGCGATACTTTTATTATTATTATTATTATTATTCCTAAGCTTTTATTTGGCCATATAAATCGTGACACACACTTACGTTTCCACCTCAACTAAGACCAGGAATTGCACCCACCAATATCGTTCAGATCTGCTGCTTCCAGATAGGACCTTAAATTGTAGCTCGCAAGAAAGGGAAATAATCAGGGGTGTTTATCAGGATTGGACAATCTGGGTCTGGAGATTCATGCTGCACTTGGCTAAGGAGATGGATGGTTCCATGCAGTAGATTCACAGATTAAAGCCACACTGAATGTCACTGTCGAGATCTGATTCACACACACACACACACACACACACACACACACACACACACACAGTTTATATATTAGAGTTCCTCCTTTAGAATACATCCTTGCCTGTGCTGCCTCTGTGGACCCTGTCACCCGCATCTTGCAGAGAAGACCCTCCTTGTGTGAAACCCTGTTTTGAAAAATTAAATCCGTAAGGGATGTCTCTATCTTGGTTACAGGCTTGTTATATAACACCACCGCAAGAAGCTGCTGTTAATGAAACTTAGGAAATTTCTAGTAGCAGCTGTGATAACAGAAGCCAGGGAGTGTCATACCATGAGAATAATAAAGCACAGCCAAAAAATGCAGACTGTGTCTTTGAAATCAACTCCAGGCCATGGACCTATGTTGGTGGATTGTGCCAGTCACTGTCAAACTACCCTGTACCACAAGCTATGGTTGCTGGTTTTCACATAGAATCTTCCCAGAAGATTCTGCCTTGCCCATAGTGCAGGCCAGCTTGCCAACAGAATTTATTCTTCTGCTCCATTGCTATTTGTTCCTACCTTAAGATCATCTATTGTGGTACATGCATCTGTCAGCTAAGGCCGTGTAACAAGCATCTCAACATTTACATGCTTTCTGGAACTGTGGTTATGACACCACGTTCTGTGGCTCTGAACCCTTGGTGTGTCTTAGCGGGGTCCTCTAGTTCACAGTCTCTTAGTCTCTTACAAGGTCATTGCCAAGATGTCAGCCAAGTTGTGTGGTGACCTCAAGACTCAGCAGTGGGGGAGCATCCAGCAGCAATCGCCCGGGGCCACTTTAGAAGCGGCAGATCAAACCGCATCTTTGAATGATTGATTTGGAGATCATCTCAGTCCCACTAAAATAGAAACTCAGGAAGGGCAAAGCTGTTTCTGGTTTGTACCTCCCTGTGCCCACGACTCCCACAACTCTGGTCATTCAGCTATTGCATGAATGATGGAACAAACTTCAAGATTCTTATTGCTCCCCAAAGGAGCTAGGCATGATTTTCCCTTCCCTTCCTTTCCCTTCCATTCCCTTCCCTTCCCTTCCCTTCCTTTCTATTCCCTTTTTTTCCCTTCCTTCCTTCCCCATCCCTTCCCTCCCCTCCTCTCCCCTTCTCTTTTCATCCCTTCCCTTCCTTCCCTTCCACTCTCCTCCACTTACTTCCCTTCCAATTTCTTATTCCTTTTCCCAGATCTCTCAGGGACCAATCTCACAATCTCACACCAACTTAACCTTTGCTTATCCCATGGGATCTCTTGGACCTAGAACACAATTTCCAATGGTGTGGTTTTAGCCCACTGATGCCATGACTGACACCTGCTTTATGCTCCAGAACCATAAGATGCTACCCCCATTCATGATGAGGTGATATGCATGATAATTTGTTAATGTAGCAGTAGACAACGACCCCTCCACTGTGCCCAACAGCCCCAGTGCATGGTCTGATGGCACATGCTCAGAATCTCCTGGAATCACAGTGCAGAATTGGACACTGGTTGGCATCATTGAACAACACAAGGACCTCAAATCCTTGGCTTCTTGGGCAAGCCTGATTTTCAGTCAAATTTTTGATAGAAGAGACTGTGAACTGGAGAAATATACTGTATATCTTTATGAAGACTTTCCTTGATGGATTAGAGATGTAGGACCCCATTTTTGCTCCTGATTTGGTTGAGGGGAAAGGAAAGTTGTCCCTAGATATTTGTTGTTATAGAAGTACTTGCATCTTCCTTCAAGGTCAACATCATAACACATTGATTGCCTTGCGAAATGCAGGGCCATGCTGTTTGCTGTGCAGCATGCACCCATGTGTGTGTTGAATTTCTTTCTTTAATCTCACTGCCATCTAACTTGTAAGCAGACAGACTAGGGCACAGAGCGGCATGTTTTCACAAAGCACAAACTCCACGTGGAGGTCATCTCACATTATGGGCTGTAATCTTCGTGTGTACATTGTGGGAAGAGACCACAATTGATTGGATCTTTTTTTTCCCCATATTTTATGGCCATTACAGTGATCTGTTCTTTGGGGCTCTTATGAATGGTGCTGCCCTGGCACATTCTTCTGGTGAGCACATTCCTCTTGGCACCTATATCCCTGGGATTGGAATCCCTGGGGAACACCATCTCTGTTCTTTGCTTGACTCAGGGAATGGAGGCCTGGATCTAGAGAATGAGCAGGGATAAGGAGAGCACACACAGAGGCAGATCCAGACTTGAGCCTTCTGAAAATTTTCTGACCAGAGAGTTTCACATTCATTCGGGTGTTTAAATATCAACTATAATTTTGAATTTTGGCTTTCCCCTTAACATTTTTAATGCCAGGAGAAGGTCTCCCTTGCCTCACCCAAGTTCCACCCCTAGTAGGCCCTGAGATATAATATAATCTGTATTCCTCAAGACTCATCTCTAAGACTCACTGAAACTATACTGACCTGAACAGTTCATTACCCATATTTCCCTACCCCCTGCTCCTTCATCCTCAAAACTCCAGCCTGGATTATCTCATGGGGGTATTTTGATTTACTTTTAAAAATTGGATCTTTGTTATTCACTTCAGAACGTTTGCCCTGTGACCTGAAATTTATTGGCCTGGGGGAAAATATTTCAAGTTTGATATTTCACTCATTCATTGATTTATTGAGTTGGGGTGACCAGGTTGGTCTCTCCAAGCCCATTCTCCTTTTTGGAAGAAAATAGAAAGTTCAGGAAGGGTTATATTCTATAGGCCCAGCTGGATATAGAGCTGGACTCAAAGGGTTGAGCCCCTGCTTGTCATAGGAAATCCCCCTTCTTGCCTCTTCTTGGATGCAGAGAGCATCAGCCATCTCCAAGCTCCCATCTGCAGCCAGCTCTGCTCCAGACCCGACAGAGGCAGGTATCAGTTTGATGAGATGAGTATGTCCAAGGCTTGGCTTGACTGGGTTGAGCTAAGCCAAATCCTCTTAAGAAAATCCCTTCATCAGCCGGTCTAGTTGACTCGTCCAGAGTGGAGCATTTTTTCATTCTGTTTCCTACGCATTTTTTGGTTGTTCTGGACAGAGCTGCGCTGCCTGCAAATCTGGGTCCCCTTCCCTTTCGGAGGCACAAAAGCCCAGGCTTTCCACCCTGAAATTCTAAGGGCCATGCCAGGGGTTGGTTCCACTGTGAAAGAGAAGGGGTCATAGAAAATGGCATCTTCAGAAATGGGGAGAGAAGACCCAAAGCGGTAAGGCTGCTTTGTGTGTTCATAGAAGGAAGTGCAGAGAAGATGCAGTGGGCCCTGGCATGAGATCTTAGTCATCTCATTTGCTGGGTCCTGGCCATATGGCTGCCTCATGGATAATTTTAGGAGGCCATTATGCCCCCCATCACTCAGTCTCCCAGAAATTTACGTGTTTGCTTGTTTTAGAGACTGACTTTACATTGTGGCTGGTCCACAGAATGGCTGTAAGTTTTATGTTCCCCAATCATACCCCCCAATAGTACATGGTAAGTAAATGAAAAATCCAATTGTGCCTCTGTGCATATTACTGTCTTCAGAGTCTGGAGCTTGGATGGTTGATCATTTCCTACATGACAGTCTCCTGACCATTGTCTCTGATTCTTCACAGAGCTTTTCTGGCTCGCCTCTGCAGAGTTCCATCCCCATCCCCATTTGGACTCTCTCACTCTGAAGATGTGACCTGACACTTTCAGTAACCCCTACTCAGTACTGCTGGCCCCCACTTCCCCCCACCTCGAGTGCCAATAATGTGACAGAGACTCAGGAGCTCAGGAATAGGGACCCACCTGGCTAGAAATTTCAGAATCCTGTCACCTTGATGTCTCTCCATTCCATCCTCCTTCTGAGACATATTGGTTGTCCACAACTCAGGCATGGGGTGCCTGAAAATCCCCCAAACAGTCCCTTCTAGAACCTTCTAGACATGTGCACATCTGCATTATTTGCACATGTGAATGTCTTTGTTCTCCAGACCTCACAGGCAAGTCTTTCTGCATGTCGGCACGCCAAGGTCTGTCTCCTCCTTGTCCCTCCTGGAGGGCATCATCATTTATTTATCCCGTGAGAAGCAGAGGATCTTACAACATGGCAAGCATGTTCGTTGGCAGGCCAATTTCCTCACTAGCAGTGCTGTGGGAGTCTCGAGAGCCCACACAGGTCTTGGGTTTCGTCGGGTACAGAAAGTTTGGATGCAGCCACGTCTCCCGGGTGGTGTCTTTATTGCCTCCTCCTTTGAGTCAGGCTGCCTGCTCAGCCATATCAGAAGGGGCTTTGCTGCTGCATCTGCATGTGAGCTTGTTCAGAGGAGGATCCTGCAGGTCATGGTCATGCCACCCCATGTGAGGTTCACCCACAAAAATTTGGCCTCTTCACTTCCTCCATCTTGATGTGGCCTGGATGGGATATCACCTCTCTAACTTCACTTTCCTTGATACAGACACTTAGTCCCTGGGTTCTGACCCACTCACCTTCCCTTCCAGTTTCTTCCCTCAACCAAAATTTCTACCCATGGGGTCCTAGAAGTCCCAGCTTTCATCTTAATGAACTTTTCCTAGCTACCTCCTATTCTGCCTTGATTTCTAGGCTGCCTGCCCGCTGGTGCAGGCTTGCCTTCTCTGGCTATGTGGGACCCTTATGCACTCTGTCTTTTTGAATCTTGACCAAAGTCTCCATCAGAAAATGCTCACCTGACCACAGCCTCGACAAACACATTCCATCTGACCCTTCTCTTAAAGAGCAAATTGCTGGCCCAGAGCCCCTTCCCACCTCCTGCCATTCACCTCCTTTTCAGTCCTTAGCTTCTCCCTTGAAAAAGTGCTTCATGCTGGTTTTTTTTTAATGTTGTTCCTCTGGGTTACATAGAATTTTTCCTCCTGTCTTTTTGGTTAAGTCTGAAAATGCCCTCTCATCAAGAAGCCCTTCTTGATCACCAGAATCAGGGTAGACATGGATAATCTTTTCTATGAAAGGCAGCTTCTCCTTCTACTGTCAACTCTAGATCATGCAGTGAGACCATTTATATGCACATCTGTAAATTATCTGAGGACAGTACTGTAAATTATCTGGGGACAGTACAGCATTATGTAGCTGTATATCTCACAGGAACTTCTCAGAATGAATAGTCATTGTATATAAGGCTGAGGGGTGGATGGGTCAAGAGATAATTGGATAGATGTATGAGTGGATTAATGGATGAATAAGATAGATGGATGAATGGACTTTGGATAAGCAGGTGGATGAATGGGTAGGATATGGATGAGAGGAGGAATATGGGAGGATGAACGTATAAATAAGTAGATGGAGGAAGGGATAGATTAATGGATGATAAGTGAACGAGTTAATAGACGAATGATAAATCAGTGGATGGATTGATAAATAAATGAATGGATGAGTGGATAGATGAATAAACAGTCATGTTTTTAAAAATGTATTTATTTCAAGTTAGGTTTTTCTTTAAAAATATTTTGCAGCCAATGATTGCTCCTTTTGGGGGTTCTAGAAATGCTTCTCTTGTCACTGTCCTCTTGCATTTCAAATTAGAGGTAGAGTGGGGACAGGATGAGACCGGAGGCCACTGAGCTGAGGAAGAGTGGGAGTTTGGTTTGGAAGTGATGATTATCAGAGAATCAGGCAGACATATAGTGGTGGGTTTATCATCATTCTAGACCCTTTTTTCTCTGAGATGTGTGTTGGAGCAATCAATGAAACCTTCCAAAGTTCCACCGTTTCCACCAAGTCTGCAGGAAGCCGAGGAGTTCCATCAACTCTGAATCCATCCTATTATCAAATGAACATTTTTTATTTGGTTTTTTTTTTCAGAGAAGTCATTTCTGCTAATTTGCTAATTCACTCCGATGATCTTGCCAGTCCCTGGCCAAGCTCACTTCATCTTCTGTCCATACCCAGAGACCGGTGCTGTTTTTAGTTGAATTAAGTCCTTTGGAGAGAAAGAAAGTTCTGAAGGGAGAGGGTAGGTTCTCCTGGCCCTACCCCCAGAGTAGTATCTGGAGTTGGTGCATCTGAAATGTTTCAAGATATTTTTTGTTTTTTATTTTGGGACCATATTAAGTGGTGTTCAAGGGTTACTCCTGGCTCTGCATTCAGGACTTACTTACTTCTGGTAGACTCTGGGTACCATATGGGATACCAGGAATCAAACCCAGGTTGGCTGTGTTGCTAGCAATGCAAGTGCCCTAGTGCTGTACTATTGCTCTGGCCCAATTTTTTTAAAGCCTTGTTTTCACCAAATTCTGCTGTGTAGGAGAGTTAGCTTGCTCTACTGCACAAACATCAATAAATCCTCCACAGATTTGGGACACATTCAGAGCACTTTGGTTGTGCATGAGGTTCTGAAGATGAGAATCATTGCCCATTCTAGGAGACCTTCAGTCAACTGGGAAATTCAGGCTGTTGAGTTTTCTTTAAAAATTCACAAAGTGGGGCCTGGAGAGATAGCACAGTGGCATTTGCCTTGCAAGCAGCCGATCTAGGACCAAAGGTGGTTGGTTCGAATCCTGGTGTCCCATATGGTCCCCCGTGCCTGCCAGGAGCTATTTCTGAGCAGACAGCCAGGAGTAAACCCTGAGCAACGCTGGGTGTGGCCCAAAAAAACAAAAAAAATTTCACAAAGTGGGGCCAAAGGAATAGCACAGTGGATAGGACATTTACCTTGCATGCAGCTAACCCAGGTTTGATCTCGAGCATCCCATATGGTCCCCAAGTCTACCAAGAGATATTTCTGAGTGCAGATCCAGAAGTAATCCCTGAGCACCACTAGGTGTGCCACCCACACACACACACACACACACACACACACACACACACACACAAACTAGCTGGGGATGGAATGGGTCTGACTTGCTGTACAGTCCATGATCTTCCATGCAAGGGAACTTCTTTGCATGAAATTCTCAGAATGAGAATTGCCATAAGCAAATGCAGACACACAGAGGTTGAGACATTTGGCCTAGAGTCACACAGCAGGCCCATGGCAGAGAGGAGAGTTAGAGATGCAAAGAAAGTGGCATCACTTGCTGGAGAAAACTTGCTTTTACAGTTCCTTTTCCACATACTCGGCATGCTGCAATCCTCTTTTACAAGACCCTGGGTTTCATTTTTCTAAAAGCTTGGAACGTAAAGTGGTCACAGATCCATTATTTTTCTAGGTGACAAATGAGGACTCTGGAAAATGTCTTGTTTGACAGGAGTCTTGGAGTTTCTGGTCAGCAGCCCCAAGCTCCAGTCCAGATCCATTGGGTTCTAAATCCCCTTCCAGACTTAGAGCCAGGCCCCCTCAGCTTCTTTCTCTGTAGTATTGTTTGTTCTGAAGACATTCATATACACTCTCAAATGAAATATGCACAGGTGTACAATCACACACAGATACAGACATGTATGCACACACAGAGACACAGGCACACAAATATACATACACAGAAAGATACACAGATGTTTAGACACCCAAATATACACACAAATACACATAGAGACACAGACTCACAAATATACACAAACACACACAGAGACATAAATGCACTTGTACACCCAGACACATAAACAGAGTCACACAAATACACAGATACACACATGTGGAGCCAGGTCCCAGGGATCAGCTTCCATCCCAGGGATATTCCTTGGATACTTTCTTGTACTGACAGCAAGTAGGTCCTTGAGTCTCCTCCTGCCTCACTCTCATACCTTGATCACAGACCTGAGATGTTAAAGGTGATGAGGCAATGATATGCCCTCCCCAAATACTTAGCCCCAAACATCTGTTCATTCCTTATGACCTTTATCTTGCAGCCCCCACATCAGATCCACACCCACTACCATTTTAAGCACTGCAGAGATGTGTCCTGATGGCCTTTGGTCCAGGAGCACCTCTACTTCCTGTGAGGCCAGGAGCCAGGCCAGGGCCAGAGGCAGGTGGGGAAGATGAGGGAGAGAGCATTGAGCCTTTGTTCACTGCTCTTTGCTCTATCCCTTTCTTCGCACTCAGCCTGCTGACTTTGAATTTCAAGACCCCCAACATTGCCATCCTTTGTAGCAGGAGCCCCTCTCAGTGTGCTATGGCTTTACATGCCCCAGAAGAACATACCTATTTTCAGGGGTTACTTCCCCATACTGGCTGTGGGGCCCACCTACCCTAAGTCCTCCCCACTTCTTATCTATTGCATGTTACTTTCCTGCCCATGGATTCACTGAAGGAGGCCCCTGAGGATCTTTTGATCTCATCCCTTCCCCATGTTCCCCTAGCCCCCATGTATGCACAAAGTAAAGTGCACAACGAAGGGTTGCTTGTGGCACCCTGGGTGCATCTCCAATTTCCCCCATCCCCTTTCTGAGGATGTCTTCACACCCTGCTGGGCATCCCTGCTACATGGGAGCTAGAGATGAGTGCCCCAAGCCTGTATAGAACCCGGATAAGAGCAGGTGAAGCCCTGGGGACATGGTAGCTGGCTGGTGCTCACTTTCCCATAGTGAGCACAACGCTGGCAGGCCAGGTTTTAATCAATTGATAGCATCTCCTGGAAGCCAGCACAGGCGCTGCAGAAAGACCGGGTTGCCCCTTCTCCAAGCTCTCTTCTCAGAGATTTCAGGTTGGGAGCAGAAGGCATTGGCAAGGCATTTCCTGGAACATGGGCAAGAGACCAGAGATCTGCCTAGAACATTTCCCTTGCAGGAGGAAATAGACCCTCATATATAGGGGAGAAGGAGAAGAAGGCAAGCTTCAAGAATGTTCAGAGGGAAATGAAACTGTCATATGACCAAAGTTGCCCCTTAATGCGAGGAGGGGACAGGGGCATGCTCCGTAGACCCAAGTCAGCTGAGTCACTTGAATAAGACAGCTGGCCCAGTTGTCTTGTCTGCTGCAGGTTTCAAAGCTTCTCACATCTCCTTTTATGTAGGAAGGAGAAAGCAAAGGGATGGTGAGCAGAGACCATCCCATGACTCAGCATTTGCATCTTGGTCTTCAGGCCCTTCTAGTTTTAGGCCTTCCTTAGGCTATCAGAATTACCTTCCCAAGGTCTGAGGGCATAGTCAGCCCCTACATGACTGTCCCTCCTGTCCAGATAAATGTGTATTTCTCCTTCTCCTGACTGAGCTGATCAGTCTCAGAGTCTGGCGTGCAGCAGACATTCGAGATGATTATAAATTATGGTGGATGGATGGATGATGGGTGGATGAATGGATAGATGAATAGATGAGTGGATGGGTGGGTGGATGAATGGATTGGTGGGTAGGTGGATAGATGGATAGATGGATGGATATTTGGGAAAATAGATATTTGGGAGGATGGATAGATGGGAGCATAGATAGATGGAAGGTTGGTTGGATGAATAGATGGATGGATGAATAGATAAATGAATGGGTAGATGGATAGTTGGACAAGTATGATATAAATTATATATGGATGATTAGTTTGATGGATGGAGTGAATAAATTTTTCATGGATGAATGAATGAATGGGATGGATGGATGGAGAGAAGGATAAGTGGATGATGTACATTATGCATTGATGAATAGATGGATAGAGTGAGTAAATTTTTCATGTATGGATGGATGGTTGGATAGATGGATAGATGGTGGATGAATAAATAGATGATGTAAATTAAACATGGATGGATGATTAGTGTATGAATGAAGTGAGTAAATTTTTCATAGGTGAACTGTTGCATGGATGTTGCATTGGATTGTTGGATTAGATGGTTGTGTGGGGGTGGGATGGATGATTGGATGGATGGTTGGATGGATGGTTGGATGGCTGGATGGCTGGATAAGTGGATGATGCAAATTTTACATTAATGGATAGATGATTGGTTGTATGGATGAATGAATGAGAGTAAATTTTTCATGGGTGGATAAAAGGGATGACAGGCTGGACAATGGATGTGGATTGTTCAAAGTAAGAAGAGATACTTGGGATTGTACTAAGGTAGAATAATATTCACAGTGGCCAAGAGCCAGGCTTTACATTTGGACAGGCAAGATCTGTGTTCTAATGATCTTGGACAGTTTGGGACAAATGTTTTCTCATCTGCAGAATATGACAAATGCTTCCTTCAAGGGCATGCATTGTGTAAAAGGTATGTGTCATGTTGCGTGGAGGATAGAACATGGGACTGATATTTCTGGTTCTGGAGAAAGGAAGGAGAGGAGGAGGTTGCCATGCTGAGGAGTATGGGGGAGCGGTCCACACTGCTTTGAAATTCTTCTAGACTTCTCTACCATAGTAGCTATGCCAGGCTCTCAGGATAATCAACTAGAACCTCATGCCCCCTTTCTCCTGCTTTAGCCTTAGGTCTCTTACCTGGCCTTCCTGCCACCCCACTGCATCTTACTCCATTTGTTGTCTTGCTCCATTTAATATCCTAAGTGATATCAGGTCAGTCGTACTCAGCACTGGACCTTGCATTTGGGCATTTCTCATCATGTTTATTGGTCAGTATAAATTTATAACTATATTAAGGAAAAAATGCTTAAGATGGAAAACATTTCTATGCAGCCACCATTCAAGGCCATTCCCAGTATGGTCTATAAAAGTGTCCCTCTGGATTCCTTTCCTGCTTATGCCATATCTTCTAGATGCAGAGAGGACAGGAATGGGGCAAGAACACCCATATACTTGGATGGCCCAGAACCGTGACTTGAAGGAATACCCTCATCCCCAGGCATGTTGGATGAAATGGCACATAAGATAGCACACAGGATGGTGCATTGGTACACTTGAGTGAGATACTGAATGAAGGGGCTGGGTTGCCAGTATGATGGACATGTGTGCTGGAATGGGGCACTGGGATGGATCACTGGGAGTGGGAGTATGGGATGGTACCAGGTACATGTGATGGCACACTGTGATGTATCTAGTATCTCTACATCCTCCTGAACTGGCCCAAAGAGGTACTTAGTGACTATACACAGAGGCTATAAGCAGAAGCACTGGAATGTTTTCTAGGATGAGAGCCTTGGATACTATCTGGGTGCTGGGAGGTGTGCCTGGGTGGTATATAGAGCTGGTACACAGATAGCACCTGGGTGGTACGTAGGAAAAGTGGACCCAAGACATGGTAAATTATAAGGCTAAATGGATTCTTTTTGTTTGGTTTGGCCACATCTGGTGACGCTCAGGGGTTACTCCTGGCTGTGTGTTCAGAAATTGCTCCTGGTTTGGCGGACCATATGGGACACTGGGGGATCAAACCGGGTCCACCCAAGGTCAGCCTTTAGCAAGGCAAATTCCCTACTGCTGTGCCACTACTCTGGCCCCTCCACCTTAGCCAAGTTAGAGAACCCCCCACTACATGACTTGTCATTGTAACTCTTCATTGCTGGTTGTTCATTGTCATGTGACTGATTGTCACTGTAGCTGATTATTACCTTGACTGACTATTGCCATAACTGCATATTGCCATGGGTGGGTGTCACAGTGACCGATTGTTCCTGTGGCTGATTGTTGCTATGGTTAACTCTCACTATGGCTGATTGTCACTGAGGTCGACTGTCACCATGACTGGTTGATGCTGCGGCTGATTATTGCCATGGCTAATTGTCACTGTGGTTAATTGTCATGTAGCTGATTGTCATGTGTCTGATAGTCACCATGGCTGGCAAGACTGAACCAGCTCTTCTCCCCACCCCATAGCTATGCCTGATCTCAGTTTCTTTGGCCTGTGACCTTGGCTGGGTCTGAAATCTCCTTGGCCGTGATTCTTCTTATCCATGAGAAAGGGGATAAAAGCCTGCTTCGTGGATCTTCTCTAAGTTCAAACACAGACACACAGAAGTGTTCACTCAGTAGTAGCTAAGCACCCCACTGGCTGCTCTTAACTGCATGCAGGTTATGGCCAGGGGGTCTATGGGACTTGGACAACACTTGGGTATGAACTTGATGGCACAGAGGAGCCTGTGGTAGGTTATTGGCTGTGATATTTGTCATCATCATCATCATCATCATCATCTGGAAAGGATATGGTGCTGCCTCATCATGAGTATTCGCTTTTTTGTGAGTCACTTACTCCCACCTGAATGTCAGGCACGTTTGAAAACTCAAACAACGCAGGAGAAGAAGTAAACAGCATAGAGTGCTCAAGGCAAAGAGAAAATGAGGGTCAAAGAAGAAAACTAATCCAGTCCTGATAGACTAAGAAGTCAAGAAGTCTTGCCCTCTTAGACATATGGTTTGAACCCATTAAATGTTCCTTATATGAACCCCCACTTTTTCAATTCATTCCTTTATACTGAAAGAGGTCAGGAGCCATTTTGTTTTTCTACGAAGAGAGCTAGGTTTTCAGGCTTCTTCCTGTGCCCTCTCCCTGAGCCAGCTGAATGGCCAGTCAGTGACAGGACAACATCTTGGTTCTGTGGCCTGTAAATAAGCCCACGGGGGATTCACCTTGCATCTATGTCTCTGCCTCCAGTGACCCTTATGGTTATTAAAACCTTCTGGGATGGTGCCTTTTCTACTGGAAGAAGAATCTCCTTCACAATGCTGGCCATGGCCAAGTTCAAAGTAAAGTAATGGCCACAACAGCATCTGGGCCTTCTGAACCACAGTGCTGTGTCCTTGTTCTTTTCACACCCTGCAGGGGTCTGGACACCTTAGTTGGCCTTGTCAGAAGTGTTTGATGTCCTCGAGGCTTGGGTCAGCACCTGTGATCAGCGTGCATTGCTCTGACTTTTTAGTACTAGATGCCCAGAGGAGGCCTGTTGGTTGCCATGGACAGTTGGGCACAGGAGCCCGTGGCAGGGCCCTCCTGGCCTGTGCCCGAGTGCCCAAGGAGAGGAAGTTTCTCAAAGCATCTCAGCAGAGGAGACACCAAAGGGGAGAGAGGCTGTATTGACCACAGTGAGACAGGAAGTTGGTGACAAAAGTCCTCTAATATGTGGTTCCAAATTCACATCTTTGTGATCATCTTGTCAGTTATAATTCAGTTGTTGGTCTAATTCCTTTCCTTTCAGAGAAAGGACTCTTGGGGGCTCATTTCCTCCAGGTCAGCAAGATGGACTCTCTGCCTTTTTGTGTCCTTGAATTCAAGGGGGGGGGGATAAGCTTTAAGGCAGGATTTGCCACCTAGATTCCTCATCTTCTTCATTGAATCAAAATCAGACTAATGAAGGTCCTTAATGGCATCTGCAAGATCCCTTTGACTTTGAACTGGCAAACTGTGTAATCCCAGTAATGATGCCCTCAATGGGAGTGAATTGTACAAGGACTTGGGTCACAGGTCATATCAGATTCCTGCCAGCCTGGCCTCAGACATAGCACAGTGGGCAAGGCCCTTTCTTTGCACTTGGCTGACCCAAGTTTGATTCCCAGCACTCCATATGCCCCCCTCAAGCCCACCAGGACTTATTTCTGAGTGTTGAACCAGGAGTAAGCACTGAGCACCACTGGGTGTGACCCTCAAACAAACAAAAGACAGAATTTGCCATGCATAGTTGACATTTGAATAAAGCCTACCTTCCTGTCCTTTTTTTCACTTCTCATTCCCTATTGTATCATTACTAATTTTTGCATATTTTAAAGATAAAGCTCATCTACACTGAAATATATTGACCTTATGTAGTTTGAACAAATGAATGTTACCCCATGTGTCCAGTATTCTTAAGATGACTGAGAAGTCTCCATTTCCTCACAGAAAGTCCTCCTGTGTTCCTGCACACACAAACTTTTAAAAACTAGTATTAGTCAAAAATAACTGGCATCAAAGCCACGGTTCTATCTACAGCCATTTGGTACTTGCTTCCTTCCCATCTTCCTAAGATCAGGTCCAAGAGCTTCATGAGATGCACCTCAAGGCAGAAAGAAGGGAAATGATCAAGCTCTCCAAAAGAAGGGACTTCTGAAGATATCTCATCAAGGATGCCTGGAGAAACCTGAGAGTACATTGCTTTATCTCAGGGTGTAGATGTCTCCCCACCACACCTTGCACTCTCCAGCACCCAAGGGAGGAGTGTTGAGCTCCCTTGGGCAACAGTAAAATTGTTTCTTATTTCTGAGTCATTGCCTGTCTGTCTGCTTGACTCTCAGAGATGACAAAAAGCTCACCTCCTCTGAAGTGGGGCTTCATGGGGGACAAGGGACCTTCTGGCCCTGAATCTCACAGTTCGAGGGCAGGGGGATATTCCTCTCACTCTGCAAATATATGTCTGGGTTAAGGCTATGTGCAAGGCTCTTCTCTTGCACCAGCAGAGAAAAAGAAATCAATAAATTAAAATATAGCTAGAGGGTAGCAGGGCCTTGGAGAAGGGACAGGTGTGGAGGAGGGTGGACAGACTGTACTCTTGCAGTGTCCAGTTTAACTCTGGTTCTTTCTCTCTCTCAGAACAACCTAATTGGTTTTTTAGGGGGATCAGATGCCCTTTTATGGAGATCAAAGGCCACTTGGCAGAAAGCACCAGGGACACCTAAGTTCATCCCTTTGCCTGTGAGATGGGCTTTTGGCTTTGTTTCTTTGTCTCTGCTCTCTGCCCCCCCCCCCCATCTTTTACTCCTGAATGATGTGTGTGCACGCTAGGCATGAAGGGATTGAACAGGGGTCACGTAAGCAGGTATAGACAATTTTCTAGGCCCCATAGTCAAACCAGACTTGAGGAAAGTCCCTCCCCCCATACAACCCACCACAAAGTCAATAATAAGATGCATTCATGTTTCTGCTGAAATTATTGTCTTCTATCCCACCCATAAAGGTCTGGGTGGTGGGTGATGGGTGATGGGTGCCTATCTCAAAAGCTTGTCCCTCCCTATTCCACTGCCACCTCCACTTTATTCCTTTTCCTCTTTTTTTTTCACCTTCCCCCCTCTCCCTTGCATATCTCTCTCTCTCTCTCTCTCTCTCTCTCTCTCTCTCTCTCTCTCTCTCTCTCTCTCTCTCTCTCTCTCTCTCTCAAGGAGGCCCTGTCTCCAGTTCCCTCTCTCCTCTTTCCATCTGTTCCCCCTTTTCCTTCTCAACAGGGAACTGTGCCTCCCTAGTAAACATTCTCTCCCTGTGCTGATTCTGCTCTTCTTGATGCTTTAGAAATCATAACACACCCCTCTCACTCTCTTTAACACACACACACACACAATCTCCTGGCACTGTAGCAGTTATGAGCCGAGTCCTATAAAGAGCAATATTGGTGATCACATTTAATTTTTCCCAAAGATTTGATTTCTTTCTCTTTTTTTTCCCCTCAATTTAAAACTCAAAAAATGCCATTAAAACCCTTGGCCGGATCAGCTGTTATCTTTAAGTGTAAAATCTATTTTGGTCAGTAGAGCTTGAAATATGGTTAAGTACTTATTTTTATTGTCTAGCTGGGTATGGTTTAGAACTGCAGGTGGAGAATGAATCAATATTGTCATAAAGTGACGCTCGGCCACCCCCTGTCCTTTCACCACTCTAAGAGCACAGGGGAGTGGCCGAGGTCTGGTTGCCTTCAGTGCACAGTACTCTCGGTGCTTTTGTCTGATGTGGTTTGGCCAAAGCCACCAGTTCTTTTGACAAGTTTCCCCAGCTCTTTGCAAAGTAAAGCAGCCATGAGCAAGAGCCACCAGTGAAATAAGCCACCACAACTAGAAATCTCAAAGTAGCATATTTCCAGCCATCTGTGCATCAAACACCAGCACACGAGATGATTAGAGTGGAGGTGGTATGCTGGTAACAGTGTTTGGTGGATAGATAGTAACTCCCAAGACTTGACTCTTTACCATCTATCAGGCATAAAAGAACATATCAATTCTGCCCATTACCAGCCAAATACATAGCTGAAGTGGCAAGACTGGAAAAAAATGCTCATCTTTGGGCATCTAATCTGTTGCCCTTTCCCAGTAAACTAAATAGTCTGAGTGTCTTTCCACCCTGGCCCCAGGTAGGTTGAGTTCTTGGGATACAAAAGTGAATTACAGATACTTGTTCATGGGGGGAAGGAGGGAAGGGAAAGACCCAAAATCAGCCATAGCTCATCTCAATGGTAGCGGGATCCCACACCCAGGCTTTCACTCTGAAGCCACATAGAAAGTTTTGGACCTCAGCGATAACACAAAGGGGAAGGCATTTGCTTTGCATGTAGCCAACCCCAGTTCAACCCCCAGCAACTAATAGAGTCTCCTGAGCTTTCCAGGTGTGATTTCTGAGCATAGAACCAGGAGTAATCCCTGAACACCACTGGCTGTGATGCAACCACGACCACCCTTGCCCTTTCAAAAAACATATATGAGAGCTTCAGAGAGGTCAGAGCCTAGGGCTCTGGGCTTTCGTTCCTGTACACTAAACCCATCACCCAAATGGTAGGGTCATCTCAGTTTTCTCAGCTGAAAAATGGGAAGAATAAGAGTGTATAAGGGGCTGGCGATAACACTTGTAGAAGGGTCTGGCCTATGTAGTTTGAGTGAAGGACATTGGCTGTGTTAACAATAATAGAGTGGGTATCTGTATTCAACATGAAGTTGGCCTCCAGCCCTTACCCCATCTGCCTCCCTCATACTTATTTTTGCACCTCAATGAAGTAGGAACCACTAGAACCCAGGAGCCCAGCTGCCATGCCAGCTCCCAATTCCTCTGATTTCAGCACCAGGGTGTACCCTGCACCCCCCCCCCTCCAGCTCTGCCAGGAAAGGGCAGATGGGCGTCCCTCCTGGCAAGGAGCCAATCAGGCCAAGTGTTGGGGTTCAGAGGACAAAGGAAAGGGACATTTGGAGGAAGTTCTCACTTCCTCAGAACAGTGCTGCTATCTCCTGTGCTCACATGATCCAGAGGGTCATTTCTCCACCTTCCAAGGACAAGTGGATTCCTGAGAAATGCCAGCCTTGATGTTGGGTACTCAAATTTCTTTCACTTCCCAAGTCTTGGCATTGTTGGAGAGGATGGGGGGAAACGGGCTCTAACTCTAAGTTCTGAGGGTATATTGATATGATTTGCTTCCTTTTATTTATTTTGTTTTTGGGTGGTGTCAAGGCTTATTCTTGGCTCTGCACTCAAGGATCACTCCTAGCAGGCTCAGGGGACCACATAGAGTGCTAGTGATTAACCCAGGCTGGCTGGATGCAAGGCAAGCACTCTACTTGCTATACTATTGCTCTGGTCTCATTCATCCCCCCCTTTAAAAACCAAAGATGGTTTGTATCTGCAGCATGGGAATAATTGGAGCATCACGA
The DNA here is from genome assembly GCF_024139225.1 of Suncus etruscus. NCBI lineage: Eukaryota > Metazoa > Chordata > Mammalia > Eulipotyphla > Soricidae > Suncus > Suncus etruscus. Next base: position 71,661,163 of record NC_064861.1, on the reverse strand, counting down.
AAGTGTTGGTGAGATTAAGTGAAACCCTATGTGTCAGGTTTCATGTCTTTGCATTTGTTGCAAGAACCATTTACTATTTTGATCATTTCTTCCCTGCTGAGATTTATTTTCTTCTCACTCACTGAAGTGAACAATGTGCCCCACACACACTCTTATAGGAGAGGAAATCAAAGTTCAGAGAGGGAAATTAAGTACCCTCAGCCACACAACTCCTCTGTGGGAAGACCAGGTTTTCAGGTTAGGTCTCTCCAAATGTTGACCCATATTCTATATTCAATACTCTGTTCTTAATCAATTCTTTTAGCATGAGTATCAAACGTTTTTTCTACAAAGTGACAGATATCACACATTTTTCAACCCAGTTGTGCTGACCTCAGTGTAGCCTTTCAATTCTGCCACTGCCTTGTGAAAGCTGCTGTATATTACCTGTAAACAAGTGGTCATGGCCACATTCCAATAAAACTTTATTGGCACAGATAAGCAGGGGGCTGGGTAAGGGTCCCACCAAGCTGTGGTGTGCCTTTGCTTTAGAGCCTGTCTGAGACACCTGAAGATAATTGTGGAAAGGAGCAAAGAGATAAGGCCAGCTTTCATGAAGCCAGCCTGGGCCTCCTTTCTTCCCTCCCTCCCTCCCTCCCTCCCCAGCACCTCTGCCTGCAGGTCATGACAGTCACTTTCTTTGGAAGCCAAGTCTTCCAAATGGAAGCGTGGGCCTGATTGAAGGGAAGCAAGAGCAGGGAAGACAGGGAAGAACAAGAAATCTCCGTGCAAAGGGTCTCATCCGTGCACCCAGGTCATTAAAAGCCCTGGTGACTTTGCAGGCTCCCAGAGCAGTTGCCTCTCCGGTTTCCTCTCTGCCTCCCCTGGATTTGTTTGTCCTTAGTCACCCCCCCTTCCCCTGTGGGGAAGAATCCAGACATGGCGGGGGGGCACGTTTCCCATCTACATATCTCCCCCCCACCCCACCCCGGCACTCCTGTCCTGCCCGAGGTAAGCCAAGCCGATGACAGCAGCATTTGCCGGGAGCCCCGGGGCATGCTGGGGCCGCTCCAGACCCATTTCTGGGACAGCAGGTGCAGTGTGGTCGCTGACACCCAAAATACCTTCTGCAGGCCGGGCGGGCAGGCGGGGGCCAGGGCTCCAGTCGCTTCCTCCAGGGGACAGGCACACTGAGAGGACACCCCAAGCGCTAATCCGCTCACCCAAGAGAACTCAGCATGGCTCAGCGTTTTTTTGCCCAGAGCTGGCCTTGGACAGGGGCATCCCCCCAGGCGCGCCGCCTGGCCCAGAGCAGCCATAAATCAAAAGAGGGGGGCAGGATGGACTCTTTGGCAGATGCCACAGCTGTTGGGGGGACTCCGCAAAGCATCGTAAATCAGGAGCTCACCCCGGTTTACCCGTGCCTGGCTGCCTTGTAAGGACGGCCAGGCCTGTGACAGGAGGAAGGGAGCAAATAGCGCCCGAGAAACTCAGCACCCTGGGCTCATCCTCAGGCTTCCCAGTCTCTCATTTCTCTCTTCGTCCACTTATTACCTGAGATTTATGCGGGACTCAGCCAGGTCGGCTGGGCGACACATTCTAATTTAATTAAATTTCTGTTGGATTGATGTCTGATCAATCAATAATGTTAATGTTTTTGCAATTTGGAGATTAAAGTATGGGCTAGCCGTGGCATACATCCCTCCACCCCCCACCCCGCTCCCTGCAGAATCATGCACTACCTTGACAGTCTTTTCCAAAGAGTGGTGAGGGGCAGTAGGGTGTGTGGGGGTGGGTGGAGAGGTCCCTGCTGGCTTTCCCCTGCCCTTCCTTCCCTCTGGCTCTCCACCAGAGTTTTTCTATGAGTCTTGAGATGTGCATTCTGAGCTGAAGGGAGCCGTGGCCCAGAGCAGAGATTTGCAAAGCTGTCCCCTATATTCATATACATATCAGAGTTTCTGAACAGGACCCTTCAGATGTTGCTGGTTCAGGGACACTCTCTTTCCCTTTGCTGACAACCACTAGCTTTAAGAATTCACTGGCCCAAGCTCTGGGCGGCCTGGGCCTTTTGACCTGGGTCTCGTCCATTTACAAGTTATGTTGCTTGGTGCAAGGTGCTTGATTCCTTTGATAATCTATTTCCCTATCAAAATAATCTGACCAAGTCATTGACTGGTGGTCCTGGTGATTTCTATTATGCCTGTAAATCACCCCCATAGGGTCCCTGAGATGTGTGGTGAGACTTGGGCACCAGTCTCCTTCTTTGTGATAAAGAGTAAAGCAGATCTTGATCTAATTCCTGCTGGGATCTGTCCTCTGGTTGTGGGCAAAAGAGAATGATGGGGTGAGCAAGGTAGGGAGAGTCTAGGGTGCCTCTCCTTTAGGAAAGTCTAAGGGGACCTTCTGGAGAAATAGAGGAGTAGAGGAGGAGGAAAAAGCAAGACAAGAAAGACTAAAAGGGGTTTGCTTGAATGAATTGATCAGTGAACCCAGCCTGATGTAAAGACCCCAGAGTATTGGGGTCTTTAGTTGTTGAACGCTAAACAGATCTTTAGATCTTCAACCTTTTTATGCCTGCTGATATATGGGGCCTGTAAATATCCAAGTCCAGGAACCAGCCTTTATCTCCAAAACTGACCAGTGATGTCCACCCTTCCAACTACCATGGAGCAGTAAAGATTGCTGCACTGAAGGAATGCCTGCCACCAAGCCTTGACCACTAAAATTTCATTTCCTACTGGAAATCCAGCACCACCACCAGCTCTCCATTCCATTGGAGGGTTTCAAGCCTAGATGGAATCTCTTCTCCCTCTTGAACTAAAGAGACTTTGTCTCTAGGTGCCAGAGCAATATCACAGTGGGAAGGGCATTTTGTCTTGCATGCAGACTACCTGGGTTCAATCCCTAGAATTTCACATGATCTCTCTAGCACTTCCATGAGTGATTTCTGAGTGCAGAGCCAGGAGTAACCCCTGGGTATGGCCCCAAAAATAACAACAACAACAACAAAAAAAAACCAGAAACAAAAACAAAGAACCTTTGTCTCAGGGCCAGAAAGGGGCTGTGTTATAATATTAGCCACTACTGCAAAGGCCCAGGGCACATGTTGCCTTCTCACGAGGCTTTGCTGTCTAGCGCCACACCCTTCATTTATGTGCACAACAACTGCGAAGTAGCAAACACATTCCAAAAAGCTTAGCTGCCCGTGGGCTGTATGGATGGCCCCTCTCAGGCAGTGGAAGCCACCAACGAGGAGCAACCTGAACTTTGTCTGTAGCTGCTCTGGTCTAATGCCAGAGGCCAGCTTGAACTCTACACTGCTTAGGGGACCGTGGGGTGCCAGTAGTCCACTGGTTGTGGGTTTAGGGCCTTTCCCCAGCTGAGTTAAGGACTCTGGTACTTAGCTTTCACTCTAACCATATTTGATTTTTTTTTCCTATCCCAGACTCCTTAGCCAAGCTGCTATTTATGAAGTTTGTATTGTTTTCCTTGCACATGTACACACACCCTTTGAGAGATGACTAGAAGGAGAATGACTAGATATGCAGTTGTGGCAGGGTCTGGGGCATGGCAAGGGCACCCTTTATTTATGCCCAGGAGCTGAGTTGTACCCCTGCAGATATCAGAGAACATTGCACTTCTTAGAACCTATGAGAGAGCAGGTGGGATTGGGTGAGGGGTGAGTATGAAGGGGTCAGTCCAAAGACCTCCTCAGCCTGTGGCTTCATACATCAGAATAAACTCTATGTGTATGTGTGTGCACGCGCATGCGTGTGTAGCAGGGAGTGGCCTAACTGGAAAGTCACCCAAATCCAGAAAAGCCCTTCATCCTTTGTACATTGCAGCATAGCTCACCCCCACTTTGACAGTAAATTCATTCGCTGACTAATTCATGGTTTACACAAGGCATCAGGCACATGTACAGCTTTTTTTTTTTTTTTTTGGTTTTTGGGCCACACCCGGCGGTGCTCAGGGGTTACTCCTGGCTGTCTGCTCAGAAATAGCTCCTGGCAGGCACGGGGGACCATATGGGACACCGGGATTCGAACCAACCACCTTTGGTCCTGGATCGGCTGCTTGCAAGGCAAACGCCGCTGAGCTATCTCTCTGGGCCCCACATGTACAGCTTTGCCATGTTCAATATATCTACAAAAAAGAAGGGTGGAGCGCAAGAGTAAACTATTGTATATGTATATGCGAGGCCTTCGGTTCTATTCCCTAGCACCACAGACAAACCAAAATCCCACTATAAAAAAATGAAGATCAGGTAATTAGCCAGTTAGAATAATCATGGCTTGGGCCATCAACATCAAAGAACTTTTCTCCCCAGGGTAGACACCAACCACAAAGGCTTAACTGTATACAGCCCCATCACTTCCCAAAACTCCTTATGGAGATTGAGCCTACTTTATTGCCCACCTTCAATTTACTTTCGTGCCCACCTTGCTGGAGAAGAAATAGGGGATCAAGGCAGCGGCATGATCTAGTTACTTCACATAGCTGAGAAGTATAGAGACTGAAATTCAAACACAGGTGCAGCCATGGACTCAACCCAAAATAGTGGCCCAAGCTTTCCTAGCCACTTGCAAGCCTCTTCTACCATTGGCTCTTCATCTAGAGAGCTTATGAAAACTCTTTAAAATATGAGGCTGTAGAATGATCGCTTAGGGCTGCTTCCCTGGTGACTATTGATCCACTAGTTAGCATCCTCCAGGTGGAAATCATGTCTGTAAACTAGGTCTCGTTGCTCCCCAAGGACTCTGTCTGGTGTCTGCTAAGTCACTTCTGCACAGGCCCTTGGAGCTCCCGGCCTTGCTGACACTAAGAAGTCCGGCTTCTTATTCACGTCAGAGTAACCACAAGGTTCCTCCCCTTCCCTGCCATTACATTCTTGATCCCAGGAACTGGAATTAGCTAGAAACCCAATTCAGACAAATGGCTTGTTTCATCATGAAGTTTCAAACACTTTGCACCCCTTTTTGCTCCATCCCTCCTCCATAATTTTGTAGGTTTTCCATGAACCCTAGACCACACAGAGTTTATTTATTGGGGACAACATTTTCAGCATGTCAGCCATAGAACTAAGCTTACTCTGGGGGAGATGTGTGTGCAAATGCTGAGTTCCTCTACAGAAAATTCTAGAATACAGACATTCAGAGACTGGCTCACCTTGAGTTCCCTAGTGATGGACCCTTCCTGCCTCAGCTAGGAGTCCCCTGCCGGCTCCCATCTTCTCTCTCTGGTCCCCTACAGGCCTCATACTCCACTTATGTAATGGACTCACTGGGTCCCCTCTGGCCATCTGAGATACACTCCCACTCCTTCTCAGGGCCTGCAGCTGCCCAGTACTCCTTTTTTTTTTATTTAATTTTTTTGTCCCCCAATTCACAATACAAACCAGGCAAAGGACCTGGGCTGAGGTGTATATAGGGTGCATTTACTGTACCTCCTCTTTCTATAAAGTCAGTGTAAAGAACACAGCCTGTGGTAAGAATTGGGAGGCCTTACTTTTTTTTTCTTTTCTTTTTTTGATTTTTTAATATATATACATTCCCATGACCAATATCCCAAGTGTCCTTCCTCCCCATCCCACACAGGCCTGTACTCTAGACAGTACTCCTATTCTCAAGCCTATTCTTGACTCACTCATAACGCATGCTGGAAGGACTGAGGAGAGTGTGAACAGATAAAACACATGCCCAGGCCCCCAGTGTCAATCCATAGCATTGAATCCTCTTGGTGGATGCCCCAGGGACAGTATTGGGCCAAGGATCACTGAGAGTGGCCTCTGGACCATGAACACTGCTGGAAAGAGAAGGGATGGGAAGGGAGTAAAAAGGGAAAGAAAGGAAAAGAAAGGAAAGAAATGGAAAGGAAAGAAACAGGAAATGAAAAATAAAAGTAATCTAAAGAAAAAGAGAAGAAAAAAAAAGAAAAATCAAGAGAGAAGTGTGCATGCTTGATCCTTCCCAGCTTTGGCTCCCAGGGGAGCCAGTGGAAGCAAGAAGGGAGGAAGAAGGAAGAGGAGAAGCACTTCTGCTTTCTCGAGGCATCTGTTCCAATTGCAACATCTCTCCAATCCCTTCCTTTTCCTTCTCGCTCCAAACATAGCTCAACCAGCCCTTTCTGTGTATGGCCCTGCACACTTTTTTTCTTTTTTGCAAGCTTCAGCTCTTTCTAAAGTGTTGTCTCCTAACACAGTCCTTCCAGAAGCAATGCCAGCCAACATTTGCTTGGGGGTGGGTTGGTCCATAATAGAAGGTCATACCTGCAGAAACAAGAAGACTCGAAATACAATTCCATTCCTGAATTTGCCGCTGCATTGTCTGCAGCAATGGGAAAAAAAAGAAAGGGTTCATGACATTTAGGGGGAAAAAAAAGACTCTTAATATGCAAGCACTATAAAACCAGAAAAGCAAATGCCCTGGCAATTTTGAAGAACCCCTCATTGACATCTCCAGGAGCAGCTTGGGGCTCAGCGTGCCCCCTGACCTGAATTACAGAAAGGCCAGAAGAAGGGTTTGACGTGACCAAGTAAACATGAACCAGTCTCAGCCCGGGACCAGAACCTGATGAAATGCCAGGTGCCAGTTTTCACAAGGCCTGAGGCCCAGGGGGTATTTTTGGTGTGTTGGCTGGGTGACAGCAGTGGTATCGGTGACACAGGTTTGCCATAACTCAAAGAAGATGGAGAGTTTTCAAAAGCAAGTTGTCACTGGAGCCCACACTCCCTGCCCCGGCTGTGTTTAGCCAGGGATAGAAGCAACAGTGATCCACTTTCTGCTCAGGAATGGTTTGCTGTGTCAAAAGGCGGTTGTGTGCAAGACAAGTGCAGAAGTTAACATATGCAGTTACCTAGCATGAAACTTCTCAGAACACCACAATCACATCTGTCCTGGCCTTCCCCACCGGAATCTTTTACCAGGATTCAGGTTCAAGTGTCTTCAGACCTGTATCTCCCAATGCTTATGTCTATTTTTCTTACTTTCTAGCTCCTCTTCCAAGAACAGAAAGTAAATTAGAAGTCCATTTTGTTTATGTCTTGGATTCTTGTCTCTATTGCTTTTGCTTCCCACCTCCACCCCAGGCTCCTACAACAGTGCCTGGCAGTTAGCATGCCCCCCACACACACACCTCAAAGCATTAATTATCCTTCATCCCCAGGCTGCTAAGCTTGGTTGAGCAAAGGGCAAAAATGTTCTTATGCTCTGAGGAGACAAAATTTCTTTTCTACCGGTTTGTGTGTGTATGATGTGTGTGTATGTGTGTGTATGTGTGTTTAATGTGTGCTTGCACACTGAGTCTTCTTTCAGTTTGACTGAGATAGAATTGATCATTAGGAGTTGTGTCTATGTCATGTAGAGCTACATGTTTTGACATATGTAGGTGTTGATGTGATGTTGTCTAAATGATGAAATGATCAGTTCAACTAGTTTATGTAACTGTCGCTCACAAAATTGTCTCAGTCAATGTAAAAACTATTTATTCTCTTGAGGCCAGAGCATTATAAGTGCAGTGGGGAGGGTGCCTGCTTGCACTTGGCTGACCTGGGTTCAATCCCCAGCATCCCAAATGGTCCCCTGGGCACCTCCAGGAGTAATTCCTGAGTGCAGAGCCAGGAATAATCCCTGAACACCATTGAATGTGACCCCAAAACCAAAGAATCATCCTCTCAATACATTTCAAGTGCATTATAATATTGTCAACTCTTGCCATCTTATTTTTATTACATATTCAAATGTCCAGTTAATCATTCTATGTAGCAGAATATTTTTACTTTTTATCATCGTCTCCTTATTTTCTCCCTCCTCCCCCATCCCAGCCCTGAAAATTGCTATTCTTCTCTCGACTGCTCTGAGTTCTATTATTTTAAATTCCAAATAATAGCTCTTTCAGCATTTGTTTCTCGGGATCTGGCTTACTTCACTTTGCCTGTTATCCACCCCAATCATCCCTGTTGTTACAAATAACAGGATTTCCTTTCTTTTGAAAAAAAGAATAATATTCCACTATCTCTACACACGTACATTCATATAACACTTTTCATATCTACTGGTGGACATTTAGGCTGTTTCCATATTATAAATCGTGCTGCAGCAAATTACAAGAGGAGATATCACTTTGAGATAAGAGTTTCATTTCCTTAGACATATATATGTATATGTATATGTATATATATATATATATATAGAGAGAGAGAGAGAGAGAGAATTGGAATGACTGGATCATGTCATGGTTTTCATTTTTTGGGGGGGCATACCAGGTGGTGCTCAGGGATTACTCCTGAAGTCTATGGGACACCAGGGATTAAACCCAATCTGCCATGTACAAGGCAAATGCCCTCCATGATATGCTATCATTCTGGTTCTATAGTTTTTAATTTTTTGAGAAACATTCATGCTATTTTTTATCATGGCTGCCAGGCTGCTATTTACATTCCCACCCGAAGCACTCAAGAGTTTCCTCCTGCCCCTACCCCAGGAGGCTCTTCCGTACTAATTATTCCTTGATATTTTGGTAGGAGCCATTTGAAAGCCAGAGCTTTAGAATTGTGGTTCTAGTTTGTATCCCTCACCCCATTATCTAAGCATCTTTCTATCAGCCTATTAGCCTTTCAGGGTCTTCCTTTGACAGCTGCCTTCTCATTGCCTTGGCCCGTTTTTGAGAGTTGGATGTTATTCGCCTGTTCTTCACTGGCTTAAGTTCTTCCTGCCCTGGAGAGATTCGCTGCTCTTTCTCAGATATATGGTTTGCAAATATTTTCTCCCAACAGGCAGATTGCCTTCTTTTGCCCTGCTGATGGTTTTCTGGAATGCAAAGGTTTTGAGCATAAGGTAATCCATTTTCCCTTCTGTGATTCTGTGATTTTTCTTAGTGTCATGTCCAAATAATTCATTGACCAGATCAATGTCAAGAAGATTCCCCTGCCCAGTGTTTTCTCCGGATAATTTCACAGATTCCATCTTCTGCTTATTTTTAATCCACTTTGAGTTAATGTGTGTGTGTGTGTGTGTGTCTGCAAGTGTTTGTGCCTGTGTGATTATGTATGGATGCTGTCAAGTAGGGATCTTGATTTCATTCTGTTCTTTTGATGCAGATTCGGTTCTGCTAGCACCATTTATTGGAAACACTGCCCTTTCCCTGCGATGTGTTCCTGTTCCCTGTGTTCTTGTGCAAGATTAGGCCACTGTAAATGCTGGGGGATGCATTCAGAGAGGGAGTGAGCTTGGGGAGAGCTTGTAAGTTCAGTCCAGGAAGGAGCCAACCTTAAGTGGGAATAAAGCTGGTCTTGAAACTCTGAGCCATAGGAAAGAGTCCTAACCTGAATTCTAAACCTGAAAGGTTGCTCATTCTGATTCTGATATCATAGAGCTCTGGAACTCTAGTCTTTTCTCCCAATCTGTGCCTTTGATTGAACTACTTACCATGATAGATCGAATCTCAGTTTTCTCACCTGGAAATGGGAATCATAAAATGGGCTTTTTCCTGGCACTGGAAGAAATGAAATTCATGCCTAGTATCCTCGTGTGTCTGCTATAGCATAAGGATCAATCTGTGTTTACCACTCTGGCTATTTTTATTGTTATCATTTTTTCTTTCCTGCCCCCCACCATGAGCTGAGATAAGCCAGAGAATCTATGATGGGAGGGGCCACTGACAGACCAGGACTGGCCAGAGCAAGTGGAGGAAGCTGAGATCATCTGATTGTCCAAGGAGTCGAGGCTACATTTCAAGCATAGTGCAGGGAGATACCTAAGAACACATGGAGACAGAGACTTTTACATACCCTGGAGCTACAAACTGGCTCCCAGAGCCCTCCCTGAAGTTCTCAAAACTCTTATTACATTGCCAGACAACCTCTTCTTCCCTCACCACCACTATCACCCCCAAAAAAGCCTGTCAATACTAGTTTGGCTAAAAAAGAATCCATAGAGTCACCCAGGCTGTGAGTGAAAGAATGTTAAAGGCTGGACAAAGGAGGAAAGGATTCAGTTGCCCAGGGATCGTCTCCATTTTCCCGAACTATTTTCAGACCAACCACAGGGACACAAGTGTTATGGCTCCTTTCCCCAAATAGTAACCACATGCACGGGAGTGATCTCTCCTCTTTCCCCAAATAGTACCCAGGCCACAGGATTTGAGATGGTCCACAAAGCCTAGTCTTTTAATCCCACTAGCACACAATCAATTACATTCCCAGTGTCTTCTTCCTCTTGGACATACAGTGGACTACATGTCCCAGCATTCCTGCAGCTTGATATACCCTCTGACCCTTTGTGCTGGTGGCAAGGAGTGAAGAGAGGAAAGACCCATCTCTCTCCCCCACCTGCTGGCTAAAGGAGATGGTTCTGGGGGCCTAGAGGAATGTGAAGCTAGGAGACAGGTGGGAGCGGCCTGGGAGACACAGTTGGTCAGAAATACCTGCTTTGAACTTGTGGGAACAAGAAATCTAAATATGTTCTGTTCAGCCTCAAAAACAGGGAGTCTGTTTATTAGTCAGAATGTGCCCCTTGAATGAGGCTAACTTTCCAGTGTCCACTGAGTACTCTCCCTCTTGGAATCAGCAGTCTTCCGCAAGTGGAATATGACTGTTATCATGAGTCAAGACAAATCTAAATTCCCATTCTCCTAAGAATGACCAGGGTCATAACAGACCTTTATTATTTATAATCTAAGAAGTATAACTTTGTTCTGGTGGTGCCTTAGAGACCAAGTATCAGAGGTTCCTAAAGTTTCTAAACAGTAGGTCCAAGACGACTTGTTTTGCATTAAACTCCGCATTTTGGCAGAGGGGTGAAGGTGTGTGCTATACCTAGTAGGGCTCAGGAATTACTCATGACTATATCCAGGGATCAGTCCTATTGGTCCTTGGTGCTTCTATGTTGTGCCAGGAATAAAACTAGGGTCAACCACATGCAAGGCAAATGCTTTATCCCTGCACCTCAGTTTTTTCACTATTTGCTTCTAAGTATGTCCAGTAATAAGTGTACAGGGACACCTTTAGAGGGTCGAAGACAGGATAAAGGAAAAGGGAAGAAGGTTAGGTACTTAAAAATTGTCATTGCAGTGCAGAATTAGGTAAAGTTGGTGGGGAAGGACTTTTACATAAATATGTAAAAATGTGTATATATCAGGGCAGACTTAACTAGATATTCAGAATTTTATTAAATGTTTAAGTGTTAGAAAATAAGTCATAGAGACTATTCTAAGGCCTAGATGGGGGGCCTCAAAAGAAATTAACATTGCCCCCAAATTAAATGGCATCTTCTGAAGGAATTTCAGTCAAAATTCTAAGTGATTCTTTGCTGTTCTTTTGTTCTTCTTTTATTAATGATGAGATGAATCCAGAAGTAGAAGTTTTAGACAGAAGAGTCAATAGATGAGCAAAACAAAAAAGCCCCTAATTTATAGGACTTTAGTATATTATGAAAGTTGCATTTCAAATAAGAATGAAGATGAATTGCCTAATATGTAACAGAAAAACAATTGGTTAGGCTTTTTTCTTAGTTTTCTACAGAGATTTTATAGAAAAATGCCTCTGTGTAAAAGTTTTTCCTATGCATAATGCTGAATGCTAAAAGAATGAAAATGTCAAGGATTAGATTAATACAATAGCTTACAAAATACTCTAAATCAGCATTTCTCAATCTTTTTTGGCTACATCCCCCTTCCAAACTATTTTTTTGTGCCCCAAACCTTATCCTACCTGTTGGCCCTAGTGTCATGTCATGGGCTCCCACTAGCATGGTTTTCACCTGTGGCCCCTTGAGATATCTGGAGGTCCTAGTTCAGCCTCTGGGTGAGAAACAAACCTTTAAATCATGCTATATAAAGTAGTAGACTATAAAGCTAAGAAAATATTTATAACACTTAATAAAGTGTTACTATTCACCATCTGTAAACATCTATTTTTAGGCAAGAATTAAACAATTAAAATTTATATTAAAATGTACCATGAGCTTTTTTGGGGAAGAGGGAAGCTTGATAGGCAAAATATGTAAATATTTTAAAGTCAGTTTTTGTCCCTTTTTTTTTTCTTTGCAGTGCCAGGGAATGAACCCAGGTTTCATACATGTGTGATATGTATTGTACCATTCAAGGAGTCATATTCCTAGCCCCCAAGTATAAACATTTAAACTAACAATTTGATCCAGAAGCTAACTTTAAGGATATAGCCCAATCCCCTCAGTCCAATTGGTCTCATAGGTGTGAAATGTTCTTTGCAAAGATGAGGATAAAAACTAAGATTATTAAAATGAAGACTGGTAGGGAGTAATTTTTTCTTCCAGGTATTAAATATGTATCATAAAGTCTGAGATAGGAAGATGTTATTGATGGAGGGTGGGTTGGAGACCTACAGAGACTATCTCTGAAAATGTCTCCTTACTGTGTAAATAGCTTTTGTCGTGTTTGATTGGCTGTAGTGCCCCAAATGCAAAACAATGGCTGGCAGGTCATAAGTGGGAAGGCTGAAGCTACCTATGTTGAAATAATCTTGGGAAATCTTGCCTCTTTGTCATTTTGTTTCCAATATTCTATATCTATGCATATATATGATGTACATAAATATGCTATCCTGGTATCACTGCGGAGTGAACAAATTACTGTGTGAGACATACCATCTGAGCACTGGCTTTACTGCTCTGCCACTCAGTGATTAATCCTAGTCTCCTAACCTGATCATTTGAAAGGAAAACAGTACCCACCATATTGGGGCAATGAACCAAATATAGATGAGTATGTACATAGCTCTTGTATACTGAAAAAATAGATCTTCATATATATATTTTTGCATTCTCCAGACAGAGCAGTTCTCCCCCAGAGAAACACTTCTTGGGGACTCTAATCCAAGACAATACCTGAATAAACATTCTTCCTCAAACTTTGACTAATGCAAATGTCACATGTAATCCCTTGTGGCCTTTTTTTTTAACCAATTCATGAAAAATGACTTAATAACAAACTACCAAAGAACATAGTCTTACCTATCACTTTACCATTCATTACACAGTTTTGTTAATAAGGCTTTTTTTAAGTTGAAGTTTTGAAAAATACAAAAATGTACAGAGAAGAAAGTAGATTTCCAAAGAGAGATATAACAATTATTATAAGTTGACCCTTTTTGATATCTATCATTTGATAATTTTATCTGCCTTTGTGCTATAATAAACAATATGAAGTAAATTCGTCTCTATAGGGGAACATACAAACATGATGGGTGAGAAATTGGGGATATTGGTGAAAGGAAATTCACACTGATGCTAAAATTGGTGTTGGAACATTTAATGCCTGAAACAACTACGGGTATTATGAATTACTTGATAAATCTCAGTGTTATAATTTAAAAAGAATGTTTTTAAATAAGAAAGTGGTTTGCACCTCTTGAACTTCCTTGGCTTACCCAGTGTTGGCATTTTTCTTCTTGTAATTAGATCCAATTAGCATTTCACTTGGCTTTCATGTTGTAGGTCCAACGTCTCTGGATAATCTAAAACACATAAAAACATGCTCCCTCATGAAATAAAGAAACTCACTCCAGGGCCTCCGTGGGCAAAGTGGTTTCTGTCATCAGCTAAGCAGTCTTCCAGGGGGTAATAGGGAGTGACAGAATCCCCCCCTCCTTGGAATGCTCTTCCTGAGGACACTGAGAGATACCACTATCCGCATAGCTAGACAAGACATAAAAAGGGACACTCTATCCTGTCCTGTCTAACCTGAGAGCTAATAAGAGGCAGGTGCACACATACATACACCCACACAAACATACACTCATTATCATATATCCCAAATCTTAGCGATATTTTTGGGATGACAATTGACTAATTAACATCATTTGATCATCCATGTTCAAAATGTTTCTCTAATTAGCCATCAGAGAGAAACAAAGAAGGTTTATGTCTTTTTTTATAATTGCTAAGAATAAGGAAGGGTCCAAGAGAAAGTACAGGGGTTAAGACACTTGCCTTGCATACAGCTGATCCTAGTTCACTAGCCCCACACCAAACATGGTTGGTTCCCTTAGTACCAACAGGAGTGGTCTTTGAGCACCACACCAGGGATAAGCCCTGAGCACTGCCATTTGGCACTCACATCTCAAATCAAACTAAAACAAAAACTCTAAATTTCAGCACAGCAATAATAGGACCATGAAGGTAGACAAAGAATCTTCAATTTCCCATGTAGTGGGAGGTAGTCATGGATAATGCTACTCAGGATTTCCAGTAATGGTGGCATGTCAGGCCCTGATCAACAATACCATGACCTCCTTGGGGTACCTTGATCTCCCAGGGATATGTGTCTTGTCACTACGAATTAAGCTTATTTCCATTGGAGCAGGACAGAATGTCGAGTATAAGTTAACTGGTCCTGTCACGTGCCAGGCCAAGCCGAAGTCCTGGCAACCGTGTCTCCTACTTCAGGGGGAGAAGTACCTACAGGTTCATACCTGCCCATATATAATTTATTGGACGACTGCCTCATCAAGTATATTGGTTTTTATAGCTTCACTATTGTCAGCATATTTCAGATTGGATTTGCTGCTGACATGGTTGAATGAAAAAAAATACATACTGACATGTTTCAGTATTGCAGTTGACATTTTAGTCTGATTATTAGTTGTTTCATTCCGAGCAGTAGCATTGTCCGCATGGGTTTGTGCTCAAAGAAACCTCTGTCCATCCTGAAAAGGTACCTGGCTTGGGGTCCCTGTCCTGCTCTCCTTCCCAGAGAGTGAGGAAGAAGTTGTGCTATAATGCATGAGTCAGTTTGCAGGTGACTTGTGTTGCCCTGAAAATACCTGCAAAGCTCATTTGGAAAGTATTTTGGGGAGGGAACTTTTCAGAAGAGAATAGAGATGCCTACTTCGTCCTCCTCAACAAAGTATATTTATGGTTCCAAGCAGACTTTCTCTTCATCAGCAATAACCACCACACCAGACCATGATCAGTCTCTGTAAGGTTCCATTTGACCCAAATTTCCTGTCAGCCCTCCCAAAATCTCCCAGACAAATGCATAAGCTCCAGTTGCTCCAGCCTTGTCTATCTCCTAGCAAAGCTTGTTGGAAAGACAATTTTTAAAGTATTCATTCTTCTCTGCTGCAAATTACACATATTCATTTGCATTCAAATAGAGCCATTGTTTATTCAATGCTTAATATTTAGCAAAATGTCCCAGAATATAAAAACAAAACAACAACACAAGAAACAGGAATATATTCACTCATTGAGAGGTATGACTTGTATTCTTTCTTCTGAAAGA
The DNA here is from genome assembly GCF_024139225.1 of Suncus etruscus. Taxonomy (NCBI): domain Eukaryota; kingdom Metazoa; phylum Chordata; class Mammalia; order Eulipotyphla; family Soricidae; genus Suncus; species Suncus etruscus. Next base: position 71,645,926 of record NC_064861.1, on the reverse strand, counting down.
GCTATTTTTAGGGTGACTGCTTCCTAGGGTGGGGAGATCTGGGTAGACACAATCAAAGGTCCTATTGTAGAAGGGTCTTGTCTAGCCAAGGGGACTTTGGTCATCTCTTACTTAGCCAAAGGTAGTAATGAACAGCTTTGTTTAGTGGAGTTATCCTAACCTTATCCCAGGTCTTTTCTTCATTTTCTTACGTTTTTTTTAGTTTTGTCCATGCCATGTTGTAAAATCTCAATGTATTTTGGCTATGGTAAATGATGACAATCTTGAATAACTACTATTGCTGGAACCAGAGAAATGAATCTTCAACAGAAAATAGTGGGTTTGATATGTCAAGAATATGTATTTTTTGAGATTAATGTTTAAAAAGTGACTATCTGGAAACTTAGTATCATGCTTGAGAAAGGAATATGTATTTCAGAAGGGAATATTGGCTTTATGGTCAGGGCCTGCCACAGTAGATCTATAATAAATATGGCCTAGAATCATGAATAATAATAGCAGTCACTGGTCTTCTTCTTGATGCTATTTAATTCACTCTCAAGATGTCTCCCACATTTACTGGTGAATGATCCTTCCAGAACTCCTTTCTACAAGAAGTAGGTCGGGCTAAAAGATACAACAAATCAATTACTTTCTTCTCCCGGTGTCTCCTTATAAACCCGCTTCTTCCGGGTTCTTTTCTGGCGAATCTGTGTTCTAGTTCATAGTATGCTTAGGTGATGTGTCAATAAGTAGTGTATGAATACTTAATGAAAGTAAAATGAATTATAAATGGCATGGAATTTATCTACATAGCTTCCCTTCCTAGCTGGGGGTGGGGGGTGGTGGTGGAACAGGGCATTTATCTTCTATCGAGACATATAGGAGTCAGGAGGTGACAAAGTATCCTAGCTGATAAATGTTAAAATGGTTGCCGGATGCCAGCTTAAGTTACAGGGAACCCGATACCATGCGCAGACAGGACAGGATTTGACTGAGAACTCGGGGAATCTGATGCCAGAAGAGGAGAGACTGAGGTGGTCTCTTAGGATGTGCTTACTGCTATCCTTGAGATCTTCTGCTAGAAGCAGACAGAGAGAACTAGGGTGGGAGTTGGGACTTCCACTGAGTCATTGTGATTGAGTGCCAGTTGGAGCGAGGACTGCAGAAAGCTTCAAGGCCTTTGATTTCATGAGGAAGCGATTGAATGTTTATAGAGCAAAGGTTTCTATATCACTCCATGTCCCAAAGCCATCTGTCCTCAACTGAGGCCAGAAATGAAGCAATGTCCCCTTAAGAGAGATAACAAGGAAGCTTCACAGTGGCCGGGTACAAAAAGGAAGTGTCACTCATATAAAATTGCCTCTAGGGGGTGGAGTTGATGTGGAGGACCAGGCTCTTTCCATGGAATGTGCTGTCACTATCTTTAGATGGCTTCCAGACACATTCATAGAGTCTTTGCCTCAGTCAACACAAGGTGGTAAGGAAGGACCATGTCTGGATATGGGATGTTTCAGCTCTGTCTATATCCCCTAGCTGGAGCTCAGTCACATGACCATACTCAATCCAAAGGATTCATGATTACAGCAAACATGACCATCATAACTCATATTGTTAGAACATGAATGGGGTTCCAGCATGACAGAAACATCATCTTGAAGGTGTTCTCAAACTTTCTTCTGGAAAATCATTTCTCTTAGTAGAAGTTTACATGTTGGTTTTTGTTTTCTTTTGTTTTGTTTGGGGGCCACACCCAGTGGTAACACTCAGGCATTACTCCTGATTATGTGCTCAGGTATCACTCCTGACAGGCTCAGGGGACCATATAGGATGCCAGGGATCAAACTCAAGTCAGCTACATACAAGGCAAAAAGTCCTACACACTGTGCTATTGCTCCAGCCCAAGTTTGCATGTCGGCCATGGCAACTCTGCTTTGAAACTATCTAGCTTGGCAGGAGGTTCTGAGGGAAGGGGTCATCCATCTTACTTGTGTTCATATAGAAGTCTCTTTAAGCCACAGACGTTATTAAGCCATAAATGTAATCTGTGCATCATTACCGAGAGCATAGACAATACAGCAGCACATAAGGGAGAAATTTAGAGTCGCTCATTACGAAGCCTGTGTTATCAGCTTGTTTTATATTCAGCTGGTCCATCCCCACCACATACTGTTGTTGCAGGGGTCAGGAAGCCTTCTCTGGTAAAGGACAGAGAGCATATTATATTAGACATTGCTGGCCATGCTATGAAGGTCTAGTTGCTCTAATGATCCAATGATCATCAAAACTTTTTAAACAGGGGGCCAGTTTACTGTCTGTCAACTGTTGAAGTGCCAGACTATAGTAAAAACAAAAACTATGAACAAATTCAGTTGCCTGACAAACACATTTATAGTTCAGGGAGTTCCATGATGAGAATTTTCAGAGGAAAGTATAGGCACAGGCCCTAAACCTACAGATAGTTTCTCAGTGAAGTTTTGGAGAAGAGATATCTTTTAAATATTTCTTCATTGGTTGTTGAGAAAAAAAATTTTTTTCCAATAAGCCTATTTTACTATTGCAATAAAAAGGGATATTTTAAAGGCCAATATCTCTAGCATTTCTGCTGATTCAGAAAAAGGATCTTGCATGTGACTTATTCACATCTCCGAGCCAGCCAGCTGTGCTGGGGTTTCAGGATCGTCTCCTGAACCACAGAACAACACGGAAAAACTTGGGGCTTCGCCTGAAATACTTCGAGGAAGGCCAAGTACCCCACTTCCTCTTTTGCTGATTTTAGCTGACTCTGACATTGACAAAGGGGAAGAGGAAAGTGAAGGGTCTGTGACCTTCTTCCTAGGCAGAAACCTGCCTTGTGCCCTGGATCACGTGGCATGGGGGGGGGAGAAGTTAGCAGTAGTTGCCCCCCCCAAAAAAAACCACCCAGAAGACCAGGCTCTGGCCACTGTACACAGTAGGTACTTTTCTACCTAAATTCCCAAAGCTGCTTGGCATAGCACCTAGAGAGTAAGTATGACTTATGCACTCATTAAACAAACACATCCCTGCTTTTCAGACCCTGAAAAGTTGCAGGAGAGCTTTGTTATTCCCCAGGCAAAGCTGTCTCCTTTTCTTTCTGGGAGATGAGCTGCTCTCCTCGGATTACAATAAAAAGACACATTTTCAGAGACTTCAGGAAGGTGTTGGTGAAAGGTGAGCCTGCCTCCCATTGGGTGATAGGATGAACCTCAATTAACTCGCCCCAGTATTCTTTGAACACCCCGGTGTTCAAAGAATAGACAGACCCATCAGTGTCTATTGTCTGCTCTAGTGATAAACAGTTTTTCATCAAGCTTCCTTTTCCTCATGTATTGTGTGGCTGTTTTTTTTTTTCCAAACTCCAAAAAATAAAAAGTCAAAACTTTATAAATGCTTAGACCTTGTTCCTTTTCAGTTTTTATTTTGTATTGTTTTGTTTTAGCTCCTGGTTTTTCTCTTAATTTCTCTGCAGATCAATTTTATTCACTGCCATGTACCAGTCATGTATCATTCAAACAAACATCGCTCTAATTTTTTTGTAGAATAAAAATAAAACAAGACAAAATGATAGTTGATCGCGTCGCTAAATACCACATTTTAATGCCCACTTTTGATTTTATTTTCACGACACACTTAGAATCTTGCATGTTCTCCTGGAGATTATTACCAGACCAAGGGGGAAAAATCCGTGTTATTATTTGAATCCGTTTACAGTAACTCACGAATTAGAACCTCACCCCCCAAAGGAGTATTTTTAGCTTAATGGAAACCATTTATCTAACCCTTGGAATTCTTCAGGAGAGTCTGCGTCGGCAGATGGACATTTGCCCAATGCAGGTATATTTTTTTTTTGTGTTAGCCCGTTCCTTGCACATTGGCATCGGTGGAAAAGAAAGGCAATAAAAGCCAATTTCCATCTCATAGAGGAATATTGCAAGTGACCTATAAGTCACAGTTTTAGGAAGCACGCTTGAACTCAGGTAATGGAGAAAGCAGGTGGGCGTCTTTGTTTTCAAACACACTTCTCCTAGGCTGCTCTGGGTTTCTAACCCAATGAGGTGACAGGCAGATTTTCGGGAGAAGGCTGATGTTAATGAAAAGTTACACGCTCAGCATTAGTTGCATAATCAGAAAGGAATACTGTGGAAAGAGGAACATGTGTTTCCCGTATGGCTTTTCAGAGCTGTTTAAGAGCAATTGTTTCAGATGGGATTATGCTTACTGAACTCTTCTGGAAAGAGATCTGTGATCCCTGTCAGAGGGTTCAAACTCACAGAGAGTTAAGGCATGTTTGCTCATGGCTGCTACTGAAATCCTTGACTGGGGTGTTTAAAAGGAAAAAGGGTCCAACTTTCCTCAAATAACTCTTTTCAAAATTTATTTGTGCACCAAGGGCTTCATTTTCAGTCAATTAGTTTGCTCATATTCAGAAGCTTCAAATTTATCTGATTCATATACTCCCCTCTTCTAGATAGAGAAATTGAGTCCCAATGAAAAAGTTACACTCTGATTGGTAGAAATCCAGGTATGCCGCTGACCACTTGGTTTGCTTGGCACTGATTTATTTAGTCCTGAGCTAGCTGGTGTATATTCTGGACACACAGCAATTTCATAATAAGCATTTGATGCTGAGAAACAGGGATCGGGGCTTTGCATGCATCTGACTATGGTTTGATCTCTGGCCCTGCCAGAGGGTCCCCCGAACACTTCTGGGAGAGGTGGGTTGTGGGCTTCAAACAACCAATCAGTCCAATCAGGACTTGTTATCTGTGTGCATGCAGGAAGAGGTGCTATTTTACATCTCTGGAATACAGTGGGAGAAAGCCCAGCATGGAAAGTTTAAGTGGGTTCTATACTTCCAGGTCAAGGCAGTGTGTTTGGACAGATATCTGGCTTAGAGAACAAAAAAAAACAGTCAAACTCTCTCGAAGACTTGGACTAGGCCACCCTTGATGAAGGTGGCACGGTGCTAGGATGTGCTCGGATATTCCCTGTAGTTCCCACCACCCAATATACCACCCCCACAGCCATGACCAGGAACATGGGCCTTGTGCTAATTCCACAGAGAAATTCCAATTCTTTAAACCCCCTTGGCCATGACTTACCTCTTTATAGTCCATTTTGCTCCCAAACGTATCTCTCCTGCTAAAGCGCAAAGAAAATTTGCATCTATCTCTGAGCATTGATATGAAGGGTCTGGGATCGCACAGGTATTCATTAGGTTCACTTCATTTCAGGAAAAATTGAATCCTCTATAGTGCTCCAAATAAAAATTCTTGCTCTATATTAACTTTTATTTTGATTTGTCTTTAATAAATAGAAAAACTAAATTTTAGGTGACTTGATGTTTAGCTCAACTTTCTTGATTGTCTACAATTTTCCCAATGGGTTCTGCAAAGCTGAGTTGGGTTTGAGACTAGAAACACCATCCAGGTTGGAGAAGTTCCAGCTCAGTTTTTCTGTCTGAGAGCCTCCCTTGGGTCTCCAGGTGCCTGCTGTCACCCCAAATTATGTCTACAGGGGAGATCTTGTGGGACACAGAGCAATCTCTCTTCTCTCCAGCTGCCACCTCCTCCTGCCTCATGAGGTATAGACAGTAGAAAACTTGTCTGCTGCACCCCATACTACACCCAACTCCGGACATTCATTATGGTTGCTACTGTGTTTTAGAAGAATAAAAGCTAGCTGCACCATAAAAGGAATGTGGGCATGGGGCCAGAGTGATAGTCCAATGGGTAGGACATTTGCCTGGTACACAGCTGACCCAGGTTTAATCCCTGGCATCCCATATGGTACAATATGTGTATACCCCTTTGCTGAAGCCCTGTTCAGAAGGTTGTATCATTTTTGGAGCAAGTGTGGACTCTTCTGAATCCAAATCCAATTCCTGCATCTCAGAAGAAGTAGGAAGGTGCAGAGTGCCTGAGCTTTCTGATTCTAAGAAGGTGCCCTTCCTTCCACCACATTTCCAAACCATCGTAACACAAGCCATCATAACACACCTTAAGTTAGGCTGGAGGAGAGGGGGGTAGAATCAGCAGTCCCACAGGGTCACTAGTAGAGGTGAAAGGGTGCTATTAATAAGTACCCAAGACAACAGGTGCACTGCCATGGGGCTGCCCAGGGCAAGCCCAGAAACGGTCACCCCAGCTGGCAAGACCAAGTGGAGCAGCTTCCTGAGGAAGGAGACCAGAGAGCTGGTCAGTATTCCAACACCACAGCCTAACCGAACCCAGGCTTCAGGATTCTAAGCCAGTGTTCTAGAAGCTTCCATCAGCACAGCTTTCTAGTTTTCCCTACCTAATATGGTCTGACAAGATATAATAAAATAGCATAGTCTTCCTCCAGATTTCTTCTTCTGTTTTTGTTTGTTTGTTGTTCTTGGGTTTCCTCTCTGTCTCTGTCTCTTTCTGTCTCTTTTTTGGTCTCTCTTTCCTTTCCTTCTCTCTCTCTGTCTCATCTCTGTCTCTCTCTCCTCCCTCCCTCCCTTCTTCTCTCTCTCACCCCCTCCCATTCCTCCCCCCACCTCCAGGCTCCTGACATTTTGTGCATTTGTGGGAGCTCCTGTTTGGAGAGAAGCTCGCTGGAGGGGGAGTGAGCGGCACTTTAATAAGAGCTGGGCCTGATGTATTGTTTTGATTAAGGATGGTCTCTGCTCCGGAGAACGGTCTTGTAAGCTCACATTAGTGTCTTCAAGGGCTAAATGCTGATTTGGAATAACATCCATAATCTGCCACAATCAAAACATTTAGGAGCAACGATAATCATGAAAGGGCCTCAGGGAATCCGCACCACCTCAGGGACCTGCAGATGGAGACTGTGGGGAAAAGGGGGGAGAGTGTTTCCTGGGCCTTTCTCTTCCTTGCCTACCTCGAGGGAGCAAATTCCAGGGTAGAATCTGGGGTGCTGGAAGGAGCAAAAAATTAACAGTGAGTGAAAGGGCCCGGATGCAGGGGTGTCTCCTTGGTGGGTAAACTGAGGCTCTGCACTTAGCTCCCCTCTAAAAGTCTAGAACTCCAGTTCTGCCATCTCAAGTTGTCCTTCTCATCTGTGAGAAATCAGAACCATCATGCTCATGAGTTGGGGGAAAATATAGGGGCAACTAGCCTGGCTATTTGCAAGCATTGAAAGCATGTATGTTTTACGTGCTTATGGCATAAAGACAGGGCAGATGCAGGGGATGCAAGCTGTGTTGATGTCAACACGTACTTGATATGAGTACTTATGGGGCCCCTCCATTGGACAAGATGCTGTTGCATCTCTAAAGTGTATCAGACAGTTTAGGCAGGAGTCTATGAAGATGTCACTGGCCACAGCTGACCACTGGGACCAAGCACCCTGCATTCCTCCCACAGCGCAGGTAGAACAGAGGGTTCCAAATAGTAGAGATTTTGGAGCTGGTGCGATGGCAGAGCAGGGAGGGTGTTTGTTTGCCTTGCACACAGCCTACCCAGGGTTTGCTACCTGGCATCCCATAGGAACTCCTGAGCACCGCCAGGAATAATTCTTGAGCCCAGAACCAGAATAACCCCAGAGCCAGGTGAAGCCCCAAAACCAAAGAGCTCACAGGAACCCAACATCAGAGTTTGCATTATTCTCCTTGCCCGCCTACGCTACCTCCTGCCTGCCTTCACTACCTCCACCCTCAGACACAGCCCTGGCTTCCCCAGAGGTGAGTCTTAGCTCTAGGAATGATTCTCCTTACTTCTCCATTGTGGTGACCCATGGTCGGAACTTACGTCAAATTGCACATGACCTGGAAGTAAATGCAGAGATAGTCTGTCTTTCCCAAAGCCCATGAAGGCTACCTGCTGGGGGTGGAGGGTTCTAGGTCTGTACTCTGAGGGGTGTAAGTTCCACCCCAGAACCAAGTCTTGGTTCCAATGAACCAAGAAGCATGTGGAGACCCTCCCTAAGCTGGTCCCAGTCTTGCCATGGGCCTCTGTCTCTGTTCAGGCCCTTAGATCCTGACTGATGTAACCCAGCCTCAGGTTGGGTCTGCTGGTTGTGAGCTCCCTGCCCCTGTTTGAGGAAAAAGACAAGACAGATGGGCCCAGCTAGAGACTGGCCAAGTGACACGAAGTGGGCAGAGAGCAATGATCCATGCTAAAAGCCTGTTCTCTCCACTCACCTGTTCTGTATCAGCAATGAACCAGAGCGGGGCATAGCACAGCAAGTAGGGCGCTTGCCTTGCACAGTTTGTCACAAACTTGCCAACTCAAGTTAGGTCCCTGGCATTTCACATGGTACCCAGTAGTACCCATTACTCCTGCCAAGAGTGATTTCTGACCATTGCCGAGTGTGGCCCAAAACAAAACAAAATCAAAGCAATAAGCCATCTCAAAGCAATTGTCTACATGGAAGGCATTTTCTAGCCTGAAACAGGCCCCATCCTTCAGACCCCCCACTATGGAGCCGTCCTGACCACATACTGATAGTCTTGACCCAGGGTGCTCAACACAAAAACCTTCCACTGTTCCCTCTTGTCCCTGCCCCCAGGCCTTCTGGACTCTGCCCAGACCCCTGCTGGACATCCTTTACCCCACCCTAGACAGGACCCCAGTGGAAGAGTAGCTAAGGAGTGAATGATTAAGTGCTCCTGGCTCCTGGCTGGCTGACTCCTCCTGCCTCTGAGAGAACCCCAGATCTGCCCCCCACAGGGGAGGAGTTCCTTTATTTGGTGGGTGGGGGTGGGAAAAAGATTTTTCCTCCCTGGAGTCTTGGGAGATATAAGTTCTTCCACAAAATTAGTCTTCTCCCGAACCAGCCCTTTCTGGAACACTCTAAAAGTTCTGGCCCTTTATTTGTGGGGAGGGGGGCTGCTCAATTGTAGATTATTTCACGGGTTCTTTGACTGTTAATCCCTTGACCCAGAGAATTTACCCTCACCCCATTCTGACTTGTTTCAAAAAGCGACACCCTGCATTGGCTCTTAGGGCTCACCAAAATACTGTAACATGACCTCATTTCACCATCCTTAGCTTTGACATGCTGAAGTTGAGTCCCATTCTGAAAGAGAATTGGGGGTATGTTTCCTCTCCTTCCCTACAGATTCACTGACTAACTTCATGCTAGACTGGGTAGTCACTGAGTGTCTTATTTTTCTTCCTTACAACACTCCACTTACAGGCTCCACTTACAAGGGTCCCATTTCTGGACCCCTCAGAAACCTAAGGGAACCCCTGGGCTAAAAATCCCCTCTAGGGAGCCCCTGTCTGTAGCAATGAAAGTAAGTGTCCCCTGTTGGTGACCTTCCATTCGGGCAGGATATGGTGAGTCAGCACTTGCTGTGTGCCCGGTGTGACTGAATATGGTTCATTTGATCGCTTTTCTTTTGCCCTTTAAGTAGCTGCAGAAGGTTGGGACAACCCCATTGGACAGCCCAGGTGTGGAGCCAACCCCACCCCCGTTTTCAAGATGCTCCAGAGACACCAGAGTGTATGTCCACACACCCTTGTCATTCATGCTAGTAATGAGTCTCCAATTCCAGGGAGTTGCAGACTCAGCCTGTGGACCAGCTGGGGGATGCCTTGTGAGTTTAGAATATTTGCTTTCTAGGGTGAAATGGTTGGGCCTAATCTAAAGAAGACTCATTTTCATGACCCAAGGAAAATAAGATGTGCGTCTCTCCATCAATAAACATGACTAGAAAACTCAGACACCCCTCTTCACCCAGTTATTAGCTGTGGTTGCTATCATCGCCACTGGCCACACTGAGTGGTTATCATGGAAAGTGAGTGAGCCACAAACCCCAAAATATGTTGCTCGCTGGGCCTGTCTAGAAAGAACTTGTGATGCTTGTTTTCAAGCAGTGGTTTTTATTTATCTTAGTCTAGTCTTTTATTTTACTTATTTATTTATTTATTTATTTATTTATTTATTTATTTATTTATTTATTTATTTTTGGCAACACAGAGGATGGAAGCCAGGGCCCCACATATTCACCACAAGCTTTACCACTAGGTCATAACACTTGGTCTTTAGGGGCCACTGGAACTTGGGGTAGGGGCACTAGAGCAATTGGACATAAGTAGAGTTGTAAAACTGAAGCCCTGAGTGGCTGTAATGTTCCAAATCAACCATCACTTGGAGGTAGGGGGAGTTAAAAAAAAAAAAAGATCATTAATAAGCTTCTCATTTTTTCATTTGCCAGGGAGAAAAGGTGGTAGATTGGGAGTGAAGGAATACCTTGTCCTGGAAACTTCCCATCTGGTGGCCATGGACAGCAAACCTTTGGAAACTAGGTAGATGGGACTGTCTAAAGTACAAGCAACCAACTGACTTGTGAGGTGCCTTTGAAAGGCTGGTGTGTTACTGCCACCAGATCTTACTATTAAAATTTTGAACTGGATAGAGGAAAAGAAGTTCCCAGGACCTGATGACCCTGATCACGCCCCAGCCCAACTTCCCATTGTCAAGGCCAAGGTCAAGGGGGAAAGTGACCTTGTAAGACTGGGGGAGACGCAATGGACCAAAATCACTTGGAGGTCAAGAAAGTCAACCTACCCTTGCAGGGACCCAATCTTATATGACCTATACCTCTAAATGGAGAGGGCCCGCAATCACCTCCATCCACAGTCACACAGATTGTGGATTGTGGGCCGACATTGGCCCTGCTAGGGACACCTCAGAAGCAGGCTGAAATCTGGTGACTAAACCTAGTCCTGGCTTATTCCAGTCTATACAGGAACCTTGGGGATCCTCATTCTCCCTCCTCAAAATCACAACAGTTAGTTAGTTCCTTCCAGCCTTTGGGGTATACACCCTCCCCACAGCATGCTACAGAAACCCATCAGCCCTCCCCAACTGTGCAGGCTTCAGGACCTAAATCACCTCTTTGAGCCCATCTGCACTCCAGCCTCTGGGAGCAGGATGTGCAAGGGAGCCTTGGGTTTCAGGATGGGGTTGGGGGAAGCTCCATGGAAGCCCCTTGGCACATCCCAACCCTTACATAACCTCTTGCAGCCCTTCTGAGGAGGCTCTCCCAAGCTGCCTCTTCCCTACATGCCCCAGTTAATATTTCAAACGTCCTGAGTTTCTAATTGTGGCGGAACGTGAGCACCACCTAATCCACTGGCGCATTAACTGCTAGGCTTCCAGACAGGGAGTCTGTGTGTCCGGCCTGACACTGTGGGACTCCTAATGGCTCCATACAACTCAGTGCCCTGGCAGAACCACTGACAGCCAGGGGCGGAAATAATGCCGCAGTTAGGGATGCCTGAGGGAACCCCAAACAACAGGACCTAGGATCTGGGTGTGTGAGAACACCCCACCCCACAGGCATACACACACAAGTACACACATATGCGTAGACATGCACACATGCACACAGATTCATACACACACACTCACACTTTCTAAATAGTCTTTCGAAAGCTGCTCAGGCTCCGTGTCCCTGCAAACCTGGCTCTCCCGGGCATAGCATTCCAGCCCCCAGAAGTGGGGTCCACTCTCGACCCTGTCCACCATGGGTGACCCCTGTTCCTGTTGTTGGGGAACAGAGGAAATGATCTGCACTGGCAGGAACTCAAGAACCTTCCAAGCTTAGCAGCCTCTGCTCTGAACGCATTGGGGGACAAAGAAGGGTTTCTAGGGGTTCGTTCCAGCCTTGTCTCATGCACCACTGGGCAGCGAGTTCTGTGCTGGCTCTGTGAAGTATCCTCAAGTCCTTGGGTTCCTCCAGATATTCCAGGAGGCACCAGCCCCCCATGCTTACACCCTCAGGGTGTTCTTGCGCCTCACAAGTAGGTCTTCCTCATGTTCTGTGAGTGAAGTAGATCCTCCATGGTTTGTGGAGAAACCATGTCAGTCCCAGGATGCTGTGTCTGCTGGAGGGAGAACAACAGAGCCAAGATGTGGGTGCTGCTGATAGCATTCCAGGCCTGATAATCTCCCCCAAGCCCTGATCCTCTCCCCAGGCCCTGAGCATTTCCTGCCCTCACTGTTGTCAGGAGTTTATGCCTGTCCAGAGATGTGGGATTCACACCGTTACATAGACACACAGATTGTGCCTGTGGACACACAGCATACACACTGTACCTCAGACACGAAGACCATGCATGCATGGGTGGGTGGGGTCTCTCACTCACCTTAGGTCTCACTTGTGCTGACTGCTGCACTGAAAGGCTGTTTGTAATGTAAAGTATCCGATGTTACTTGGCCACTGTGTGTCCCAGGGAGCCTGTAAACCCCGACAGCTCTGGCCTCTCTCTGTAACTGCTTGTTCAGACCAAGCACAGTGCAGGTCTGACCCCTCATACTGCAATACACGTTCACACCTCACCCACACTGCCGTTCAACACCCACCTTCCTTCCTCTTCACAACAATCCTGTCATCACACTTCACTCCACACTGCTTTGCTTGGAGGTCCAGCTGGCCTGAGTGAGGACTGGGAGAGACAAAGCTATAATAGGGGGGGACCCTGAAACCCTGCTGGGGCCTTGTAGGTCCTAGCCGGAAGTGGTGTCTCCAGAGTAAATTTCCAGCTTGGGTTTGTCAATGGAGCAACCCTAGGGGCTGGTGGTCTCCCGGGAGACCAGAACTCAGCCCCACTGGCAAGAGGCATGCCCAGACCCCAGGATGAGGAGCTCAAACTGGTTGGAGCAAAGGCCCCAGTCCCTGGTGCTGAATATAGCTCTGGCTTATTCCCTAGTAAATTATTCAGATGTTAATTGCATTGTAAACAAAGCCGCTACCTTTCTTTCCTTTCCAATTATGTCATAAAAACAGTGCCGGGTGCAGGGAGCTAGAGCCCAGGCCAAGCCGGTTGTGGGTCGTGACTCCCCATTTTACGCTTATGGAAGCCCAGAGTGTAAAGATGGAGGCTGGCCTGGAGCCAGAACAGGAGCCAATGGCGGGCCTGGTCCCCAAAAGGCTGATGGACTCACGCTTCACCCAAGGTCCCCTTTTCCTTCTCCCCCTTTTCCATCTGCAGCAAATTAGCTCATTTCCGCCACTTTGGGGGGGGGAGGCTGAGCTGGGGGCTGCACAGGAGCGTGGGAAAGGCTCAAGAGAACAGAAATAGGAGTTTGGGGGGGCCCATTCACCTTTTCTGCTTTTCTGGCCAGCATCAGAAATGCCAGGAGTCTAGAGGTCCTGCCTAGCGCTGTGCCTCAGTGCACCCACAGAAACCAGTTGGTGGTGCGTAAAAGTGAGGTGGGGGGAAACCTGGGGAGTGGTAGAGACACTCAGGGCTCCACCTAGTCCAGCACCCTTTTCCCCCCTTTCTCCCAGCTTGAATGGAGCTTCCCCTGTGCTGAGAATCCAGTTATAAAGAGCCACGCTGTGTCCCATCTTGGCTGCATTTGGAAATAAATGGCTGCATTATTCCTAATTAAAAGCAAACTGCTTTGCTGCCTGGTGCTGTCCGGCAGGTCTGTCCTCCTGGGAAGCAAGGCCAGACCAAGGGGAATGGAGACTGTGTGTGCACTGACACTGAAGAAATAGTCCTGATCCCCGGATCAGTCCCAAGGCAGCCTGCCAGTAGGTACCTCACCAGCTATGCGAATGCATGTCCATAGGAGGAGGGGCCCTGTTAAGGAGCAGGCTTAAAAGGGTCCCACTTCTGGAAGTACTCGCTGGGTGTACCCCCAGAAAAATACTTCATGCTCCCAGGGTTTGGCAACAGCTGCCTAGTGAGGCATTTCAAAGTGTGGCCTCCTCCCCAGACCTTCTGAGCAGGTTGCCCAGCTCAGAATAAAACCATCTCAGGTTCAAGGCCTACTTGATGCTTTCCCTAGAGTCTGCACTCCACCATTCATCACCGGGGGCTCCTTCATCACAGCTGTTTCCCTACAGCTTCTGGACACCCCTGGGCTTTTGGCCTCAACCCATTCTCTCCCAGATCTTTAGAAAGGAGGCACATTGTACTGTCCTCTCTCCGCTCTCTCTCCCTTTCCCCCTTCCCCCCTCTCTCCTTCATTCTCTCTCTCTCTCTCTCTCTCTCTCTCTCTCTCTCTCTCTCTCTCTCTCTCTCTCTCTCTCTCTCTCTCTCTCTCTCTCTCTCTCTCAGAAATGCCACTTGGAGGGCTTCGAGATAACAAGACACTCATATCCAGGCAGCATTTATCCTTGACACATCCGGGCATTGAACTGGGTGTCCACAGAAGGTCATAGTAAACAGATCCCCTCATTGTCCTGTGCCACTAAGGGACACTTCTATGAAACTGCTGTGTGGCTTGGAAGTTCCTGTCCTGTACAGGGCTTGGGGGAAGGGTGCCAGGAACTCTGGTATATGGCCCAGAGATACCTCCCGCTCTTTCTCCTAGCCTTTCCTTGGGTCAGCTTTGGGAAACCCACTTGCAAATTGCTTCCCCATAGAAGAGCTTTGAGGCCTGTTGGCAGCTGGGGGAACCTTTTTGGTGCTCACATTCCATCCTTGTGCATTCCTTGTGTACCTATTCATCGTCCCCTGGAACCCCTGCCAGAGTGGGCCCAGCAAATAGAATAGGATCCCTGCCCTGCACAGATAAACAGAGCAGCAACTTCCAAAGGCAGCAGGGCAGAGAGCAAGAGAGCAGAGGGGAGTGCAAGGAGGGGCCTGTTGGGAAAGCCAGAGAGAGCCCCAAGGAGGAGCAGTAAAGAATTAGCAGCAAGCAGAGGGGTGGAAATGGAGAGGAGAAGTTGGAGGGCAGTTTGAGGCACATTCCTGACTCTGAGCATCCAGAGGTGGAACTGCCAATGGGGCTCCATCCAGCTCCAGCTGTGACTGCAGACTTGCTCCCCAAACCCAGTTCGAATTCAACCTCTAAGCTGACTCCCAGCTCTGAGCAGATAAAGAAGCAGATGAAAGCAACAGAGAGAAAGGCACAGACACAGAAGCATTGGCATAAAGGACTAGGTAGACCCAGAGCTGAAACAGAGCTGCAGAGGCCCAGGGGAAGGAAAAACAGATGCCGCAGGCAGCCAGGACCCAGCAGGTGGCAGGTCCACACATGCCCAGTGGCAGCTGTACAAGACACCCTGAGCTGTTGGCAGAACTAAGTGGTCGCAGGGAGGTTTTTTGGTTTTGTTTGTTTGTTTGTTTGTTTGTTTTTTGAGCCACGTCTAAAATCACTGATTGTGGAATTGGTTCAGGGGCTCTGATTTCCCTGACCTGCCTTTCTGGGGACAAGTGAAATGGATAACTCTGGACATTTTCGTAGGGTGCCCAACCTATTGTTCTAAGGATCTTCACCACAAACTGCAAGGCATGGAGTCACTGCTCTGCACTGTGGCTACCTAAGTTAGAAATACAAATCATTAGGGCCTGACATGAGCAAAAAACACAAAGGAATTTATTTAGTGCTGTGTGAAAACAGGCAATCCAGGCATTTTGGATTTCAGGTATGGTTTGACCTAGGTATGTAAACTTAAACATCAGGGTTATTTGCATCTCACAATGCAGTGGGGTGTGTGTGTGTGTGTGTGTGTGTGTGTGTGTGTGTGTGTGTGAGTGTGTGTGTGCATGCGTGTACACATGTATTGGTCATGAAGGACTTCATTTTGGGGTCTAATTATATTAGATTTGTCTTGTTTACAGACTCTAAAGAGGAAAAAAGCATACTTGCCATTCTAATCTATGGCTTCATTTAGCCTAGATTAGCCTGTCACATCTCCTGGAAACCCAGGAGTACAATAGAAGATTGGCTGGACTGGACTGGCTTGGGGGTGAGGCAGGTCACCTTCAAAGAACTTCTATTGACTAGGCAATTTTATATTCTGATTGGTCAAGTTTGGGTCACATGTTATAGTCTGAAGCTTGAAAGTGTGTTCACACTGATACATACGGGGTTAAAATGGGGAGAAGGGCCTGGAGAAAGTTTGAGTTAAGATTCTCAGAGTAGGAGGTGATGGAGGGTGAGTCCTAGACAATGAATGTCCATTGTAAAGATGATATATTGATCACAATAGGCAAATTCAAAGTGAAGAAGTGGGAAATCATCATCACCATGTGTACATAAAAATATTATTTCTCAGGAGCCCGAGAGATAGCACAGCGGTAGGGCATTTGCCTTGCACACAGCCAACACAGGATGGACCCTGGTTCAATTCCCAGCATCCCATATGATCCCCTGAGCCTGCCAGGAGCAATTTCTGAGCACAGAGTCAGGAGTAACCCCTGAGTACCATCAGGTATGACCCCAAAACACACACATATATATATGTGTGTGTGTGTGTGTGTGTGTGTGTGTGTGTGTGTGTGTGTGTATACATAATATGTATATATATTATTTTTCTATGTCATCAATTTCAAAATTATGAAACAACTATTTTACCTCCTTTACTCATACTTTAGGACCTGATATGTCTTACATGTAAGGCAATTCTCAATTTTTAATGGCAAATCTTTTTCTTCCGAAAGAATTTGGATTCAAATTTCATTATATTTCCCACTGGGGAAAAAAAAAAACACAAGACTCTCCAGTCTACCCAATTGTTCCAGACATACTTAAAAGGCTTAGTGATAACAGAGGTAAGAATTCATATTCATGTTTAAATTTATAGCAAAAATGAAAGAAAATAACAATTTCAATTCCTCTGAGGCTCTTGGTTATATTTTAGAGAACTGAAAAGTCACCTGTGACCAGAATCTTCTGTACCAAAGAGCCTGGGGCCAGAAACTTAGAAGTATACACAGAACTATCTAGAAGTATCTAGTAGCATCTGAAAGTCTGTACAGGTTGGGAAGGTCACTGAGCTCAGGGCTCCATAGCAGGGTAGGAACTCAACAGTCTCTTCATATGACTTTGGATTCTAATCTGATTCGGGGCATGAAGCCCCTTATTTACGGAGCCTTCCTCAGCCCCAACCCTTTCCAGAAAGGCCATGTAAACAAACTCCTACTATCGTGCAGCATCCTACTTGTAGCTTTTCTAAGGTGCTCACATTAGAAGCTTCTGTCTAAGCCTGTATCCGTAAACACCTTACTTCCTGATATCTAATCACAAAGTCCAGGAGAAATACCAGCGATCACCTGCTCCTTGGCTTCCCTTGGAGTTGAGCTTTTCCACATTCTCATCTGCTTCAAGCTCAATGTGGCTGGGAAAGGTCCACATATGGTTCTTCTGCACTTTGGTGGGCTCCTTTTTGTCTTCCCTATGATCTCAGGGTTCAGCAGAGCAGGGAGTTGGGCACTGTAGCAACTTCGTCCCCCCTCCCACGTACACCCAACACAGTCCTTCCAGGCGGACACACCACGGAGATTATTTTTCTAGCTTTGTTGAGAAACTTTGGCAGCATGGCCTGGTGACCCTGGAGCCGCACCGGACTCTCAGATTTCCTGACTGTGGGGAAATGAGGAAGAATAGGACGATTCCAAGTCAAGCCTCAGAAATGTCTAAGTGGCATTTTCTAATTATTCATGGGGCCAGGAACTAACCAGGTGCTTTAGGTGTCAGCAAAATTTGGGGGTGTTCATTTTGAGGGAGTAGAGAATTGTGGCTTTAGTCCATGCTTCCTACTGTGGTTGGGTGGACATGGCAGTCCAGAACTGGAGTGGGCAGAGGATTCTAATTGTGTCTTGCCCTTATTTGGGGGGGAGATGGGGATATATCTTGCTAAGTTTTGCTGCAGCCAGAGTTTTGTTTTCTGTTTTTCATTTTTGTCCATGGCGGCTGGGTCCCCCAACAGCATTAAGTCTGGAGGAATCCCATTTTCAAAAGACAAGGCAAACTTCTTCATCATCACATCATCTGTGATGGTCAATGGCAAAAACAGATGGGAATGTCCAGGGACTGACAAGCATGTCAGAAACTGTGGGTTTATCTGCAGTATGGAGCATGGAATAATGAAAAGCTTGTTTCATAGGAATCATTTGGAGAATAAACCACTTGCTCCTCCCATCATAAACACTGCAAGTCCAGAGGATAGCAGGCAAAGGTTTTGTTGTTGAGAGTTCTGGAGGTAGGGGAATAGTGATCTCTCTTCCCTCCTTTATGTATTTTCATTTTCTTTCTTTTTTAAAATTAAATGAATTCTTCAGTTGAATCCCCATTAGATAGACAGTTAGTTATCAAGTCATTCATCATTCAGTCATACAATGTCCAAAATCCTTTACCAGGGCACATTTCTTGCCAGTGATGTCCCCTCAGTCCTGCCCTCTCCCCTGCCTACCTCTATGATAGACATTTCTTTTCTTTCTCTCTCTCCCTTTCCCTTTCTCACTCCTCTTTCTCTTTCCCTTTCTCTTTCCTTTCCCTTTCTCTCCCCTCTTCCTTCTATTTCTCTACTTTCTTTTCATCTCTCTTTCTCTTTCCCTTTCTCTCTCTTTCCCTTTCCTTTCCTTTCTCTACCCTCTTCTCTCTATTTCTCCATTTTCCCTCTCTCTTTCTCTGCATCATAGAGCCAAAGGGAAAGGGTACTTCATTCCACAATGGGGTTTTAAGGCTTCTCCTGTGGCTTTTCTTAGGGTCCTTCAGATATGAGACCCTGACTCCTCCTGCATAGAAGTGCCCACAATATGGACTGGGCCAGCCCTACACAGTATGGGATGTGTTCACATGGGCTTTTTTGATAGAATTATCTAGATCAGGAGTGGCAACAAGAACCAGTGCCAGAGGCAGCCCTGGGCTACCCTGCCAGCCACTAGTGCCCATTCACTGGCATAGCTAGCACAGCCCTTCTTCTCCTCAGCTATAGGGAAGAAAGTCACAGTTTCCTGTCTCAGCCACTGACTGCTGCCTGTCCCCTGGTCCCTCAGGCTGCAACCCTCATTTTTGAGTTCCCTGCCTGTCCCCTGATTTGTGTGTCCCAGGGTGCTGTGATAGTGAGCTTTCCTGGAATCAACATCACTGTTGGGGAGCTCTTGAGCACTCCTGGCACCCCATCTTCCTCTCCCATGAGCACAGCCTATCCACCCCCCCACCAAAAGCCACTCAGTAAATGTCATTGTCCTCCTTCCTTGAGGCTCACCCACTGTCCTGGATCCCTCAGGTCAGCAATACAGACAGACCAGTCACCCTCCCAATGCCCTTGAAATGTCCCAACAACCTCTGCAGGGCCTTCTTATGTTCATTAAGGTCTACCTGAACCTAGCACTGTGGTCCCTCCCCGAAACCCCCCAGAAGGCACACGCCTGGTTCAACACAGGTCATGGTCCCCATGCAGTTGCTTGCTGCATGCAGGGTGGTACACAGGGTCCCCCCAATCCCACAACTCTGGGGGCTGGGTGCTGAGAACTGGTGCTGCCTTCCCCGAGGTTCTTAAAGAGTTGAGGAACCAGATCAAGTCCTTCCAACTGTGTTTCCCCCTGCACCGCTCACTTAGCTTTCACCAGGCACATGGAGAGGAGATGAGGGTTGGGGGGGCTGGGAGTGGCATGTGACAGGCCCTTGATTCTTCTGAACAATTAGGAAGATGATGCTTCTGTTTCTCCTCGGGGTGACACAAGACTTTGAGGAGAAGGAGAAAAAGGAAGAGGTTTGCGGTTCGACGGGCACAGCTAAACCAGGAATCGAATGTGACTTCCATGAACAGAGCATCTATGAGCAACAGTGGGAAAGGAGGGTGCCTCCCTTTCCAGCCTGAGGGGTGAGGTGTCTGCATGGCCCCCTTGAGTCAGCCCCCCCCCCCCCCAGTTCTGGGTCTCAGACTGGCCCGAGAGTGGAGCCAGTGGCCCACAGAATCCACCAGCCTATGGGCTTCTGCCTGCTTTCTCAAGCCTATTAGGAGAAATAGTGGGGGTTGAGCTGGGTCTATTTCTATGGAGATGAGGGGTGAGCCACTGCTCTTGGAGGCCCTGAGTACTCCAAGAGGATCCCCTCAACCCTCAGAACCCCTTCTTCTTCCATGCCAGCCCCCAAATCAGATCTGGAGGACTCCTTCCTCTCCCGGGCACCTGCAGAGCTGGTCTCAGGGATGGAGAGGCTGTGGCTGCCTTTGATTTCCCCTCCACTCCCTTAGAGGACTTTCTGAGGCTGGGGCTCAGCCCTTCCCCACCCAGAGGGGATGCAATGGGCCCCGGGCCTCGCCGCAGACTCAGTCAGTAATAGAACCTAATTCTTTAATGGACTCCGGGTACGCTGCTCTCTCGTGCGTCTTGAGGGCTTTAAAAAGCCTGTGGTGAGTGACACGGACAGAAAGCTTTTATAGAAACAATCAAATCTCACTTGGTAAAATAATTAGCATAAGAATAGCACAAAGACAGTCTGGCCCATCATGGTCCATCCTCCAGCCTGCCAAGGAAGCCAAGGCTCCAGCCATGGCCACCACTACCCTCATCCCCCACCAGATTTGGGGGTAGCATATCCATAGTGATCAGCTCCCCCAAAAGAAATATGGACAGCTCAGGAATCTGGGCTGCTGGGCAGAGGGTCCCTGAGAAGATATAGAGGTGGCAGAAAGCAGGTTGGAGGGAGTAGAAGGGGGCATACCCCCTGGACCCCTGAAACTTCCCTTTCTGGAAGCACAGTAGAGCCCTACCCCCACTTCACTTCCTGCTGGTTCTTCCCAGAGTTTCTCTCTTATTGACCAAATACCAGGCGTTCCTTTGTTTTGTTTACAACTTTTGTATAAAATATCACCGGAAAGGAAAGGAAAGGAAAGGAGGGACCCCTCCGGCCCCGATAAGACAAGGCCTGGCTGGTCCACAGCACACACACCCGTGCCCCCAGCTCCCAACCCTCTATGATGATAATATATGTGAACTGAGGCCTAGAAATAAATGGGAACTCTGGGAAATAGCTGGGAACAAGCCTCAGCCTGGCCTGTCCCCCCAATTCCCCACTACACCTACCTGCCTTGGTTGTCTCCTAGTTGGCACTCCAGCTCTGTGCCGGGGTACTAGTCTATGCAGGCTGCTTAGCACAGAGAGGAAAGTTGCTTCCTTTACCAGCCTTGTGTGCTGGGCACAGAGCAGGCCACAGAGCTTGTCTTAATCAGCGTACTTGTGGGGGTCTTCTGATGAAAACCAGGACCATAGAAAAGTAGGGGGGTCCCCATAATGGGTCAGGGGGTGGAGGGAAAAAGGCAGTCAGCACAGTGAGAGAGTTGCAGAGGACCAAGTGGCCTGCTCACTTGAGTCACAGAACAACAGCTCTAGAAGTTTCTCAGAGGCTACAGATATCCCCCACCCCCATCTCCCCGGCCCCCCCACCCAGGCTGCTGCTCACAGACGGTGGTGCCATCCCTGGGCGCCCACCATATGCAAGAACACAAGGTTCTATGAGTTATTGTCGGCGAGATTTATGGGGGTGATGGACGATCAGCGATTTCTCATCTTCTCATCTTGGGGAGAGAACACGGTGAGGAGCGGGGGCCCCCCTGGCTGTGTCACCTGGCAGAAAGACACATGGGGAAAGACACCCCATCCCCGGGCTCAGGGCCCTGTCCTGCATCCCCCATCTCCCTTAATAAAAAAAATAGCCCACGGCCACAACGGCAAAAATTGATTTGATTAAAACGGGTTGCTGGATACTCTGTCGTGGTATGTTAATGCGTGCTTCAACGCAGGCTTTTATTAAATTAGATTCACAAAGGTCAGCCGTGTTTGCCCAGGAAATGCAACCACCAGGCAACACGGGGTCCCAGCAAGCATGCAGTTTGCGGGGTTCATTTCCCCCACCCTATAACAGGCAGTCCCCAGTGTGCCTACAAAGTGAAGGTGAACTGGGAGGTGAGGGAGACCAGGCCAGGGGGTTTGGGGGTAACCTTGGTGCTGGCTCAGCTATGGTATTACTGCATTTGTGATGCCCCCAGGAGAGGGAGAAGGAGACAGTCAATATTTCCTCGGAACCAGCCCTGGCACTCCGTGTCAAAACAGTTCACCTTTCCCTTCCTTAGAACCGGCATAAATGTTCCCTGTTTGGGGAAAACAGGCTTTGAATTAAAACAGGGATTTGAAGCTGAAGGGAAGTGCCTTGGCTTTGCAGTCCAGGGTCTGCTCAGAAGCCCAGGTGGATGTAGGAAGCAGGAAGCTTCAGATCAGCTCACACCAGCTTGGATCTCACCAGATGAATCTGCCTCTCTGAGCATCTCCTGCAACTTTCTCAGAGACCATTCTCATCCCCAATCCCATCCATGCTGAGGGGTGTGGGGGGGAGAGGGCAGGCAGGCATCTCATGCTGAAAGAGGCAAATGCAAGAGATGCATTCTAGTGAATTTTTTCTCTTCTTTCCTTTCCTTCTCTATTTCCTTTTATTTATTTTATTTTCTTTCCTTCCTTCCTCCTTCCTTCCTTTTTCCTCCCTCCCTTCCTTCCTCCCTCCCTCCCTTCCTTCCTCCCTCCCTTCCTTCCTCCCTCCCTTCCTTCCTTCCTCCCTTCCTTCCTCCCTCCCTCCCTTCCTTCCTCCCTCCCTTCCTTCCTTCCTCCCTCCCTTCCTTCCTTCCTCCCTCCCTTCCTTCCTTCCTCCCTCCCTTCCTTCCCTCCTTCCTTCCTTCCTTCCTTCCTTCCTTATTTTTTGGTTTGGGGGCCACACCTGGCAATGCTCAGGGCTTACTTTTGGCTCTGCACTCAGGAATCACTCCTGACAAGCTCGAGGGACCATATGGAATGCTGAGATCAAATCCACATCTTCCCCATTGTGCTACTGCTCCAATCCCTGAAGTAAATTTCTAGGGACCAAGAGACAGCTTGGGGATTGGGGCTCTCACATAGTGCACAAGGAACAGACCACACTTGCTCCCCATTATCCTGCCTCACTGGACAGGTTTGGGTGCTCTCCATGTCATGTTGGGACAGCCCCAGAACAGAGGCCTCCAGAATCACTTCCAGGGGTTGCTGTACCCAATGCACAGCTCTGCTTTAGGGCAGCAGAGAAGCCTTTCAGTCACCAGACTCTCACACAACCTTGCTCTCCCCCAAACCCCATCTCCCACCCTCCTTCTTTCTCTCTTGCTTCTTCCAGAATTTTCCCATGTTCCATAAAGTGCCGGGCTAAACATTAACAGAGTCCAAATTCTAACTGCCCGTGGTCCTGCATGGCAGGTACTGGCTGGGACCCCTGTCACCCCTTTTTATTTGTGGGTCCCTGTCAAAACCACTCACCCACCCAAGTGAGCACTGTTGCCTACTCATCCTCACTCTTCCTGGCCACCATAGTGTTGCCAAGTCGACACAAGTTGACTCTTGTGTGCAAGCTCAGCCCCATGGCTTTTTATGAGACCGAGCTGGGGGAATGTTTGTTACTGCAGCATAACTGAGATTTTCCCAGTGAACGCACTCCTGTGTGATCCTAACTTTCACCTGGTACCTTCCCTGCAGATTCTGTCAAAGCCAGTCCTTACTCAGCAATAGGCCTTCCCATCTCACTCAGAGCTTCTAGAGCAGTGGTCCTCAAACTATGGACCGCGGGCCACATATTGTATTTGTATCTGTTTTGTTTCTTCATTGCAAAATAAGATATATGCAGTGTGCATAAGAATTCGTTCATAAGTTTTGTTTTTACTATAGTCAGACCCTCCAATGGTCTGAGGGACAGTGAACTGGCACCCTGGGGAGGCACCAGCCTGTTACTGGCTTCTGTGTGAAGCTGGACAGGGCAGAAAATGATGTGGCTGAAGTGGATAAGTAGAATGGATGGAAGATGGAGACCTGTGTAGTACTGGCCTGAGAGGCCGACCAGGACAGACTAATAAGTTCAGCATAGGGTAATGGGGGACTTTTCCTGCTGGTGAGCATGGAGGGCTGTATCTGAAACTAACTGACCCCCACCCCCAACCCTGTCTTTCCTGCATGCTTGTTACCTCCCCTGGGCACTTCTACAGTGATGATACTCTGTCTCTGGGTCCTCTGCCCTTGTGCCAGGAGTGTTGACATTCCCTGGGAGTGTTGATGTCCCCCCGGGGACAAGTGGAGGGATCTTTTTATGTCAAGGAGAAATGAGAGCATTTGCGAGTCCTGGATTCAGATACTCAGAACCCTGCAGTGGGTATTGTTTGTGTGAAAAAAATATATCATAATGAGGCTGAAGAAATAATGCACTGGGCAGGACACTCCAAGGCTTGCATATTAGAACACAGGTTTGATCCTAGGTATCACCTATGATTCCAGAGCTCTAGGAGTGATCCCTGAGCACAGTCAGGAGTAAACTCAGTGCTGCTAAAATTTTTGTGACCTAAAGTCCCAAAGAAAAAAAATAGAAAAGAAAAGGAAAGGAAAGAAAAAGAATATATATATATATATATTGTGGGACTAAAGCGATAGAACAGTGGGAAGTGTAATTGCCTAGCATGTGTCTGACCCAGGTTCGGTCTTGAACATCTCATATGGTCCCCTGAGCACAACCAGGAAGTAATTCCTAAACTCAGAATTAGGAGTAACATCTGAGTATTGTCAGATGTGACTAAACACCAAAAATTTAAAAAAGGTTGTTCTATGTCATTTTCATGTTCTCACCTTATTAATTGATTGATTGAGTGCGTATGAGAAAGGGGTAAACACTTGCACTTTTTTTGCCTGTGAGGACACAGGAATCTCTTTCCCTCTACTAGCTGTTTGTCCTGGATTGTCACTATGTTTTTACAGGAAGCTGTTAGGACTTCCTGCTCTAACTCCCACAGATGCTGGCACTGATAAGTCCCAGATTTACATACCTCTAGGGCCAGGAACTCAAGGGCTGCTGACTCGGGTGGGATTTCAGGATAGGGCCTGATGGATCACCTCCTCCCCTATTATCTCCCTGGCCTCCTCTAGAACCTGAGTTCAGGCTTGAGGGTACAGATGGGGAAGCATTTCCTTCATCTTCAAGTGGCCATAAGCTCCCCATTTTCCTGTATGCTCTGAGCCGGATCATCACTGACCTGGTAAGGACTATTCACCCCTTTCGCAGATGAGCAAACTCAGCTTGAAAATTAGGGGCCCAGAGCAATAGCACAGCAGGCAGGACATTTGCCTTGCATGTGGCCAACCCTGGTTCCATCTCTCGCATCCCATAGAGTTTCCCGAGCACCGCCAGGAGTGATTTCTAAGCACAGAGCCAGGTGTAACCTCTGAGCACTGCCAGGCTAAAATAAAAGGAAATAAAATAAGGGCCACGATGGTCATCTGTGGGGGCAGGAAGACGTGCTCAGGGTAGAAGTACTTGACTCAGTAACCAAAGGATGCCCCTAAAGCATCATGTAAGGTCCAAGTGAAGAAACCAGGACTTTGCTCTATGCCTAGAAATAGGACAGGGATAGTTCCAGAAATAGGACAGAGGTTCAGGTGGTCCTGAGACCACCTAATGATGCTCAGTGCCCATGGGATCTCCGGGGTCATCCCCACCCTATCCTCTTCTGGCCATGGGCCTCTCACCACAGTAGAGGGACAGATAGACATACAGTGGCCCACCATGTGCCCATTCTCCAGCCACTCCTAGTACTCCAGGTCCTGCACATTGTCTGAATCAGTCCATCACAGTCCCTGAGCTCCCAGCCTCTGTGCTTCTGCCTGGCCTCTCTGCACAGTGCCCAGCCTCTCTGGGCCCTAGAAAGCTACTAGGTGCATATCAGCAGGCAGCAGGATGGAACAACCCCACATTTAGCATCTACAGAAATGTCCAGGAGAGGAGTAGAAATTCAAGGTAGTGGGCAGGGATCCTGGGACTGCAGGTCAGCCCCCCTCATTCCCATTCTCCAATTCCCTTGCCTGGACTCACGTCCTACAGGTCTCTCTAATTTCCAGCCTTTCACACCCGGATGCCAGCTTCCAGTTCTTGCCTCTGTCAGGAGAGTCCCCTTTCTTTGCAGGGGGCCTCCTCTTTTCTTCTGGTGTAACAGTGAGATGCCACTGCCTACCAGTAGTTCTCTGGGGTTGACCCAAACTCATGTCCATTCCTGGCTACCCTGGCTGTTCCGTTGTGTTGTGTATGTAAACATTTCCATGGGATTATTATGTTACTGATCCTACCCTGATGGGTGATTGTGCCCTGCCCTAGGGTGTGACCTGACATTCTGCTCCCACCATAGGGTGGTACCTGATTCTGCTCCCACCCTAGGGTGGTACTTTATTATGATGTATAAAAGCAAGTGTCTATGGAAGGCTGGGATTTTTTTCTGGGGCTGATTCTGGGGCTTTTGACTTCAGCCGTATCTATGGAATAAAGCTGATATCTTCAGAAGCCTGACTGCCTGTTAGTTTTATACCCGCCGCATTCACCTCAGAACTGCTGGCTGAACAGAGTGACAGATGCGTGGTCCTAGCTGGAGGAGAAAGACTTCACCCTCCATCCCTCCATCAGTCAACCCCATAAAGGACTGACTTGCAACATTCCCTCAATAGACTCTCTGTCCCTCCTGGAGACCTGGTTCTTCTTCAGCTTCATGTTTCCCTCAGTATCATCCGGTCTTCATTGTGTCTCTTCTTCAAGTGACTTGATAACGTCTCATGATTTGACCCAGTGTTGTGTATCTTCTTCTAGGTATCTCCTTGCAGAGACTGGGGGTTCATTTAGCAGAGCCCTGTCTAATACAGGGCCTCATGGCATGGGGTGGTTTCACTTTGGTTATAATAATGCAGCAGCAAGTACCTTCCCTTGGCAGAGTGTGGGAGCACACTGGAAAGTGCTCCACAACAGGGTGGAAGAGATAGTTCAGGGCTATAAGTCCTTCAATCCAGGACCCACAGATGATCCTTAAGACCCCATTAGAGGTGAGCCTTGAACACAGAGCCAAGGATAATTTCTGAGAACCACCAGGTGTGACACCAAAATAAATCAAAATGCTTGGATTGCTCTGATCAGTACGGGCAGGTATTAGTCCAAGAAGACACCCAATTTTTGTTTGTTTTAGGGGGAGTCACACCGTGGGCGCTCATTCTCAGAGTACCTGGCTCTATACTCAGGAATTACTTCAGGCTGTGTTTAGGGAACTCTAATAGAAGCTGGGTTGGTCATGTGCAAGGCAAATGCCCTTCCTGCTACGCTATCACTTAGACTCCATCAACATTTTCCCCCTTCTTCGGGAAGTTGCCAAGGCCAGCACAGGCCGGACTTTCTGAGACAAGAGCTGCTGCTTCATATCCCTCTAAGGCCCTTTCCTCTACCGCAGAGATGTGGCAGCCAGGTCCCAGCCAAAGAGTACCTGGCTTGTGGGATGCTGAAAAGGAGGGAAGGAAAGAAAAAGGCTGGGGCTGATCACAGTGGGAAGGGCATTTGTCTTGCTTGAGACCAAGAGTAAACCCCGAGCACTGCCAGGTGTGGCCAAAACAAACAAACAATAAAAGGAAGGAAGGAACGAAGGAAGGAAGGAAGGAAGGAAGGAAGGGAATAAGGAAGGAAGGGAGAGAGGGAGGGAGGGAGGAGGGAGGGAGGGAGGGAGGGAGGGAGGAAGGAAGGAAGGAAGGAAGGAAGGAAGGAAGGAAGGAAGGAAGGAAGGAAGGAAGGAAGGAAGGGAATAAGGAAGGAAGGGAATAAGGAAGGAAGGGAGAGAGGGAGGGAGGGAGGAGGGAGGGAGGGAGGAAGGAAGGAAGGAAGGAAGGAAGGAAGGAAGGAAGGAAGGAAGGAAGGAAGGAAGGAAGGAAGGAAGGAAGGAAGGAAGGAAGGAAGGAAAGGAGGGAGAGAGGGAGGGAAGGGAGGGAGGAGGGAAGGGAGGAAGGAAGGGAGGGAGGGAGGGAGGGAGGAGGGAGGGAGGGAGGGAGGAAGGAAGGAAGGAAGGAAGGAAGGAAGGAAGGAAGGAAGGGAATAAGGAAGGAAGGGAGAGAGGGAGGGAGGGAGGAGGGAGGGAGGGAGGAAGGAAGGAAGGAAGGAAGGAAGGAAGGAAGGAAGGAAGGAAGGAAGGAAGGAAGGAAGGAAGGAAGGAAAGGAGGGAGAGAGGGAGGGAAGGGAGGGAGGAGGGAAGGGAGGAAGGAAGGGAGGGAGGGAGGGAGGGAGGGAGGGAGGCTGGAGGGCAAGTGCAGGAGCATGAATAGCTCCTTCCTGTCAGTTCCAAGTAATCCAATGTGGGCTCCTAAATTCCTTATTCCAGGGCAGGCAGATAATGAATAGGAGAGGCAGAAGGCACAGCCATCTCCACTCCAGTGTCCCTATGGTCCAGCCTTGCCCATTACCCCGCATGCCCTCTTGTTTGTTCTTCCAAGTCCAAAGGCTCTGATGTGTCCTAAATCAGCCAGGCTTTAGGGGCACACCATTTCAGGCCTGAAAAAGGATGAAGACAGGCCCCTCTCCTGCTGAGAAGGGATCCTTGATCTCCTCTCCTAACCTCTGGACTCATCCAGGCCTCTGCACACCTAAGGAAGAAGAGCCAAAAGGAGCCACAACGCCCCTAAATAAAGTGGGGGCATCGCCAAGCCAGTGAAGCATGGCAGGGTGAACATTTCCATTTCCCTTGTGTCCGGACAGAGAGGGAGACTCCTGGACTGGCCGCATTTTTATAATGAAGCTGTATGTCTCAAATTGAATATAGAACAAAACCTTTGACATAGGGGAGGGCAGATGAATGATGGGTGTTGGGTCTGCGCTGACCACGGGGACCCCCTTACGCCAGGCTGGGCGGCTGTTAATGGGCTGTACTGGGGCAGTGGTGTTTGGAATAATTAAACCATGAGCTTCAGCTAAATCCCCATTGTAGGATCATAACGGGTTTACCCGCCGACACATGCACACAGGCGCACACACACACATGCTCTCACGCAGATGGGTAGAGAAACTTTCAGAGGGACTTGTAAGAGAACAAAGCACAAAGATTTTACTAGCGCAAAATCTTTATGGATTGTCCTCCTTGAGGTGAAGTTATATCCTTTATGGTCACATTTTGGTAGTTTCCTTAAATTATTGAAGGCATTTCGGAGGGTCTGCGCGCTCCGAGCTGAGCGAGCCTGAGAGGCCCCGTGTCCCCCGTCTGGAGGTGGGTTAATGATGGCAGGCCGCTCGCGCCGCGTCCCGGACACAGAGGTTAATAAAACCCGTAGCTCTTCTTCATGGGCACCAGGGGATGGTTAATGTTCCAGGCCGAGCAGGACCTCGCCTTAATGTTCCGCATGAAGGATCGTGCTGCCAGACTACACCCTCCCCAGTGCCAGCCTCACAGTTGAGTGCCTGCTGGAAGCGAAAGGCCAGACCACGTCGGAAAAGTTAGGTGCCTTGACACCAGGCAGCTCGGGCTACAAAGGGGCATTTGAAGGCTGGGGTAAGACACCTGCCTTGGCTTTGGGTGTCTACCCCTGATGTCTCTCCGGCCTCATCCATTCATGGAAGACTGGAGCCACTACCTATGCAGGACTGCCAGAGGGGATAAGCCCTTGTTTGGGGGTGAGAGGATCAAGGGAAATGCAGGTCCAATTTGGGTCATGTTACTACTACTGAGTGTTTGGGGTAAGTGGCTTCTAGTCTTATCTGGAAACAGACCCCCCCCCAAGACTAAGATTTTGTTTTTTGATTTTTTGTTTGAGGGCACCCACATCCAACCGTGCTCAGAGCTTACTCCTGGCTCTGTGCTCATAGATCACTCCTAGTGGTGCTCAGGGATTCAACCCCGAGTAGCTACATGTAAGGTGAGTGCCTTAACCCCTGTGCTGTTTCTCTGGCCCTAGACAAGGATTTGAAGGAAAGCTATTTGGTCAGGAGGGGAGCCCAGGAAACTGCCGAGAAGGGACAGATGGACAAGTCAGTCCTATCCCAGGGAACGCAGGAACCCTGAGGCCACTTCCACGAGACAATTTGGGATGCCTACTTGGTTCTTCCCAGTGAGGGGAAGGGGACCTTGGGATACATCTCCACCCGCTCCTGCCTGTTCCTTGGCCAGCTCCAGCTCTTCTGAACCCTGAGACAGAACCAGCCTGAGGCAGAGACACTGAGGGCCTTGGAGGGGTGTTGCAGCCCCTGAAGTGATGAATCTGGCATGAGAGGTTCTGGTGGGTGGGAGGAGGTGCAGAGAAATGTGACAGCCCAGATTTGTTTGTTTCTTTTGGGTCATATCCAGTGACTCTCAGGGGTCACTACTGGCTCTTTGCTCAAAAATTACTCCTGGCAGGCTCGGGGAACCATATGGGATACAGGATATCAAACTCAAGTTGGCTGCATGCAAAGCAAATGCTTCACCTGTTGTGCTATGGCTCCATCCCCAGATAGCCCAAATTTTCATCATCACTCATGAGACTGTCCCCTGTTCACATCACCAGGACTAAGCCAAAACCTCTCCACCAACTCCTAAAGTGGGTCCTGGCCATGCACTAGACAGGGCAGAAACCTGGTGAATGGGCCCACTGGTCTGATATTGAAAGGCAAGGAAGACTCCAATGGGGCAGGAATCACAAGCTGCAATTTTACCTCCTGAGCTAAAAGGGCAGGGCCTAAGAGAGGCCTTTCCCTGATTGTGCTCTTGTGTCCTGCTTCCAATGGGGACAGTGAGGCAGTGCTAAGGTATGAGATAGACTGAAGCAGCAGAGTGTCATTAATTGGGTCACACTAGGCCTTGGTGTCCCCAAGTGAGATCTTCCCCACCCCCAGAGCCCATGGCATGAACTGGCCACTCCTTTCTACTGACTGAAAGGAGGTTGATAGTTTGAGTCTGTTCATGTTTCTGCAGAGGACTGAACTTCCATCCCCAGAGGGGACAGTGATTATGCATCTCAATACCCTGTTCATCAGGGTACCCCCATATCTGGGGCTTGTACCCCTGGGAACATACCAGAGCACTCCTGGTGGCTCTTCCATCACACTGATTCCTGATCTGCCCTTTACAGGCACTATTGCATGGCTGTGTTGGGGAGTGCTAGACATCTTTGTGCTCACCTTGTCCCCAACACTAAGAGGGAGCAATAATGAGAGGGTTCTCAACTGGAACTGCCCAGGGGCACACTTGTCTTTGAGGTCCCGCATCTGCCATCTTCGTTCGAAACATACATCCCCATGAAGTGCATGAAGGGAAGAAGGAGGCAAAAAAGAAAACATGAATCCCACCAGGAGATGCGGCTGAATTCTCACAGACAGAACAGGTTGGAGAGTGTCTGCTGGCTTTCTTGGGGGTGGAGGGGCAGTAATTGGGCCACACCTGGCAGTGCTCAGGAGCTATTCCTGGCTCCCTGGCTGTGCTCATGGGACAGCAGTGGTACTGAGGATGGACCAGTGCCAGCTGAATGCAAAGCAAGTGCCTCCCTGCCCCCATAATTTTGGGGGGGCCCTGTATTTCCATGTTTGGGTCTTTTGGGGGGTGATTATTGCCCCTCAGTGATGCTGGAGAGGAGTTGGGGAAATTGGCACAGCTGGGCAAAGCCTGAGCCTTCACAGTTGGGTTTTGCTGATTCCACCTGGCCTCACTGTCCTCACTGGGGAGCCAGCCCAGTCTTACTCACCGTGAGGAATAAATAGCGCTCGGGCTGCTGAAAGAGGAGACTCCCAGGCCTTCTCATGCCAGCGTGCGGCAGCTGGGCTCCCCCACCTCCCAGGGGCCAGACAGCTTCACCCAGAACAGGCCCCCATTCTGCCAACCTCCTGACAGCCAGTAATAGGGAATGTCTTTGAATTTTTATTAGTTCCATATATTTTTTAATTATTATTTTTTTGATGGGTATATACCAGGTGGTGCTCGGGACTTACTCCTGTCTCTGCACTTAGGGATCAGACCCAGCTCAGGGAACCTTATGTAATGCCAGGAATTGAACCTGGATTGGTCACATACAAGACAAGCACCCTCCTCATTGGACTGTCTGTTGTTCCAGCCCAGGAATGTTCTATGTAGAAATAAATTGTTCTCTAGTGCTGCCCAGAGCCATCCCAACATCCCAGTGCTTGGCTGTGCCCTGAGAGCCTTGTGAGCTGTGTCTCTTGGTACAGGTTTCGGTGAAGCTTCCAGAGATCTACATAGAGAGAAGGGAAGGGTTTAGAATTTAAAGGCCCTAAAGCAGTGCCATGCTTATGAGTGCTAGGTAATGCACATGCCATGGCCCCTCCCCATTCATCCTGGTTGCACCAGGCACCCAGGGCCCTCCCAAAGACATTCCAGGCAACCATGTCCCCCACCAGGCCCCAGTATCCAAGATGGCCTTGGCTGAATCTCTTTCCAGCCCAGTTCGAAGCCATAGGCCAAGTGCTGACCCAGTGTGTGACTGTACATGCTTCAGTGGCATGTGAATAACCCATAGCTTGCAGGACATAAAGACCATCCTTCCTGGGGCTCAAGATAGCCCCTGCCCCTTCTCCAGTTGCTGGTGTCTTCTGAACATTCCAACAGACTCTGAGGGGCCCAGAGTGAATGGGCAGGGGTGGAAGCTGCAAGCTGAAGATCCCCTGGGTGGTAGCTGAGCCCTCATGATGGGGAATGACTTTCAATCTGAGCCCCTTCACAGGTTGGCTGGCAGCTGCTGGCCTCTCTCTCTCTCTCTCTTTCTCTCTCTCTCACTCTCTCTTTCTCATTCTCTCTCTCTTTCTCTCGCTGTCTTTTTCTCTCTTTCTCTCTCTGTCTTTCTCTCTCTCTTTCTCTCTCTTCTTCTCTCCCTTCATCTCACATCTCCAATGAGTGACAGAGTCTGAGCCCCCAGCCCAACCATGCAACCCTGGTTGATCCTGGACCAACCTCAAGCCACTGCTTTGCTCTCTGGATAAAGGGGCCAAAGCCAGGCTTAGTGCTTTAGGTATTAGCAGACTGGTCAGTTCCTGACAGTGGTGTGGGGTACCCATGTGGACCCTCAGCCCAGGAAATGCCGGAGGCCAGGTATGTGCCAAGGGCCCATAGAGATTCTGCCTCTGGCTCCCTATTGTGTCCTCTGGGTCCTCACTCTGCCTTCAGCCAGACTGCTTCTCCCTGATTCCCCACAATCTGCACCCCAGCCCCCAAGCTGCTGTCCTGCTTGTTCTTGTCATTACTATTCTAGGCTGTTCTGTTTTTGGTTTTGGGCCACACCCAGCAGTGCTCAGGGTCTACTCCTGGCAGTGCTCCAGGACCACATGGGATCAAACTTGGGTCACCTATATGCAATGCAAACGTCCTCTCCTCCAACCAACTCAGATGTGCTTGCCATTATCCTTATTACCTCCTGAGGGAGATGTGAGAATCCAGAAGGGCAGTGCCACCTCATTTCATTCATCCTAAAGTTCACCCTGGCATAACCCTTAACTGATTGAGTGTCTTATCAGACCAGCTTATTTTGGGGGCACATCCAGCAGTGTTTATTCCTGGTTCAGTGCTCAAGGATCACTCTTTGGGGGGTGATCGGGGCATGCTGTGTGGTGAGGGAAATAAATGAGGGTGAGATACATGTAAGTCAATTACTTTCACTCCTGTACTATGTCTCCGGCCCCCAGACAGTCTGATCTGACAGCAGGATGGAGAATTTAAAGTGAGGGGTTCTCTCCACTCCTCTCTCCCTGGGCTTCAATTCCAGCTCTAGCTCCTGTGTGACTCTTGGCCACTCCCTTAACCTCTCTGGGCATATGAGCTAATATAAGCCATCAGTGCAGTGGCAGCTCAGCTTCTCGGTGAAACTGCCTCCCCCTGGGAGTCAGGAAATGGAAAGAAGAAACCAAGGAACGCATCTTTCTCAGATGCTGTCCACCATGGGCCAGAGCTGAGGGCCCAGCGCCACACTGTGCCCAGGCTAGGCACGGCCCTGGAATGCAGGAGCAGCCATGGAGGGTGAGGTCCAAGGCCCCG
This sequence comes from Suncus etruscus, assembly GCF_024139225.1. Taxonomy (NCBI): domain Eukaryota; kingdom Metazoa; phylum Chordata; class Mammalia; order Eulipotyphla; family Soricidae; genus Suncus; species Suncus etruscus. The sequence continues at coordinate 71,612,448 of NC_064861.1, read as the reverse complement.
GCCCGCTGGGCTGCCTCTCCCTTCCCGGAGCCCCGCAAGGCTTCCCTGGAACACCAGGCCTGGCTCTTATAGGGCTCAGAGTCCACACAGGCCAAAGGCAGGTGCCCTCACCTGGCAGTGGTGCAGACCTTGGACCGTGCAGACCTTTGATAGCAGCTGCTCCTTCTATGGGAGACACCTTCATTTCTCAACATTCATTCCCTATTAAAAGGAAAAGGGTTAAAAGTCACCTTCTGGGTTTCACAAATGCCATGGCCAAAGAACAGATATCAGAGACCTGCAGGCGCCCGGGACTATCTCCTGCCATCACCTGCCTTACCCCAGCTGCCATGAGCATGGGACTAGGAAGGAGATGTGCCCTGGGGACATGCCCAGCAGACGGATTTCACCGATGACATTCAATGAACATTGGACCAAGATTTGGAGTGATAATTCAGGGCAAGGCCAAGGCTATGGCAGGTGCTTAAGAGAAGGGCATTGAAAGTTCGGGCATGAATGGGGAAACTGAAGCAGGAAGAGGTTGTACATTAGAGGTGGAGAAAAAAAATCAGGCCTAATAGCTGATTTCCTCCAACTCCACAGTATGGAGACACCCATGTTTTTTCCTCAGAACTACATTCTGCACTGGGGAACCATGGGTCCCATGGCCTAGGATACAAACCCCCCTTCTCTCTGGCCAGAACCAGACTGGTGTTTTGCCCCCCTCTGCTGGGCAGGTAGCACCACAAACTTCAGTGTTGTAAGGGCCTGAGGGGGGGTTTCATTCTGGGGGTGATCTTAAAAGAGGTGCTTCCTCCCTTCAGTGAGGCCCTGAGACAGGAGATGGGATCCAGCCTGGCTCTCTGAAAGAGGAATAACCCTGTAACCCCATCAGGAACTCAAATCACTTCCCAACAGTATTTGGATGGCCCAGGCCTCGCCTGCAAGAAAGCAAATTCTTGGGGGGCAGGAATTTTGTCCTCTGACGGTATTAACCCATCCATCACTGAAAGGAGTCCCATCATTTAAGCCCCTTCTTTCAGGATCTATAGGCCTTTCCCTTACTGCACACACACACACACACACACACACACACACACACACATGCACACACACGGCAATATTGTATTCAAGCAGCTGGGTTTGTATTATTCATATGGATTTCTAAAAAGGAACATTCTGGCTTTAATTAGAAAGAAAAATATGAGCCGCAGAAATATTCAAATATCACACATCTTCATTATTTACACCATTGATTGCGACAGGCAGATACACACCGAGGGAGCCATGTGTGCCCTATTTTAGGAACAAAGCGTGGCAGCCCTGCCATGTACCCTCCCTGGTGCTCCCCACTCTGGGCAGGGAGAGAATAGGGACACCAAGGGTGCTCAGGGATTCTAAGCAAGCCTCTCAGTAGCCTTGAGTTGTTTCCTGCTGATTATGGTAGGGGGAGGCTTTGGAAGGGTCATAAACATCCCCTGATAACCAAGAGAAGCCTCAAGCCAGCCCGTGCTCACTCACCAGGACACAGAGCTCTGAGAAGGTCCAGAAGTTTGGAAATATTTGTCCAGGACTGGCCTGTACTGGGAGCATCATGGCTGCCTGCCCCCATCAAGAGCCAAGGTCAGAACCATGCCAGCCCATCATAGTATATTCTTAGGGTTTTCTTACAGCAGATGGGGACTTCACATCCCCCCAGCTTGGCTACACAGTAGAATCGCCAAGCCCCATCCTAGAGACATGCCATACACCTATAAATCAGCATATTTGGAGGTGGGAGGCAAGCATGGTGTCTTTAAAGATCCCAGTGACCCCAAAAGTGCAACCAAGTTAGGAGATTGCTACTTTATCCCCCAGTCTTTGGCCAGAACCCCCAGGGTTCCTTGGGTAAGTAGCTACTGCTAGTGACCCATTTTCAAGACACCAGACCAGAGCCTCAAGGGGTTACGTTCTCCCCTGGAGCTGGGGTCTGAGCCAGAATATTCTGGAACCCTCTTCTTTATTTTTTTTTTAACCACTATACTAACGTGCCTTGCTAGCGGACTATTGTTAGTGGGTCAAAAGCGGCTTTTTGCAGGCAAGTGCAATGTGCCTTGGGGATGTATAAAAATTGAATCAAGTTTTTTTCCCATCTTGTGGTTTCCAGCCCTTTGAACAAGCGTGAAAGTGAAACTACATTGGCTGGGAGTATCCTCCGCCCTCCTGGTTTTTCTCCCTTGGAGTTTTAAACCCCTAATTGAATCCGCTTAAAGCGATATGTTTTCTTGAACAGCAGCAAACGACTCACAGGAGCATGTTTCATGCTGACCTGCCCAGTATACAGGTGCCCATCATCTGCTTCTGGAGGCATCCAGCCCTGCCCGTGTCCTGAAAGACACCTTCTCAGCCTCACAGATTAGGATTCCAGTGTCATCTTGGTCCTTCCCAGCATCTAAACTGAGAAGTGCTGAGAAAGAAGATCATTCAGGACCTGATCTTGATCGAGGTAGTTGGGCTGCATTTTACTACTGAGTACTCAAGAACATAACACTTTGTCCCAGAGTCCCTTCCTTCCTGTTTTCTTCCAGGCTGTTGCCCATCTAGCCTGTCTCTGCTCTTGCTGTTTCCTGTCGCACTCACTCCTCTCCTCTTGAAATGCTCACAGATGGACGGTGTCTCCCACAGTGAATGAGCGAAGGCAGCTGCTGTAACAAGTGCGCCCAGACCGGGTGGTTAAACCACGGAGGGCACCCACGCCCAGTCTTTGAGAGAGAATGTCATCATCAGGGCTCCCCACCCACAGATGGCCCACCACAATGGAGATACTCAGGGCAAGTGTTTGAGCCTTTGCTCTATGAGCAGATGAACTGATTGGTCATGAACACAGTCCGCCCCTCTTGGCAGATTCGCACTAGTATCATCTGGTCATCTTGCTCAGTCTCAGAGCTCAGACCAGAGCACTAGCACTTCCATTTCAAGGTGTCTGTGTGTTAGGGAGGCTGGGTGGGGGAGGCTAGCACATGTCCTAAAGTTGGTAGGGTTTTGTTTGTTTGTTTGGGGGCCACACCCAGGGTTGCTCAGGAGTTACTCTGTGCTCAGAAATTACTCCTGGTGGTGCTTAGGAGATGCCAAGAATTAAAACTGGATCAGCTATGTGTAAGGAAAATGCTCTATCTGCTGTGCTGCCACTCCAGCCCCCAGGTCCTAAAGTTTGTGGCTCAGATATGCAGATAAGTAAGCTACTTACTGGCTTTGAATGGGCTTAGCATACTTTACAAGTCAGAGAGTAAATATTTCCAACTTTGTCAATCCAATATCTTTTTTCTTCTTGTATGGGGAAAAGTTAGCCATACCTAGCTGTGCTCAGGGCTTCCTCTTGACTCAGTGCTCAGGGACCACTCCTCAAAGTGCTCTGTTGACCAAAAATGATTCTGGGGATAGACATCTGGGTCAGTCATGTGCAAGGTAAGTGCTTTTTAAATAACTACTCACCTCTGCCATTGTCACACATCACTGAATGTGCATAACCTGTGTTCTAATAAAGCTTTATTTGTCAGCAGCAGGTGGAGGACTATATTTAGACAGAGAACTATCTTGGTTCACTGGGCTATTGCGAGCACCTAGAACAATTTCTCGTCAGATAAAAACTTTATTTGTCAGCAGCAGGTGAAGGGCCATATTTAGATAGAGGGCTATCTTGGACCACAGGGCTGTTGTGAGCATGTACCTTGCATGATACACATCTTTTGAAAGAGTAGAAATATCCAGTAGGCATTAATACATACCTACTGTATGTCTGACTTCATGCTGTGTTCCAGTAGCCAAAGGGTATGTGTCAGGGACAACAGAAACATAAACCAGCCATCAATGGGCAGAGAGGGTGTCTGAGCCGGCAGCCAGGAGACCCAGGGGAGAGAGGAAGCAATTTGGCTCTGGGGTAAGGTGGAAGTTGGGTAGTGCTTCCCTGTAGACTATTTTCTAAACTGAGTCTTGGGAGGAAGGTTTGCAGCCTGACTCCAGGGCTGCCAGGAACAGAGAGAGAGAGAGAGACTGTGACTCACCCCTTGGGCATTGCCCTGGGCAGAGCCTCTTTCCATCCCACCTCTGTCTGTCCATCTTCTTAGGGGCATAAGTCGAGTTGGCGCTCACTCAAGCAGTTTCTGGACAACCGGGGAGAGCATGATGGTGAAGCACAGGGTGGAGCCAATCCAAACATTCAGAGGCTTCTCCAGGACACAGGGAGCACCCGGAAACTACTTCCTGATGTTTCTGTGAAGGTGACAGGAAACAAGACTCACCTAGCCCCTTAACACTTTAGGGACAGTGTCCCATCTTTCTTAGCAGCCCATCCTGCGTGCTTGTAGTGAAGTACTTCCTTTCTTCTCTAGGTACAGTATCTCTTGCCTTCACATAGTGGCTGTAGGAGTGGGGGCGGGCTTGACCAGTGTCTCTTGCCTTCACGTAGTGGCTGTAGGAGTGGGGGCGGACTTGACCATACTGTCTTTGGATAAATACCCTTCCACTAAAGGTACCCCACCATGCCAGTAGCGGGATAGGAACTGACACACATGTGTCCTCTGGGGCCCCAGGACTGGGTTAATGTGATAGGATTAGGAAATCAGGATGAACCCAAAGGACCAGAATAAAGATGGAAAGCATCCCTTGTATCTCTTTATTATCAGTGGCAACAGGATGTTTATGGTTTGGGGTTATTCCGGTTTTTGTCAGGGGGTCACTTCTGGTAGGGTTCGGGGGACTGTAGATGGTGTCAAGGATTGGAACCCAGGATCAGCTGCAAGCAAAGCAAGTGCCTTCCTGCCACTGCTGGGCTATTTTTCAGGTCCCCTTGCTCCCCTTTTTTAAGAGGGCCATATCCTAAGTCTATCAAGTGAGCTTGGAGGATATCAGAAAGCAGCCACTGCAACCTGACCCTTGAATCCTTCTGGAAACCTTACCAGGCCTGGGCAGTGGCCAGCCATGCAAATGAGCCCGGGCCATGGGCCCAACCCTGTTAGGGAACAGCCAGCCCCCCCACCTCCCGCACCCCCTCCTAAGAAATCATTTGGACTCAAGACCAAAGGCCCAGCCCAAGGACTGAGGCTGCCTTTGTTTGTTCCCATCTGTAAGCCCAGGCTGCCAAAACATATCGGGAGTAGAATGAGAAATCACGGAATGAAAATAATGTAAAGGAAATAAGTGCTGAAGAGGATAATCAACGTGCTTTCTGAATAGATTTCCTGCCAGGGAGATGAGCAAAGGGAATGCTATGCCCCACGGGACTGAGGCAGACAGTGGTCCTGGAAAGGAGAAAAAAAATAATAATAATCACCCACTTCCTGGAAGAGAATCTTTTAATTGTTCATTTAAGAGGGAGGCAGGAGCTGCCAAGGTTTAGGACAAGTTCTCTGTTCCAGGGTGTCTCCATTTACTCAGGCATAAGATAAACCAAAATCTTCACCCTCTAACCAGAAACATGGGGCATCAGTGGGATTCTGGGGACCAACTCTTAGTTTGACAGCCAACAGGGTGCCTGGACATCGAGCATTCCCAGGGGTAAGGAGGACGAGTTTGGGGGACAGGAAGACGTAGGCTGGGTTTCTCTGCCCTAATATGGCACCTTGGTAGTTTCAGAGCTTCTTCCTGTCACTTTAATAGATTCCGCACTTATTTGGTGGCTAAATTCCTCACCAGAAAAAAAGATCCACCAATCTTCCTGCCTTCTGGTTAAATTAGATCATTCAGGCCCAAGAGAAAGGGCAGAGGGGGTTGGTGCAGGCACTTGTCCTACACTTGGAGAGGTGCTGGTTCTAGTCCCAGCATCTCCTGGAATGATACCTGAGCACAGAGCCAGCAGAAGGAAAGGCTTGAGTGCCACCAAGTGTGACCCCCAAACAAAACAACAAGTCAATAAATCAAGGAGATAATTCATGAAAGGTTGATGATTCCCAAATGTTCCCTCTCTCCTGCTTATTTGTCCTTCTGCTCCGAGTCCCCCCCGCCCCTTTTGCACTATCAGACATGTCACCTTATTCCTGAAGATGGGGGATGCTTGGGTTTTTTCAGCCCTAAACCCCAGCAAATCTTTCTGAGCTCCACCCATACCCCTGCAGCTTTTCCCTGTGCTCAGTGGCCCACACAGGTTTCTATGTGGGGGACGACCCCCTAGGGGCCCAAGCTCAGGTGCCCCCATTTCACTCCATGCTCCACTTTTGTTCGTGGTCTAACCACAGACATGTCTTGCAATCTTGTCTCACGAAGGCTGACCCTGCTTTTCACACTGTTTCCTGCCAACTCTCCCTTCTCATCTCAACCGCCGTGACATAGAACCTTTTTCCCTTCACAAACCTGCAAGCCAGAGCTCCCCAGAAAGGTTATCTGGACTCTGCACTGGCCGCAGAGCCCCAGGCCTTTCCAGGCTGGGCTGAAATTAAGAATGAGAAACTTCCAGAATGGGAAAAAAAAGGACCCCTTGACATTCTAAGTGCTCCAAGTGGCTGGTTGAGTTTCTCCAGCCATCTTTGGGAGATGTTTAATTTTACTAAGGTGGGAGCTTTCCAGCATTGCTCAAGAGATTCTCTGCCCTCCCTTGGGAGTGCTGTGGATCACTTGGGTGAATCCCACTTTATGGATAAGGGAACTGAGCACAAGGAGCTGAACAATTTGCTCAGGGGCTTTTGAGCGTTTGGTTTCCTATCTACACTGCCCATCTCCAGAGTATGTTTGGTGCCCTGATGGAAGGGGGCATCCTTCATCCATTGTCTATGGGGGAAAAGTCAGAGGGAACCCCTAGCCCTAAAAACTAGCGTCCGGAGCCAGAACTATAGCACAGCAGAGTGGGCATTTGCCTTGCATGCCGTCAACCCGGGTTTGATCCTCGGCAACCCATAGAGTGCCCCAAGTCTGCCTTGAGTAATTCCTAAGCACAGAATCAGGAGTAAACCCCTGAATGCTGCTGGGCATGGCCCAAAAACCAAAATAAAATAAAATAAAATAAAATAAAATAAGCAACAAACTAGCATCTGTCTGCAGTTGCTGAGCGTTTGAAGAGGAAATAGTCACCCAGAAACATACCCCCATGACATCAGGCCAAGCAGGTGTCTGTAGGAGGCCAGCAGAGGAAAAGAGGGGGGGGGGCGCGGATGGTAACAGACATCCCACCTCATTCACCCCACAGCTCTCTCTGACCCGGATCAGCCTCCATTGCCTCCCAGTTATCAGATGATCACACAGAACAAGAACAATTAATTTTTCTGCCCCATCTTATCTACTGCATCTCCCAGGCCATTTCCAAGTTTCTAGTTCCAGCCACTCAGCCCAGTTCTGAACATGCTTCTTTTTCTGCTCCTTCCCCGGGGCCCAGGCAATCCAGGCCCAATGCCGAGTCCAGGCCCAGTTGTTCTTTTATTTTTTTTTTATTTTTTCATAATTGGTTTTCAGAGCAGCCCTGCTGGGCGATGTGTAATTGTTAGCAGTTGTAAGAAGATAACTCCCATTTTTAAAAGCTGCAAGCTTGCTCTGTGCAGATAAAAAACTGTGACAAATTATGTTCCGAAAAATCATAAAAGTCGAGGGAGACATGTTAATAACCAAAGGTGGCGATTCATTTAGAGGTCAGTCAAGAGCTATTAAAGTGGTCAGGAATTTCCAGCTTTGGCAGGAGTGATTTGACCATATCACTTATCTCCTCTAGCCCATGCCTAAGTATCTTCTTCACTAAAAAATAATGATGATGATGATGATGATGATGATGATGATGATGATAATAATAATAATAATAATAATAATAATAAAACAATTCATCATGGTAATGCTGGAGGTCAGGAAGAACAGAAAAGAAAACACCATAGGCCCTAAAACTTGGCTTTCCTGGAGAGCCCTTCAAAGATTGTTTAGGCTGTTGAATGCTTCGGTACCCCCACTTCCATCTTTGTATTTGGAAAGAGGCAGCCACACATGGGCAACCACTGGAGGCACAACTAGATGCATATACACATACACACATTAATATACACATATTTGTCATGTCAACTAGCTGGAGGGAGAGATGTAAATATTGGAGGGGAAAAGAAAAAAGTAAGTGGGATGTGGGAGAACCTAAAGACTTAATGGCAGATTGAATGTAAATTCATCTGGGTTTTGCAGGCATTAAAAAAATTGGGGGTGCAGAGCAATTGCACATGGGGACAGCATTTGCCTTGCATATGGCCAAACTGGATTCAATTTCATATGATCCCTTAAGCCTGGTAGGAGTGATTTCTAAGTACAGAGCCAGGAGTAGCCCCTGAACACACTCAGGTATGGTCCTCAAACCTCCCAAAAATAAATAAATTAATTAATTAAAATCACCTATTCTGACATGTGGTTCTATCGCTCTTGTTTGGGGGGGGGGGGGATAAGAAGGGCAGAAACACCAAGATTTTGAGCTGAAGAAAGAATTCAGTCCTGAATCAAGTCTTGCTCTTTATTGTGAATCTTGTTTGTTTTCTAATAAAAAGATGTAATACACAAATAAGGATGAAATAGGCTCTCCCCATCTAAGAGGGGTATAATGTGTATCCTTGAGTGTGGATGTTAGGTCTCGCTTTGAGGAGCTTGAGAGGAATTCCTCTGGCATTTCAAACATCAGCATTACTTCCCTGGAATCTGGCAGCCAAGAAATAAGAACTTTTCTGCAAAGGTTAGAAAATGCAGACCATTTACCCACCAGCCCTTCCAGACCACATAACAATGGGCAGAGATATGTAACTGAATTTAATGCATTATAAATGACAATAATTATGCATTTATTTATTTCGATTCCTCGTCCATACTCTCCACCACTTAAGCACTGAGACGGGAGAAAGCGGTGAAAGCCAGGGAGGGGTCAGTGCCCAGAGCCCTGAGTCTAAAGCAAAAAGCTGTAGGTACAAGGTCTGTCTAACTGTCCCAATCAAGAATCTCACGCTAGGGACATGTGGGGATTTGCCTCCATTCATAAAGAAACCATCATGATTCATTATTAATCTCCAATTTGCTGAGTGTTTTGCTAACAAGGGAATCTCAGAGCAAAACTCCAGCCCTCCAGAAATTTAATAAGAAATGACCTCCATGTCTTTGTTAGAATCCTCATAAGCTATGGCAGTCTCTTCTTGTTCTTTACTACTCCCATATAGTGGGTCTTCCTCAAGTCACTACCAGAATGCTTCTAAATCTTGAGTATCACCAGTCATCAGGTAGGAATTGCAATTATATTTCTTTATATAATAAATTCTTTATATAATAAATGTTTGAAAAAGAGTTGTTCTTTGTCTATTTAAACATACTTGTCCTGCCAAAGCTCCAGGTTTATGCAGATGATCAATAAATGTCCATTATTGAATCACTTATAATAAGGTTAACATATGTGTATCATGCAAACACACACACAAACACACACATTCATACCCCTAGCCTCTGGGAAAATATACTGGTACCATTTTTTCCCATCATGCATTGACCCTTCATATAGAATGATGGACTTGACCTCCAGTAATGCCATGATGACACTAATAACTTCCCACTGGGATGTATGTCTTGAACTGGGGGTTTGCCTGTTTTTCTCCTGCAGTCATGATTGTTGAGATCTTTAGGATGTATTTTCAGGGGACAAGTAAATGTTTAAGTAGATATCAAAAAGGAGGGTTTCTCTCAATCCTCAATGCATCCAAATGGCTCCCTAGATCTCATCCTCCCTGAGGGTCTAATGGGAAAGGCCCAAAGTCAGAGCTGTGGATGGCCCATTGAATCGAGAAATCTTGAAGAACAACCTTGATTTTTTTTTTTTGAGAGGATGCCCTTGATGAGAGGGAATGCTGCCATTGCTGGGTGCTGTAGCTTCTGGGAAGGATTGGGGAGAACAGGCTTAGGGCAATAAGACAGTTATGGTCAAAAATTCCAGTACAGCAGGTGAAATTTGGGGAGCAACAAATCCGTGTTCTGTGAAAAGATTTCTTGGAAGAGGTGGGAGATATTTGAACCCCCATCTGGAGCCAGGTTCTCTCTATCCCTCAGTATATCCTTGGTGCCTCAGTTTACTTTTCTGTATCTTCAGAAATATATATGATATTATATATATTCAGTATATCCTCAGTATATCCCTCTATATCTTTGGTGCCTCAGTTTACTTTTCTGTCCAACACTACTTATAAGATCCAGCCAGTTTGAGGTTGGAATCATAGGAGTGATAGTCTCTCTGAGGGGCTCCCTGCCTTCTTTTCATCCCAGGGGTCTTTGGTGACTCTTGTGTGGGTCTCCCCTTCTGTAATCTCTAAGGCTTCCAGGGTGGTACCCCCTGAGGAGATCATTCTAGTACTCTGCTTGCTCTTCTTTCCCACCCCAATTTTTAATGATCGTGTTATACAGTCATCTCCATATATGGGTCTAAGATGACACCCCTGTCTACTTCATTCTTTTCTGTCCTCTCTGCTGAACCAGTAAGCTCCAAGGCCAGAATCCTGGCTTCTGCTCCTCAGTGCCTAATGAAGTGTCAGCAACTCATTGGACACTTGATACATACCTGTGCAATTAATTTATGGATGTTTGGAACGAAGTTGCAAATACATTGCGCAATAATAATTTTATTTTCAAAGACATAAACATGAGCTGTAATGGTATATTTTGTTTGTTTGTTTTTTGTTTATTTGGGGGGATTGCACACCTGGCAATGCTATGCTCAGGGGTTACTTTTGGCTCTGCATTCAGGAATAATTGTTGGCTGTGCCCCCAGGGGACCAGATAGGGGCCTGGGATTGAACCCAGTTTGTTTACATGTGAGGCAAGTACCTTCCTCTCTGATCCCTGGCTTTTTTTTTGTTTGTTTGTTTTGTTGTAGCATCAGGGATTACTCCTGGCTCTGGTACCATATGGGATGCTGGGGATCGAGCCCATGTCCATCCTGGGTCAGCCACATACAACCAAATACCCTACTGCTGTGCTACCACTCTGGCCCCTCCTAGCATATTTTTAAAGAGAAGGCTCGAACATCTCCCCTGCATTTGCATCCATTTCCGACTCTTTCCTTACAGATAAAATAAACAGAACTCAAAATTGAAAATGAGAAAAAGAGAAAGTAATAGAAATTTTTGTCTAAAATGAAATGAATTTTAAAACCTTCACTTGAGTAGAAACAAAATTCATATTATAATTGACAGTCTGTTAATCACTATTCAAGGTGTAATCCAATAAGCAACTCAGTTCCTTTTTATCAGTCAAATAGATTCCTACATAATGGCATGTTAGCTACTTTTCTTCATGAGAGGTGAATTTATTTGGAGTGTATATTAATATCTTCTTTGATTTCTCATGCACTGGTGATGTAATCATGATTTCTTCTCAATAAATTCATTGGACTAAATGCTTTGAGACGAGGTTAAAAAAATCCCTCACCCCTGCCCACCTGGCTTTGTACATAGGCCCATGAAACATTCTGGCCCCTAAAACATACTTGTTCTCTCTGCATAATCTTGCTGGTTCTGCCTCCAATGTATATTTCCAGCAACGGTTTATTATTTATATAATATTCCAGAGGCATCTTCACATATTTCTAAAGGTTTGCCTTAGAATTGACTTGAAGAATCTGCAGTGAGTGCCAAGCTAGAAATTGGCCTCTATGGCCTCACCAGTGGGTCCTGTTTTTGTGCGAGATGGGGACGTGAGTGGGGCTGGTAGACAACAGAAGCAGGTTGCCCTTGGACCTCTGAAGTGCAGAGAGATTCCCAAGAAGTGAATTGACCTCATGAGCACATCAGATTCAGCTAGAATTGTGCTACCAGTCCAGCATTCAGAGCAAAAGAAAGATTCCTTCTAACTGAAGGCTTGGCAGAAACCAGCTGAAGTGAGTGGGAATAATTTTACATTCCAGGTTGGCAAATCTCTGAAAGGCATCATGAACCATCTCCCTTTCCCCAAAATCTCCCATCAAACTATCAGTCACTTCCTCATCCCTGTCTCCTGAAGATCTAACCACCTCAATTCCATCTTCTAGACCTAGAGTGTCTTGTTTTGGTTCGGTTTGATTTGGTTTCGGTTACACACTCAAAGGTGCTCAGTAGCTAATCATGGTTCTGTGCTCAGGGGTCATTCCTGGCTGTGCTTGAGGAACCTTATGGGAAGCCAGGGATGAAATCCAGATCAGTTGTGTGCAAGGCAAACATGCTACCCACTGTGCTATCACTCCAACACATCTTGAGTGTCTTAAAGGTCACACTACTCAAATTATCCAGTTCTGCAGCTGTGCTCTACACTGGAAAACAGAGGCAGAGCCCTGGGAAGTCAGGGGGAGCGAAAGTAGGTCATCAGTGAGCTGAGAACTTTGCATCTTAACACGTTACTGGGTGGGGCTAATGCCACTGGACCACAGTGGCCTGTCAATATTAGCATATGTGAGAGTTAAATTCAATCTATATGCAGTCACGTGGCTTTTTCTAATTCTGGTTCTGGCCTGGAAAATGGCTTTATCCATGGGAGAGCAGATGCCCAGAACTCCTGAATCTTTCTTTTTCCTGGAGAATCCCTGATCTTTTCACACAAGCTTTGGAGTGGCATTTTGGCCCAGACCTCCTTCTGCTCTGTCCTCCTCATCCATACTGGACAGCAAAGCAAGATCTTCTCCCTTGAGCTTCAGTTGTTGGTAAACTCTTGTTTCTCTTTTCTCTCTTTTCCAAGGATTGGCCTATGACTAGGTGACTTCACCCATTATAATTTTAAATAAAAAAATAAAAACAATGGTTTTAATCTCAATTAGGCAAGATTTCACCTTAAGGCTTTTAGCTTATTGTTTGTTATAAATGTTGTAAATCTCTTTGAATCCCAATCTGTTATCTTTGCTTCCTATCCCATGGCCAGCTTTGAACTAACTGCAGGCCCAATAAACCCAGCTTTGAATCCTCATTTGAAATTGCAAAACTTTGAAAAGAAAGATCAGAATTATCCAAGTACAGTCTAGCTATAGGCAACCATGGCTATTAGCCCTGAGAAATAATAAAATGACCTCCTGAGGACCACACTAAGAGGTTAAAGAGTTCATATGTTATCCACAATGTGTAACCATTTTCCATTTCTCCATCTTGTCTTTCAGGGATTCTTGGATAGTTTCATGTACCTCCAAATCACAGCCCAAGTGTCAGCAAACTGACACTATCTTGAACTTTCCTTGTTCCCCTTTTGGAATAAACCCCAGAAGAATCCATTCTCCCATTGTGCCGACATCAAGTTGGCCATCAGATTGTTGCTGAAATGTCCTTCCTTCATGGTTTTTTTGGAACTAGGATGTTTAAAATCTGATTTTCTGTCTTTCTTTCTGGTTGTATTCTTGAATTTCCACTGTATGTCTTGGGTTTTGTTGTTGTTGTTGGGTTTGTTTGCAATGGGATCACATCTGGTGGTGCTCAGGACTTACTATTAGCTCTACGCTCAGGGATCATTCGTGGCAGTATTTGGGGGATGGTAGGAGATTCCAGGAATTGAACCTGGGGCAATAGTGTGCAAGGCAAATACCATTGCATTTTATTCTCTAGCTGCTGCATATTATTATCTTGGGATATTGTTCAACGACATACGTGGTTGTGGCCCTTAAAAACAACAACCAAACAGCTGGGTCAGTTCCTTTGCCTATCCTTCCTGAGTCTCCAATTCAGAGTTTCATTACACTTTAGGGACCCCTTTCAGTTTAAACATTTTCTTCTTCATTGAGAAGATTAAAAAAAAAATACAGTCTACCAGAGGTTCAGATTCCTCTGGTGTTTTAAAGCCCATCAACTCTACTTTGCACAAAATAACTTTAGGCATAGCTACCTATTCCATTATTCCTACTATTCCACTGTTATTGAGATTTAAAGTCAATATTTAGTCAGAGAAAAAATGAATGAGTGAATGAATGCCAGAACATATACTAGATCCAGACTGCCAAATCCTATCCCATTTGACTCCTGGAGGTAGCCCCATACATTTCTATGGCATACCCCATTACCTAGGATATGCTTTAGAGCGGATCTCACATTCTTGGTCTTTCAGATATCAATAAAAATGCTCCAGTTTATGAATTGAGCATTTTACCCTAGAGCTTTTTTCTCAGTATTCTGCTTAGGCAATACTGGTTATAAGTAACCTGGAGACTGTTTAAAATAGAGTACTGTTGAATCGTTTGAAATAATATTTGACCTCTTTTCCAATATCTGGTGGTTTCCACCAGTGTCTTGATTCTTCCCCAATAGTATCTGATGATTTCTTTCAGTCTCCACTATACAATATTTGTATATCTAAATGTATTTTGAAATGGACATGAATGAAAATGAGCAGTATTTCAACTCCAGTTCATCAGTTGTGAAGAACTCACCTAAATGAACTGGAATGAGCCCAGTTTCAAATTCAATTCTTTTCCATTGCAAGAGCCAGGTTGATGTCTCAACAGCCTCTTGTGGCTAGTGACTCTCCCACTGTCCAAGCCAGCCCTGGAGTTTGCATCTTTGCACAAAGGTTTACGGGGTAAGATCTAGTGTCAACTCTAAGCATGTAAATCATTCCTTAAGGCAGTTCAGAATGGAACCAAGAAGCAGGTATCAATCAGTTTTATGACGGTCATTTTTAATTTCCCTCCTAAAAATGGATTCTAATTTTCCCAATGAAATTCTTGGTGGAGCTGAAAGTAAAATGAATGAGCTGTGTCTCAAAATTGAAGAGAAAAAAAATCCCTACTGCCTAGGCTACACACACACACACACACACACACACACACACACACACACACTCACACACACATACACGCACATACACACACATACACACACACACACACACACACACACACAATTTTTCTAGGCCAAGCTGGTGATTTTGCTTGTGGCATTTTGGAACAAGATTTAGAATCAGGAAAAGTGTCACCCAGGTGGCAAGAAATGTCATCACTTGACCTAGAGTAAGTGACAGAGACAAGGCAGAGGAAAGGGAAGCCAGGGAGGATGTGTAAGTGACAAACGTGCCCTGTCATAGCACATTTGGCTGCTTAAGGGAAAAAGGGATCGCCAAGCTCAGGAGGTACAAATTCTTTTTTTTTTAACCTTTATTTTTGTGAGAAAATTCCAGTTTTGAGTTAGTGTACTATGTGGTCCCTCTGCCATGCTCTAAACCCATCAGGATGAGCAGGTGCCCTCTATCTCCAGAGCCCATCTCTACCCTGTACCCCAAACTCAGTTATGGCTTTCCCTGCTGCAAGGAAAGAGCCAAGTGGGTAGGGCTCCATCCTCTTCCTCTAAGATGTAGAGTATAGAGGAAAGTATAGAGGGAAGGAGGAGATATGCTAAGGATCTGTCTGACTTTCTAATGGGTCAGGAATGGGGGTAGTAGAGAGCAGGGGAGAGTCTCATCTCTTCCAGTTTGTGTCTTTGGAAATATAAGAGAAGACTCTTCAGAAATAAACACCACCCCCCAGAAAAAGACTGTCAGGCTCCACCTTAGGAACCCCTCACTCAGCCTAGCAGCCAGACCTGTCCAGAGCAACATCTCTCTGCTCTGGGCTTTGCTTCCCAGGGAACTTCCCATCACAAACATGCTCATCTGGGGGTACAGGGCCGCCTTAAAGATTCGGAGTATGGATCTGTTTTCCAGACTGACCGTCTGACTGTCTGACCTATGGCTGTGCTCTCTCGCAGAAATGCATAATGTTACCTTTGTTGAAACCACAATTAGTCTCAACCCTTTACAGGAAGCATCGGGTGGGTCTGAGGAGAGCTGCCGTTACTAGGAAGTCACATGGGGGGCAGGCAGACAGAGCAGGCGAGCCCACGATCCTCCTTATCATTGATCTCCCGCTGTAGCTGCTGCCCACTAAAGGTGAAGGTGAGCTCACACTGGTCCCTCATGCTGGTTGGGATTTGGGGGACTGCAGAGGACCACCAGGGATGGGAGAGTGTTCAGGGGGAGAGTCTCCAGGGGGAGAGTCTCCTTTCCATAATACGTTCCTCCTCACAGAGGCAAACACGGATGATGGCTGGTCTGGGCCTTTCTATCCTCGCCAGGCAGTTCCTATTGGGACCACAGCAAGTCACTGCACAGACTACAAAATTATCAGAGAAATGTCAGAGTCACAGGGCCAGTGGTTGGCTGGCTCAGTATTGGACCTGGTGCCCTGCTCGGCAATCCCTTAACATTAGTGCTTTGGCCTCAGTGACTAACAGGCCAGATACCTGGCTAGGCCATCCCTTTGTGTTGAAATTTTGGCCTCACTCTCTCTATATGCCCCATGGAGTTGAAGCTAACACTGAAGGTGAATTGAAAGGCTTCTGTTGTAGGAAGGTGAAGACTCATCGAAAGCATCCTTCATCTGCTCGGTTTTTAATTCAGGTTCAGGAAAACTCTCAAAGAGGGGAGCATAGTATAGGACTAGTAGAGGCCCTTGGGTAGGGGGAATATAGCAGTTATCATTTGAGGGAGAAGCCATTAAACTAACCAGGTGGTCATTACATAACTTCTCAGTCCTTCTGAATTTCCATGTCTTCATAGGATTATCCTACTTCTCTCTCATCAGTAGTGAATCATGACCTGATATCATGGCTAGCACCATACCTACACCTAAAAGAAAAAGAACATTCTGGTGTTGTCGCCATTGTCATGAGCATCCCCTTGAGATCCAGGCCTACCCTTAAGGAAGATAGCATTTTTGTTTGTTTTTTGTTTTTGTCTTTGTTTAGAGGCCAGGAGTCTAGAGGCTCATTTTAGCAGCCAATAAATATGAAAATAAGCCTCTTGAAGAGCTTCCAATGGAGTTCAACTGGAAGAGCCCAAGTTGCATTTAGCTTATATGGAACTAGGCTTGTAGAAATATGCAATTTGGGGGCCGGAGAGATGGCATGGAGGTAAGGTGTTTGCCTTTCATGCAGAAGGTCATCGGTTCGAATCCCGGCATCCCATATGGTCCCCCGTGCCTGCCAGGAGCGATTTCTGAGCATGGAGCCAGGCGCGGAACCCCTGAGCACTGCCGGGTGTGACCAAAAAAAAAAAAAAACGAAAAGAAATATGCAATTTGTAAAGGAATATAGTAAATGAAAAGAAAGGAGAATTAAGGCCTAAAGTGATTGTAACAGCAGGTAGAATGTTTGTCTTGCACATATATGACTTGAGTTCCATCCCTCCATATTCCATAGGGTCCCCAAGCACTATCAATAATAATTCCAGAGTGAAAAAGCAGGAGTAACCTCTGAGCACACTGGCTGTGGTCCAAAACCAAAAATTAAAATAAAAAGAAAAGAAAAAAAAAAATAAAGTGCTTGGTTAAACCAAGAAAAAGATGCCTAGAAAATGCAATGATACATTGAGGAGTTCTGTTGTATAACCCCTGGTGACTGAGGAAAAAATATCCACATTACTGAGATTAGGGATGAAAGTAAGGCCCTCAGAACTGTATTTCATTTTGCCATTGGCCTTTCTCACAAAGTCTAGGGGTGCCAGTGAACTGTCCTATCATGGACTCATGATCATTTGTGTTCTCTGAACTCAGGCAGAAGTGCTCCTTGTCCCTTCTGGAGTCTCAAAGAATGACGATTTAGCTGACAGGGCAGGTTAGACAGACAGGATCCAGCTAACCGAACAGAGGGTCTTTCCGAGTCCAACCCACTAAATGGAAGCAGTAAATCTCCTGCGATAGCCATGTCCATCAGATTGGATCAGAACCAAGCTGATTCTTTCATTTGCTTATTCCATCCCTCTCCATAAAGGTGAAGCAGGGAAACCTGGACAAGACAGTTAGCCCTTATGGTCAGCCAGTATCACACACTCAAATACTGGGTTCCTTCTAAACAACAAAAATCATTTTCTTAGAAAGGGAATGCTAGGGCTTGAGCCACGCTTAACTGGAAAGTGACAGAAAAGCTAATGCCATTTCCAGCAGGATCATATGACTTGAGCAAGCATATTTACATTTAGAGGTGATTGGAACTGGGTAAGCACCAGTGGGTACATATATGTGCACTTGGGTGTTCAAAAATTTTGGAGATGCAAGGCCTCTTCTACTGTTATATCTTCTTTCCCTGCCCAGATGGTAAAAAAAGAAAAAGAAAAAACACTCATCAGGCAAGACCATATAGGCAACTTGAACGGAAAGATGATAACAGATCCCTGCCTTAACTAAGTGGACCAGCAGATTGGAGGAGGACTGGGAACACACCAGGCCAGCATCCAAGTGTGCCCAGAACAATGTCCTGGCAGACATTGCTAATGGATCAGCACTCTGTGGTCTGTCCAGGCATGGCTAATGGATTAGCAAGGTGTGGGCTAGTCAGCCAGACACAGTCTCAGAATGCTTCTCAATAAAGTTCTCCAAACAGATAGCACCAATTGGCATTGGCAGGCAACCTGAAGTCTACTTACCTCCTTCAGATGGAAAGAAGGTTTCATGCCAGCATCTATGACCCACAGACACTCCTCAAATTATCTTACAATCATATCCAATCATTTAACCATGTCACAAGAGTTGTCTGATTTTTAAAAGCTTATGCCCCTCACAAGGAGAAATATCTATTCTATGGGTCTAAGCCAGGCAGTCAGCCTGAGAAAAGGCCCCATTTTATTTTTACCCAAATCTAAATTAAAACAGATATTGACTCTTTATGAAGAGCATCTAAAAAATGTCTACCAGATGACCCAGGAAGGCCATACTGAGACTTCTCTAAGTTGAAGCAATAATGTCAATTCAGGAAATTCCTCAGAGGAAGAAAAATAAGTGGTTTGTCATGGTAATATTTATAATATCCATATCAGTAATTTGACTGCTCAGCAAGAAGAGATAAATAATTAGCATAGACTCATTTGCTTTAATAGTAAACAGAAACTGAAATTAGTAGGATCATAGATATAGATGCTACAAAATAGATATCAAATGACTTGGAGAAGAGAAACCATGGGCATTTCTCATGGACAGAAGAAGCATATTTACTCATTCACTCTGTTCATAGCCATCTTTATCATATATCAAATTGCCTTTTCATTAAAAATTTTATTAACATGAAACCTCCACATAGAAAAGTACCTTCATTGTAAGTGGACAATTAAATGAATGTTAATGGAGTGAAGGTACCTTCCACACTTCAGTTATAAGAAGCAGCCCCACCTAATTTGAATTTTATAATAATAGACTCAGAATTAAGTACTTTTCAACCAATGACTTTGGTGCCATTAAGGTCTGTCCATGTAGAGATCACATCTTTGCATTTAGTTCTGGAGTGTCTGTTTATATTACTGTCTAAGTGTTCATAGTCTCTGTGATAAGACTCCCCCCCCCCAATTCATGGGCTATTCTAGTCACCACAAAAAATATCCTTGCACTGGACTTTTTTGAAATCTATATGCACATTTATGTAGGGGATCCTCATTGGGGTAAAATTTCTGCATTTCTCTACCACGTATTGGGGATTTCAACACAGAGTATGTTTCTTTCTGAAAGATCACTCCACAGGGTGCACTCAAATGAGATATAAAGCAGATACTTTCCCATCTACATACAAGATGAGAAACCTGTATTTCATGGGCTGATTATGAATCATTTCTTCATTACTGACTTCTTCATCACTCCACCTCCATAAGAATCCTGCCTTTCGACTGGCCTCTACCATTGGCTGTACATACCTCTAGGAGGTCACCAATGGCCCTCTGACCCTGGTCCTGTAATGGAAAGGAGGTACTGTAATTTATAAATATCACCAGAGGTCATGAAAGAAATAATAACCAGCAGCGAGTGCTTGACAATGACTATGATTCAGAAGTGAAATGCAAGGGATTGAATGCAGGGGACTAAATGCATACCAAGATGCAAGAGTAAGCAGTAAGGTGGTCTGAAGGAAAAATTAACAGACCTTTGTCCAGTTGGCTGTCTCAGAAGTGGGGAGAAGGAAGTTACAAGAAGGACTCTGTGACTTTGGATGTGAACAGTGGGGGGGGGTGGTACAAAACGTTCTCATCAATTCCAAAAGTTTGAAGGAATGGTATAGTGGGGTGACTGATGGATAAGAAACAAAGATGGGGCCCAAAAGAGAGGAAACACCAGCAAAGCCTTAATGTCCAAGAGTTCATTGTGCCTCTCACATGTTATAGATTGAGCATTTCTTTGGCAAAACAAATTAGTTAAGTTAATAAGAGGCATTGCAGCCAGTCCTCAGAATCTTGGCAATCCACTCAATTCTCTTGCAACTAATATCTGAATGGCTGGACACATCCAGAATAACTACCCAGAGAGCTATTGGTTACTTGTTCTACTTATTGGCTCTTGTCCTTTCAGAGTTGTCCCTTGCTTTCACCTTGGGGAAACAGCCAAAGAGATGGAGGTCCACCTACAGCCCAGAAGAAGTGTAGGGTTGGGGAGGAAGCCACTCCAACAGATAGGAGGCAATGATTCTATTGGGATGTAAGAGGAAAGGTAAGAAGGTTCTAGACTGAGGGTAAGTTGGCAAATATAAGAGGGAATTTTGTAAGTGTGAGAGTCTGCAAAGGAAGTCTGCAGGGGTTGCTGGTGGAAGCAGAGGCCAATGAGAGAGGTTGGAACAAAACCAAATCGAACTTTGTAGGTCACATAAAGGGGTCCCTGAACCTGCTGGAGGGAGTGAATCACAACTCCTGAGGTCAAACACGAAATGTCTCACTAGTTCTGATTCACACAGATGGAGCCAGCCGGGGGTTGCCCGCCAGACCGCAGCCCACCCTGGAGAAGTAGATTCTAAGGGGTCCCCCATAGGTCACCATGGCTAAGACATTACAGCATCTCCCCTACTACTTCCCAGTCTGATGTAATCTTTCTGAAGACTGGCAGCAGTTGCAAGAAACCCGTTTCAGAGATCTATTAATATTTTAACATGCTTTTAAGAAAATTTGGCCTTTTGTTGAGCTGGTCTCAGGGCGGACATATATCACGGTTCATGATAGACATTACACTTATCCTTATTCAGTGGGTCTATTTCTCTTGTTTGGATTCATTTTTTAACATCTATTATTTAAAAAAAAAAATCCTTCCTTGCCAGTCCTGTGTTGGCCCCTGCAGTTCCTAAGCTTGTTTACTCAGAGTTACCCTGTCCTCACTGTGCCTACAAGGAATGGTGAGCATCGAATTTCTTAACTCGGGCTAGTTGAGATCTGAGACGACTGTTCTCAAATTAGAGAACAGCAACAACAGAAAAACAGCTGAAACTTGGAGGCCAAACCCCAAAGTCTTGTAACAAGAAAATTGTAGCCTATGATTGTCCTAACCCTGGGGGGAGGGGAGAAGGGAATAAACTTTTTTTTTTCACAAATATTTTTTAAAATCTTTACTATCTCCAAGAAGTTTCTACATTGCTCATTCATGTGCAGAAAAATCTCCATTTTTTTCTCATGACAACACTCTGAGGTAAATGATTGTTGATTATTCACAATTAGCAGATAAGAACTGTAAACATTTTTGGGGGGTAGGAAGAGAGATTTTTCACTTGACCCCCAGCCCCAGACTTAGAATCACTTTCACAAATGTCCTTTCCACCTATCCACACTCTCCTTTTTATCGTACAAGGATCCTTAAAGGACAGGGCCAGTATCAGTAAACAACCTACCATAGATCGAATCCAAACTCATCCTTCTCTGAGAAGTAGATGTATTTTCCTCTCTAGACTTTTATACGGGTTATTATTCACATTCTACCTCTAAAGGGAGGTGGTTTACTTTCCAGAACAGTCCATACTACATGCTTTGGTGGTGAGCCATGCTTTAGGCTTCAATGGGATATGATGGTGAAGGTAGCATAAGGAGACAGATCTAAGAACTGAATGATGGGATGGCAACAAGGGAAATATCTAGGGAAGAACATTTCAAGACAAGATGAGAATATGTGAAAGTTTTGAGGTAAGAAGACAGAGCTTGGTGGGTTTGTTGAACAGGGAGAAAGGCAATATATTTGGAGGGGCATATTGGGAAAACAAAGTGGTCTTATACAGTCAGAGGTAAGACTGGCCAAAAGAGCCAAGCCACTCAACCAAAAGAGAATAAATAACTTTCTGAGTGTGATGGTTGAACAAATTAAAGATGGTCCCATATTCCTAGATGCTCGTCCTATCAACAGTGGCATCTCTGTCCCTCCTGTTAAAGATCAGAAGTTCCCTGACTCCTTTGAGCATGGTAATATAGCAGAAGTGATTCTGTAGTCTCCAGGAATGGGCACTCTTTTGAGTTCTTGTCTTGAAACATACTTTGGGAGCCCTAAACTAATGGGTGAGAAATACAACCACTCAAGAGTCTTCAATATTGGAGTGGTGGTGGGCAATTAGCAATCTAGTCAACAACACCCTGTGAGCCCTCACCAATGCACTAAAAAATGTGAGGGAGACCTTCTTAGACCTTCCAGGCCAAGGCCTTGCACCAACTGAGTACCACCCAGCAATCTTAGTCTACTCTGCATAGCAGAAAACCATTATGCAGAGCCCTTTCTGAATCTCTAGCTCACTAATTTGGGGCAAACGTCTGTTTTTAAAATCACTGATTCTTGAGGTCAATTGTCATTCCAGCTAGGCCCTCCCAGATAAGAAGTCTTTAAAGGATTTTTTGGGAGTTGTGACTTATTCGTTCTGATAAATGAAGAAAACTAGGATCACTCCACAGAAACTGATTTATAGGGAAGGATGGTGGGAGCAGAGGACAATTGATGGGGGAATTCTAGATTATATTTCTGTCAGGCATGAGGGTGAGAGTTGACAGTGAAAATAGAGAATCTGATATGGACTTTGAAAATAAAATTAAAGCCAGGATTTACAGATTGTACAGGATTTACAGTTAAGTGGTACAAAAAAAAAGAAAAGGAAACAGGAAGAGACTTTCACCCTAACATCACTATATGTGCCTCTGGATGCCTACATTTCAGTTTGTCCCTCATAAAGTCTGTTCTTGTTGGGAGGGTAGTTTATTCCCATGAGGCAACTTTCAGAGCAACATAATCCACTCTGAACCTCAGAGTTTTCAGGCGCATCATTGTCTGTGATCCACACACTTTTCTAAGTGCTCCAGAGTTGAAGTAATATTAGGGACTTTGGACTCTGACACCATTTTGCTGTATTACCTCCTTACTCCACACTTGACAATCCCCAATTGCAGTCCAAAGAGAGTGGACTCAAAGACCCTCCCCTTTCCCTCACTTCCCCTAAGTCTAGCGTGGAAGGAAAGTCTCAATACCAGCCCTTTCCCTGCCTTGAAAATCTGCTAAGTGCATTCTCTTCTTTGGGACACCACCCCTCCCCCCCCCCACACACACACACCTTCCACCCCTGGGAAGGAAACTTTTGGAAGAAACAGACATGATCTTCTCTGGCTGACCCAGAAACTAGCCATGTGGGTGAGTTCAGTTGATTATCTTGTTATATCAGGTTCTGAACTGAGTCACCCTGACCATTTCTAGCACATGCTGTGAGCACCAGCTTCAGAGAGTGAGCCAGGAGAGGCCCTGATGAGGGTTTGGGAGCCTGACAGCTCCCTTTCTGTTGAGCCCCGTTGGGGTCTTGGGTCACAGCCTTCTACCCTTGTAGAGTCTTCACAAGTTGAGACAGAGCCATAGTGTCCCTGTGTACCCAAATTTAACTACCATGGGACCATACAAAGTAACTGAGATTTTTCACTTGGCCCCAGATCCCAAACTTGGAACTACTTTCGAAAATGTCCTTTCTACCTACTCACACTCTCCCGTTTAGGGTATAAGCATCCTTAAAGGACAGGACCAGGAATATAAAACATATCAGGGCAAGTAACTCTCCTTGCAAACACACCCATCATGGGACTCTATCTCTGGTTTTCTGGAGTCTGCAGTATAGCAGTTTTCTCCTGTCCTTCGGGAGCAGAACCAGAAGTAGCTTGGTGCTGACCATGACAGTGTAGGACAGTCTTAAAACTCTACTCTTGGAAGGAGATACTAGCATTTGACTCATGGGATGCACTGGAGTCCCAAAAAGGCTCAATTCCTGCAGAAAAGGATCTTGTGTTGTCCACAGCTGTTACCTATAGACCACCCAGCAGGAAACATGCAAAACAAGTATTGCTGGGCGGAATTCATGAATGAACTTCCTCTACTTATTAGCTGTGAAACTTTAGGCAATTAACTTCTCTGAGCTCTCCTTGCCTCATTTGTAAAGCTGTGAAGGGTTGATAATGAGGATTAAATGAGAGAGAATGAATCCATGCATTCAAGCAGTATTTCCTGAGCTGCTACTATGTATGGACTCTGTCCCGGGTGGTGCTGTTTAACGGGAAGAAGGCAGATAAGAAACCCCATCATCACAGAGCGGGACTTCTGGGGAGAAAGCAAGAAACAAATGTGTCTCCAACAACCGGGGTGCATGAAAAAGTGAGATGCCATCTGGAATCAGGGAAGAGGTGAGGGGAAAGGGATGAGGTGTCCTTAGTAAGGTCAAGGGCAAAATCTGATGTTTAGTTGTATATTTAAATTTGGGGTGATACGCCTATAAATTTACATATTATACAATGTCACTTTGGTACTGATTTAATTTGTTCAAAGGTACACTAAAGGGCTGGAGTGACAGCACAGCAGAAAGGGCTTTTGCCTTGCATACATCCAACCTGGATTCAATCCCAGGCATTCCATATGGTTTCCTGATCACCTTCAGGAGTGATTCCCGAGTGTAGAGTTGGGGTAACATCTGAACATAACCGGATATGGCCCCAAAACAAATAAACAATAAAAGGTTAATTAAGCATCTGGAAAATGGGAAACAACCAGAAGGTCAGATCTGGTGGCCAGAGTGAGCCTGGTTTAGGAGAGAAGGCGAGGCAGACGATAAAACCCAAGAGAACCAGGATCATGTCAGTGGGGGCATAAAGGGTGATTTGAACAAAACAAAACAAAACAAAACAAAAAAAACTACAACCTAATGAACTGGGCATTTTAGAGAGAAGCAGCTTTCTCAGACTGCAGGGAAACATGCTGGCCTTTTAAACAGCCCACCCAACCTGTGGGATCCCTGTGCCTCTCTCTTGGGGTGCAGTGCTCAGACTGGAGATCTCAGAGCAGGAACCTTGCAGACAGACAAGATGTGGAACGACTGAGTACCTTGGGTCTATCTCTATTCTGCTGTTTATTAGGAGGCTAGTTCCTGACTCCCTGTGTAAAGTCGAAGAAAAGGAAATGCAATGTACAACAAGCCTGATTTTTAATGATAATATAGAGAATATTTTATTCAAATTTTGACATTTTTGAACAAAAATTTTCTTTTCCCCCTCTTCCTTCTTTCCATCTCTCTTTTCTTCTCCTTCTTCCTCCCATTTATCTTTTTCCTTCCTCCCTCACTTCCTTCCTTCTTCCCTCCCTTCCTTCTTTTCTTCCCATTCTCCTCTTTCTTGGGATAACTCTAAACATGCCTCCATTCTTCAGAAGAGATGGGAGGAAGGCAAAATGGTGGCAGGCAGGTAGGGAAGGCACTTTGAGCCCTATCAGCCGGCATCAGACCTGGGCCCAGCTCAAAGAGAAAAGGTCTGAGCTGACGATGACTGGTCTAAGATTAGTGGGAGCTGGTCCCCCCAGGTCTTCACTCTCTGCACCGGATAGGAAACAGCACCTCTCCTGGGAGGCCCCCCAGGATTCTCAACTCCTCCGCATTATGATCTTCTCGCCTCCTTCAACTTGAACTTACCTTGAACTTGGAGACCAGAATTCTAGCTAATCTGGCAGATTCAAGGGTGATGTGAGGTTCCCTTTATGGAACCACAATTTTCCTTTTGGTATTTGTATAAATACACCACATTTGCCTGTCTAGGGAGCAGGCTGTCCCCAACTGTGTACACACGTTATTTTCCCCGTTACTTATCTGCAGGCAGCTCTACCACATTTCCCAAAACTGATGAGGCCAATTGTTTATCTTAGTCAAAACAGACGATTTCTTTTTTTAAAAAGTGGAAACATCAAGTAATCATCTGAATATGTAGACCAGAAGAGCCACTGCTAAATGTGTGTTTGGGGCGGGAGGGGGGGGGGGGCAAGTGGAAATGTGAATTTTTTTTAATAAAGAAGGAAGCAAAGTATGGATGCTGCTCTACAACATGCCTTATTTCTACAATCTCCTTAAATTGCTATGGGAGTTATTTCTTTTCTTCTTTCCATTTGCTAGGTAATGTCATGTCAGTAATGAAAAATTCAGTGCTAAAATGATTAGCTTGCATTTCAGAGTTTACCTGTAAATCATTCAACACCCTTTGAAATGCAAATGCAAGAGCAACTGGTTTACACATTTTGACAACCCCAGCACCATCCAGTCTGTACCTTTTCAGCTCTCAAATGACCCATACTTTGTTCTCAGTCAACAGTAGGCCCACTGTATTGGTTGTGTTGAAATCCAGGTGCCACGATCAGTTCTTCCAATATATGATCACCAGAAGTGGGTGCCCCAGCCAGGCAGGCACCTCATTCTGTGGGTTTGCTCAGCCTGGATTCAGGTGCCACTCGAAGCCACAGTATAGGGTCCATCATTGGCAGGAATATCACCATAAGGTCCATGAACTTAGTAGTAGAAGTGGTGGTGGTACTTGTTAACTCTTCAATTTTACTGCTAAAGAAACTGAGTCTTAAAAAAATCTCTAAGTCTTTTTTTTTTTTTTTAAATCTCTAAGTCTTACAGTGACGATTCTACCCACTTTTTATCTTTTCTTCTCTTTGTGAGCTGTTCAATAAGGAATTTTGGTGAAAGAGTCCCTCAGTTTAATGCTTATGATTGAGCCATGTCATGGGGATTGTTGGACTTGTTCTTACGCCCCCCATATGCGCTGATAACGCCACGTGGCATTGTTCCTTGTTTGCATAGGCACATTAAAATGGGAAAATACTATACATACAAATAAGTTCTTATCTAATAGAGATTGGAACACACAAATCTTGTAGTGCAATGGGACCTTACACCCTGAACATTGATATAATGACCAGGCACAGGCCTCAGAAGAATGGGCATCCTCCATTCACCCCTGAACCAGGGAACCTATCTACAAAACATCCAAGGTTTTTTATAACAACACCTGGAAGCAATCCTCTACCAGGGAAGACCCTACCATTGCTCTGACATCGACCTGCTCAAAAGAGACTTCCCTTAACACTAAAAAGACTTGACAACAACAACAACCTGCTTACAGGACAGGGCTCTCTGCATTGCCCTTTAATTGTGAGGTGAAATGAGAGGACGCTCTGCACCATCCTGACTGCAATATAGGAGATGCAGATTCCAGGATCTTTAATACAGAAACATGATACCAACAACAGAGACTGTGTGAAAAATAAAAGTGTATTGGCACTACAGACAATGACCTGAATTGGACAAACTAGTTTGCCTGGAGCCTAGAGTTGTTCTTATGCCAGGAAACTTCAGGGGTAGGGTCTCCTTGTGTTTAGACCAAGGCTTTTCCTTTCCATATCCCTCATATTTTGGTGGGCCTATGCAGACAATAATTGCCACTCTAATACCGTTTTTACTGTGCTTCTTTGACTCTAATCCTTAAGAAAAACAACCCACTTAAACTTTTGAGGTTAACTTAAACTAATATGCATGTGCATGTAAATGTAAAAAAAAGTACTTTGCCTTCAATTTTTAAGGAATTACATAAGCTTAATGGCTTTAGATTGCTTTGTGTGCTGCTAAGAAATATTATGTATTACAATCTGGGGACTTGAGGGACAAAATAATTGTACATGGGTTCTGTTTTATTTTTCTTAATGTTCTTTGACTGAAAGTTCAAAGTTCAGATATCACAAGGGGATTTCTGAGAATTCTTAATATGGGTGACTGTCCTTCCACTGTAACTTTACCTTGTCCTCTTTCTTTGCATCTTTGTTCTCATAATTAAAAATTAAAATTAAAAATTAAAAAAAATCTCTAAGTCTTATTCAAGATCACAAAGTCAATTGTGAAGTCCTTTGAGTTTTGAAAAGTAGTGTTGACATTTTGATGAGTTCTATCCTACCCGTCTGCTCTGTATTTCCATTTGGGAGGCCCACCCAAGTGGTGGGGATGCTTCTGGTGATTCTCAGTCAACCAGGCTGGTAGTTCAATGCAAATACTTGAGTGTGTGGGGTTGCTTGGCCCTAAAGTGTCAGGAATTATTCCCAATACCCTGGTGGTGCTTGAAAGGCCACAAAGGTCACACACAAATATGCTCAAGGAATCAAGTGGTGCTGAGGATGGTCCCTAACCACTATATCATCTCTAGCCTCCTACCTCTGCTTTTTTGTTTTGGAGCCACACCAAGCTGTGCTCAGGGCTTGTGTTCAGGGTTCATTCATGGCAGGGCAGTGTGGAAGGACCATCTGACCGGGTGCTGGGGGTGGGTGGGGGAATCAAACCTGAGTTGACAAGCGTCTCACCCACTGTACTATCTCTCCATTTCTCCTACTCCACTTCCTGTTTTTCTAGGTTTCCTGGAGACCCTGTCCCACAGGGCTCTGTGAAGGTGATTTTTGCAGTCTATTCTGCAGATCTGCCTTCCATCAAACTTTCCTCCTACACCTATCCCCTGGCTTGCTGCCATTTGAGTGGCCTCTGGTAACCCAGGGGTATTTGTAGCAATGGTAAAACAAATACTTATGTCACGGAAGGAGACGCACATGTGGATCTTTCATGACTTTACAAAGATATGCCAATCTCAGAGCAAAAAAAGATTATACTGTAGGTGGGCTGGATCTGACCGTTATTGATGAAAGAATCATTAGGTGCCGACAGGTCCAATCAACACAGCCTTGTGAGTGTTTCAGGCTGGCCCAGGCACTGCCCCTGAAAATCAGGGGATTTTGTGTTCTTGGTTGGAAACAGTAGCTGGTGAGAAACTTTGAAGGAACAAACATATGCTCCTCCCTCAATAGGTTCCTGTTCTCAACTATTTATCTGATAATTAGTCAGTCTTGGGGATTCTGGCCTCATGTTGAAGACAAGGAAATGGACATGTGGGTCCTGATCAGTTCAACCTCGATCAGCCAAATTCTCATGCAAAACCAAGCAATAGGAGTGAACCCAAATAGCATCAGATTTCTCCTCCAAATGAAGCAGAGCCTCACAGCTCTGGTATTTCTGAGAGGAGAAGTGGGGTCTAGTAAAAGGCTAATTTTCTCCAAATATTCTATAGCACCACCCTCCAAACCAAGCACTGTGTAGAGCTCTGAATGTTTAGGAATAAATATTGAAGATCACGATCCCCAAATTCAAGAAGTCCCCTTTCTAGTGGAGAAGTTAAATAAACACACAGACACACAAAGAAATAAGAAATCACCATTGATAAATGTACCCCAAAAGAGCCTTAGCTGAAATCATGGGGGGCCCCTAACCAAGTCAGACGACAGGCACAAAGCAAGTCCCCTTGCTAGATAAAATGGTTCAGAGATTGAGCTCATCAGTAGACAAAGAGAAAATGTTACACTGGGTTTCTCTTTCACATCACACATGTGATGCTCTGACTTTAAAGTGTCATGGAGAAAGAGCTTCCAGGCGTTGGACATGAGCTCATGGATCCTCTCTATGGGTGGTTTGTGCTTTTGTCAAATGCCAGAGAATCACTCCCTGGGCAGCATATCTGCATAGATATTCTGGATAATGATGCCACCAAACTTTCCTTTAGATGACACCTTATTTGGCTGAATGTTGTGTTGTGAGATACATTGTGCCTTAACTGAGAACTTCCCAATGTATTTGGTATGTCTCCTAGCATGTTCTGAAAGAGACTCTACCTTATCTCCTTTTCTGACATCTATTCACCTCCCAGAGCCCCTCTGGTAGTCACAGACACCATGCCCTCCACCAACCCCTAGCTAGACATCTTCTGGTATCTCCTGGGGGAGGGACAAGTTAAAGAGTTGTCCTTAAGAAGGAACCTATAGACCATTGTCTCTTCTTTCTCTTCAGTAGGAGTCACTACTTCCTTAAAACTCATCTTGTCTAGGCCAATGGTCCTCCTCCTCTTGTCCTGCCACCTCCTGGCATTCATTTCCAGAAGGTCCCAAGATAGGGAAGCTGCTGTGCTGAGAACATGCCCATCTCCACCCAGATACCTGACTGGTTCATGATTATAATACAAATGGGGTCCCATGTAATTTCCTCCAACCTAACTTTCACATCCTAATTAGATACTTGTTCAACCATATCCCCATCCCAGCAGCCTTCACTTTAAATTCTACGGAGCCATTCCCCAGAGTTCCCAAGATAGGTCCCTATCATAGATTCCTTTTCATCAAGAAAACTAATCATGTGACTCTGCCTGTCTCTCTAATCTCCCTTTGTCTTGCCCCTATAAACTACCCAATTCTTTTACCACTCAGGTACTCAGGTGTCAAGCAGGCCTCCATTAACCCTAATTCACTGCATTGCAATTATTTTAGTAGGACTTCTCAGCTTCTCTCTGAGACTCACAATAACAGGAACCCAAGCCTGCCCTCACTTATTCATCTTCCCATGAGTTAATTAGACTTAGGACCATCTCCAGTGACTTTTCAGCAAAAAAAACACTAGAATTTAACTTGGCCCTCCTTCTTCTTTGCCTGTTCTCTTCCTTTATGGGATCCACATTAGAATTCACATCAGTTGTCGATAGAAGATGACATGCAGTCCTTCTTGAAGGTGGCATGTATTGGTAGATGCACTGAAGGCCATTTAAGTAGAAACTCCTAAAAATAGACACCACTATCTAGGTAGGACAAACACTGTGCTTTAATGTCAAGCATACTAGAACCAGTGCACCCCTTTTGTACTCTCCCAAGTGAAGCAAAGTTTCATTGGCTTTGGGCAGGGCTGAGATGGAGAGCCATGTGCTGCCCAGGACCTTTTCCACACCCGCATGCATCACTTTCTTGAAAGAGCAAAAACATAAAGGCACATGGTCTAGGATTTCATTAATGGGCCTTATCATCTTACTATTTCTAACTTGACTAGCTCATCGGTCTTTGGTTGATCACCCAAGGCATTCTTATGCTTTTTACCCAGCTCTCCATGCTTGTTCAAGTCCCTTGTTCATCCCCCAAACTCCAAATCTGTTTCCTCCAAGATCATATCTAATAATGACTCATAAGGCACTAAGAGTGTTTCAATAATTGAGCAAAGAACCAGATGCTTGAGAGGATGGAACTCAACTGATGCTGCCTCACCAAAAAACACCATCATGGCCAGCATGGTGATAGCACTGGGAAAAGCAAAGTGGATTCATGTTGCAAAGCATCAATGAGATGCATCAGTACAACTGTTTCAGTAAATGGTAGGAGAGGATCCCACCTGGGTCTTTCCAGTCAAAGAAACAGACCAGCAACATAAGCCTGTGTTTATGGGCCTCATGAAATGTTGAAGGCTCTTGTCTAAACACTGGTTCAGATGGATTCAGTGACACCTCACAGAAGCTTCTCTGGGATGAGATCAGAACCATTTTGAAGACTGTAAAACAAATCCATGGTTTTTCTACCCCCGTCTTGCAGAATCTGGGAGCAGATTAAAATTGTGAGTTTCACTTAAAAGATTGCCACCTAATAGTTAAAGGTTAAGTAAACACTTCTCTCCTTTATTCAGTTCTTCTTACCTTTCTACCAGACTGATAGTGGTTATTTTATTTTTTGTTTGTTTTGGGGACATATCCAGCAGTGCTCAGGCATTACTCCCGGCTATATGCTCAGAAATCACTCCTGGAAGTCTTGGGAACCATATGAGCTGCCAAAGGATTGAATCCGGGTCAGCTGCTTGCAAGGCAAATGCTGTGCTATTGCTCCAGCCCCAATTATATTTTATTTTAGTTTTTGTTTGGGGGACTACACCCAGGGATTTTCAGGGGTGACTCCTGGTCTGCACGCAGGCAATACTCCTGACAGTGTTCAAGGAACCATATGTGATGTTGGAGATCAAACGCAGGTCAGCTGCATATAAAGCAAGCACTTTAACCTCCATCCTATTGCTCTGGCCCTATTTATTTCATTTCTTTCTTTCTTTCTTTCTCTCTTTCTTTTTCTTTCTCTCTTTCTTTCTCTCTTTCTTTCTCTCTTTCTTTCTCTCTTTCTTTCTTTCTCTCTTTCTTTCTTTCTTTCTTCCATAAGACAAAAGAAAAAAAAAACAAAGCAAGCTTAGCTTATTGGAGAGCTGAAAGCCCCAATGTCACCTTAGAAAATGAGAGACACACCCCTGCCAGTTACAAAAACTACCTTTCTCCCTTCCTTATCCCCATCTCTCTCTCTTTCTCTCTCTCTTCCCCTCTCTCTCTCTCTCTCTCTCTCTCTCTCTCTCTCACACACACACACACACACACACACACACACACACGTCCATTTCCCATGCAGGCAGTTTCTCTTGAAAGGTGACACAGTCCTTTAAAAATAACTCTGGGCTCCATTGTGCCGAGACTGGCCACTCTGGGCACCCTGAAACGTTCCGGCAGCACTGGAGCCTGACTTTTTATCCCAGATAGAGATCAGTAATTGGATCCAGGTCACAGTGCTAAATGTTAGAGGTGAAGCTACAGTGTTCTTAGTCCTCATCAAACTATAATACTGAGGTCGAGGCTGCTCCCTCTAAGAAAATGGCACATTATCACAAGGCTTCTGGCCCTTGGAGAGCCTCTTCCCAGCCCTCGTGAACCCCACTTGCTTCCTAAGTGCACCCTCAGTGGGAATTCCAAGTGCTTGCCCCAGATGCAGGGAACTGAAGGTTGGAGACACTCACCCTCAGTGCAAAGGTGCCCAATTTTCTGCCAATATGGAAGATAAGGTGCTGGGCTTGGTGCTATCTGTGCCCTGAGATCTCCAGACTCTGATAGAGAATTGTAGGATTTAAGCCTCTGTTTCATATTTCCCTTGGAAGAGGTGCTGTACAGTGGAAGGTTTCCTAGCCCATTCTTGGGTGGATGAGCCCTGATGTGGGGCATTTGACTGATTTCCAGCACACCATGTGCCATTTCTGAATTCAGAGTTTAGGGTATATTCATGCCGCCAACCTGTCTGGAGTGCATGGCTCCTATCTACCATGAGTGAGTGGATAGGCAAATTTTCCAGACTGAATCTTCCATGGTGGGTCAGAGTGACTCAAACCTTCTCCTAATCCTCTGTCAAGTACACCCACTTCTTCATTGAGATTTTCTGGGAATCATACTCGTAGCATTAGTCCACATGCACAAAAGACCATCAGGGCCCTAGTCTTCTAGAGGCCCTCAGCTTCCTCCTGTCATACCCTGAGTCTGCCTGAATCTTCTCCTCAGCCCTAGGCTATGCCTATAGGCCATACATTCCCCTTCTCCCGTTTCCAATCCAAGTCTCCTTGGTTTGCAGAAAACAATTTAAAAAAAAAAAAACAAAACATTCAATTTGTTAAAATCTTCTCATGCTCCAATTATTAAACCTCCACACCCCTACAGTACCCCATCTTGAGATTGCTCCTGACTATGTAGGTACCACAAGCAACAGAGGTTTCCTTGGCATCTTCCTTCTAGCCTGGAAGGATGAGGCTGTCTAGCCCCTGAACTCTGCAGAAATAGACACTGGATTAAGGAGAGGGGCTTCCTGAGTTGGAGATAGTTGACTACTGTCTCCTTCATACCCTGCCTGTGTCCCTCTATCCCTCTCCTCTGTGTCTCCACAAACTTCCTCAACCCGACACACATACCTCCAGAAAAAGGTTAAATGGCTTGTGTGCATTTTTTGAGTAGCAGGTGGGGTGGGGTTTGATTCCACATCCATCTGTCACTCCAGCCTCACTGGAACTACTAGGCTGCCTTGAGACAGCAAGTGCCAGCCAGCTGGACAGGATGTGCCACGGCACTGGGCCTCCTTCTCCCAAATGCACGTCATCGAAAGTAAAAATAATCACCGCTAGGGATGAGTGAGCGGCAAAGGAGCATTTCTGGGTCTCAGTACCCACTGCTATTCTAACGAGGAGTCTGGCATAGTATCTGTAGGGGTACAGTTGATCTGGGTCATGGAGTCTCACTGGCTCCCAAATTTAAGCACCTCCAGAGCTCAGCTCTCATCTGGCTTCAGGCATCCTCAAAGCAGCCTCTACTGGGCCTTGTGCTGTGCCTGGAACAGCCCCTTAGATGCTGTAGATGGTTAATGGCCACCTCAGTGTCCCTGACCACTACGGGGGCCAGCCCCAAGTGTTTTACTTGGCCACAAGCAAAAACAGAGCTGTAGAAACTACCCACTCCCAGAATGCCAAGTAGCCTCCATACAGTGAATGTTGAAGTCTGAGGTCAAAAGCTTGCAGATCTCTGGCTGAGAGGAACCCTGAACCCCACAGCCCATCTGGCTCACCTGGGCAGAGCCTGGGGCCTCAATGTTGAGGTGAGGTTGACTTCACAGATGCAGTTTCAAGAGCAGATCCCTCAGGAAAGACACTCGCAAGACCTCCCAAGGCTGAGCAGTGATATGGGCCCCTGAGTCATCGGGCTGAAACTAGGGCTAACAAGGGCTTCAGAGACTCAGGATTGAGTGAACTGCATATTACCAGGCCTGGTTCAGTTCCCTGAGCCCTACCAGGAGTAAGCCCTAAGTACTGCTGGGTATGGCTTCAAAACCAAAACTAAAGATTGGAGAGCTTGCTAGTAGGGTATGATGGTGTGAGAAGGTGACTGAGTATATGTGAGTGGGATGTATGTGTGTGTATGAAAGAAATGTCTGTGTGTGAAGATGTGTGAGGGTGACTGAATGAGAATATTGGGTTGTGTATCTGAGGGCAATAAGTATTAGATATTAAAGGTGTTTGAATGTATGTGAGTGGTGAGAGAGAGAAGATGTCTGTCCCCCTTGAGGAGAGAAGAGTCCTGATTTCCCTATGAGGAGAGAAGGACCTCATTTCCCTGTGAGGAGAGAAAGGAAGGCCCTCATCTTGCTGTAAGGACTTCTAAGCTATGGGCCAATCAGGTGCCCATTCTCAGAGCTCCATGTCCACTTTGCTGGTCCTCTCAGTCCTGTTCCTGTACAGTGGCTGAGGCAGTGGACAGGGCTCTGACCCTCCCTGGAGACACCAGTGGGCAGCAAAGGCTGGTTGTAGCATTTCGCTCTGTCACCTTCTCCCAACAACTTCCCCTGGGAAACCCAGAACTACTTTGTGAGGAGACAAACTCCACATAAATCCCCTTTCTTGTGTGCTCAGCTGGCTTGGAAGAAGTCATGCTGCATGACCAGTCTATACTCACCTCCCCAGTTCCTTTTCTGCACACCCCTACCCCCAAGTCAGGTCTCTGAGACTAGCTGGAAAGAGGTGAACAGCCCGGGCATCACCCACTGCCCTTCTCCCCTCTATCTCTGTGGGGATCTGACCCTTCTCCTTGCAGTGGATCCAACATACGCTTACCACCCTCTCCAGCCAGAAATCAGATTCTATTTTAAGAAGGCGGGACTCGGTTTCCAGGAGGAAGGTTGTGAAATATGGGGGAACTGGCTCCAAAGCAGTGCCAGGCTTGCAGGCATTTTTAATAATGAGCCTTCAAGAAGATGGACTTTGGATTAACTGTTCTGAAGTAAAGATTATTTCAGCACTGTGGAAATGGCCGAGGGGGTGTGCAGGGGGGGTAATCTTATCAAGAAAGGAGAATTATTTTCTAGTCAGGCCAGCTTGGGTTTGAACATGTTATGAAACAACTTCTGACTATTTCCCAAATGCTTCTCTTTCCTCTCATCTCCTCTCCTCTCCACTCCCTTCCATTCTATTCCACTCTCCTCCATTCTGTTCCACTAACCTCCTCTCCCCTCCTCTATTTCCTCCTCTCCTCTCTTCTCTTCTCTTTCTCTTAGCTCTCCTCTCCCCTACATCCCTCTTCCCACCTTTCTTTTGTCCTCTGTTTCTGGATACCCTCTCCCCATTTGGGGTAATAGGAACACTGACCCCCATGCTCAGGGCTTATTCTTGGTTCTGTGCTCAGGAATCCCTCCTGGATGGATGGAGCTTAGCGGACACTATGAGATGGTGGGGTGGAGCCACATACAAGGCAAGCACCTACACCCTACCCGCCATCCTGTCTGTCCAATGCTTACCCACTGTGTCATGTTCTGCCACCGTCGGTCTAGAATTCTTACCTTGTGCATGTGTTTTCTTGTTTCCCTTTCCTGTGCCCATCCCCTTTAGAAAGACTTGGCCTTCCTAGGACAGTGGCAATGGCCCCATCTCTTCCTGAAGAACAGGTTCTGTGGTGCCCTGCACATCCCACTTCCAGGAAGAGCAGTTGAGAGTGCCTTGAGGGATTGGGGGACTCTGTCCTTGCTACCAGATTGGCTCTGCTGGAACGGCCTGACCACCCCATGCTCACTGCCTCCCACAGTGCCCTGTCTTGCTAAACACCTAGCATTGACTGATGGAAAGCTGTGCCCAGTCAACGTTGTGTCTGCTACCCCGTCAGGCCCTACCTTCCTTCTCTGCAGCTCCACACGCACATAGGGGTCTGGGTCCCTGCCACTGTCCCCTGATCTCGTCTTGGTTCCTTGACCAAAGGGGTGTATCGGTGGCGCCTCATGAATTTTGGGAGTTCCCTCCCTCTGCTGGGCACTGGCTCCCTCTGCTCTCTTCTCTGTTCTTCTCACCTCTGTTCTGAGATGTTCTCCTGCCCCTGAGTGCTGGGTTCTCTGTGGTCTCTTTCACCCTGCACCACAACATCTGTAGTAGCTCACCATTCTGTATATGGATACCCAGAAAACACTGTGGTCCCTGAGAGCTGGGGTTAGGTGTGTGTGACAAGTAGGGCACGAATAAAGCTCATATGTGCACATTGGGGGCAGCGTTTTCTTGGAGGGTGAGGCAGACAGTCTGGAAGGAAGACTGACAGTTGGACATCCATGGGCATTAAACTCTTGCCTTTATTCCTCTCCCCACTGCACCACCCCTTCTGGTAAGGGAGAGAAACCAGGGCCCACTATCAGGAGCTCTGGGAAGCCTGTGCAAT
Source organism: Suncus etruscus (assembly GCF_024139225.1). NCBI lineage: Eukaryota > Metazoa > Chordata > Mammalia > Eulipotyphla > Soricidae > Suncus > Suncus etruscus. The sequence goes on along the minus strand of NC_064861.1, from coordinate 71,575,605 downwards.
GGAAGATGCCTGCCTCACCTTTCACCTCCCTGCAATACTTAGAAAAGAATTTTTTTCAGGTCACTGAATGTGAGAGTCATAATTGTGCCCACCTGTCTCTTAATCCCCAGGCACTTTGCAATATTTCTCTATGAGTTGGCATTGGGAGGGATGCTCCCCAATAATACTCAGGGAATGCTCTAAATCAGTGCTCAGGAGACTCGGGACCCCACCAGCAGTTCTCAGCCAACAGGGCTATGGCTTTAACTCAAGGGTCCAGAATGTGGTGCTGCTCAGGGCCTGCAGTGTCAGAGATGCTCCCCCGCCCCCAGCAGAGTGGGGAGATGCTCAAGGCATCATATGGTGCCAGAAGTGGAACTTAGGTTGGGCACGTGCCAGGCATACACCCTCCCGGCTGCATGCCCGGTCCCTGAGCTGGCATTTTTATCCAGTCTCTGTGGATTTTGTTCTCTACCACCGCTGAGGTCAGATAAGGCCTCTCTCTCTCTCTCTCTCTCTCTCTCTCTCTCTCTCTCTCTCTCTCTCTCTCTCTCTCTCTCTCCTCTCTCCTCTCTTATCTCTCTCTCCTCTCTTATCTCTCCCTCTCTCCCCTCCACCTTTTCTCCCTCATTTTCTCTCATGCCTCTTGTCTCTCTATGTCTCTGCCCCTCTTCACAGTGGGTTTCAGTTCTCAGCTCACACGACCAGGCTCTCCACCTCTTTAAAATAGTCTAAACTCACTCTCAGGGTTTGGCCACATCTGGGAACATCCTTGGGGTGACAACTCGATAGGAGGGGAGGGCTGGCATTGAACTAGGCTCCCCACAATCAATGCATGGGGACATTTTTTCACCAGCTTTAGATACCAGGCCATGGGGTAGTCATCAGCCCAGGGACAGCAGAAAACTGCAGTACGGCCTCACCTCTCTGCTTCTCCTTCAGTGGCCCTAGTTCCCGTGACTTGGTTTCTGACTGTTTTTACTTGGTTGAGAAGACACATCTCCCAGCTCCCAGAACTCTGGGCTGTTATATGCGGGCCCTTCTCATGCCCTTTTTGGGGCTCCAAATTTACATACCACCCAAGGACCCTCTGCAGAAAGGGGGCAGGGTCCAGATTCCACCTGGGACACCCTCACCTCAATTTTTTGGTGCCGTGAGGCCTCCTCACTTCCCTTTGGTAACCTCAGTGAAGACTCAAATCCCCAAGAACATTCTGTCACCATGTCATCCCAAGCTCTGTTGACAAACCTCTTGTGACACTTGCAGGTAAGGATAGTCCCAGCAGCGTCTTTCTGGCCAAACCTGGCCTCGTGCCCTTTGGCACTGGGAGCAGACGCTTTTTCCACCCCCAGTCTGTTCACTATTCCCACATTCTGTAGGTTCTGCTCCCTGCTAAAATTCAGCCTTACGGCCTCTGACACCTAAAGCCCAAAGATGCTGGTTGTCAGATGGGAAACCAGTCCAAAAGGAGAAAGTGCCAGGTGGACAGGTGACCTTGTTGTCCCTGGATTGGGCACCAGCCAGTTAACCACAGGAGACCACCCTGTAGCCCTACTTATGTAAGTTGGGATGTTTTTTTTTCCTGTGTGAGGGAGAGGCGGGAGGCATATGGGTGCCAAAGCTCAGGTCCACCCTGTCCCGCAGCATATTGGGGTGACAAGTGCATGCCTGGCTTGCCATCTGGGCTTATTCCTGACACTTGTCACTGGAAAACACTTCCCTGAAGGGTGGTGGTAGAGGGAACACAGCCCTGAGAGCCATCCAAAAAGAGCCTTAGATAGAAAATTTGGAGTAATGCTCTGGGACCTCCTCAGTCTCCCCAAGTCTAGAATGTGGGGTCCCAGGATTCTGTGCTCCAGAATTTCCAGACTTTCTGGTCCAAGTGTGTCAATCTTAAGAGCCACAGTGTGTCGCTTCTACTCCAGTTCCCTGCTGGTATGAATGACATCGAGCAGTTCCCAATAACCCATTTGAAGTCTGGCATCACATAGCAGGTATGCTGTATGCCATGCAAGCCACACACATCATATACATACATGCAACATACAGCACACAACAAAGATGCACACACATCACATACACGTGTCACTAGCACTCACACACTGCATTTACATACCACTTACATGTACCTCATACACACACCATACCTGCCACACAAACCAGATATACATTCAGATGCCCTCTCACAGACACACATCCAAGTTGTGCCTATACAATGTACACATGTTCACACACACGTCACATCTCTGCACACAGAATGCACCATGTCAACCTCACATGGGTGTATACCACACAGATATAGCACACAGATGTCATGTTGTCAGCCTGTTGGGGGGATATCCCATGGAACTCTGTATCTCAGCAACAAAACCACTCAACTTTATTTTTTTAGTTTTTTTTTTTTTTTTTGATTTTTGGGCCACACCCGGTAATGCTCAGGGGTTACTCCTGGCTATGTGTTCAGAAGTTGCTCCTGGCTTGGGGGACCATATGGGACACCGGGGATTGAACCGCGGTCCGTCCAAGGCTAGCGCAGGCAAGGCAGGCACCTTACCTTTAGCGCCACCGCCCGGCCCCATATTTTTTTTTTTAGTTATTTTAACACCATGGTTACAAGATTCTTCTGATAATACAGTTGTCTTTTTTTTTTTTTTAGTTACGAAGTTGTTGATGGTTTTTATTCATACAATATACAACGCCCTTCATCAGTATACATTTCCAACCCCCAGTGTTCCCCATTTCCTTTCGGCCCTCCCCCTCTACCCTCTCCCCTGCCTGCCCCTGGGACAGATACTTTTCTTCTGTATCTCTCTGCTCTCTGTCTCTCTGTCTCTCTCTTTTTCTTTCTCCCTTTCTACGGAATTCTTAATGCTGTTCCCTCAAACTTGTTGTAATGTTAGGGAGGGCACAACCACTGCATAGGGGGATCTAGGCTGCCACCCCACAGACTGGTCTCTTCTAGATGCCAGCAGCCTCCTCTGATATGAGAAAGAACAGAGAGGAGGACAATTTTCAGGGTCAAGCCTAGCCTAGAGTGATGCTCAGACCCTTTGTTCCACACCCAGAGCTGTAAAGGAGCCTGAGAGAGGCAGCCCTGCTCCCTGCAGTGACCCAGGAAGCTGCTGGTCCATGCTAGATACTCAATCCTGTTCCTCAGTCAGTGCTCCCCAGAGCAGGAAAGGCATAGCTGAGACCAGGCATTGTCTCCTGATCAGTAACTGCAGGGCCCGGCATTGACTTGGCCCATACTCAGGATTTAAAAGAGCCAATTAACCCAGCCCTGTTTCCACCGACTTTACCACCAAGCGTGCCTGCAGCAGGTATCTGGAACTCCAAGTCAGACATTACAGGGAAAGCAAAGAGCCTCAGTCTCAGAACAAGTCGTTCTAGCCTAGGTTGCAATAAAAGTGGGGCTCGTGGGGAGAGGCAGCAGAAAGTGCTGTAGGAAGACAAAACAACAGCAAAGAACTTTGTGTGACTCCAACTGCGGCAGCCAGGGGAGGCTTCCTGATGGAAGAGGTGGGTTTTCATTGCCCCTTCAAGGAGAGAATTGGGAGAAAGCAAAGGCAAAGAGGTTTTTGAAAGGCCTGGTATTTGGGCTCAATCTGTTTGGAGAAAGCAGGTATTTGTATTATTTTTAGCTAAAAGAGGGACTGGAAGATTATTTCAATGCCCTTAACAGCTCTGGGAAGATCTTAGGAAAGGTTCAAATTACTGGTAGGTGGGTGAGTGAAAGAGACAATTCTTATGGCCAGCTTCACTGGCATTGTGGCCCCATGTTCCCATCCCAGGTGAAGTCTTGGGCCTCTGAGTTCTTTCTTGCCTAGTCAGAGGTCATGCCCCGAGAAAGAGGGTGACGTACCCACACGCCCTACATTCTTGAGCAGACCGAGTCAGCTCTACTGTCTGCCAGTGGCCATTTCCAAGATGAAAACAGACCCAGGATCGAGCTTGTTCTTTCCAAATCGGGGACATGGACTCCCCGTTCCTGGGGAAGTGGCTTTCGAAACAAAGACGCCAGGAGATAGGCTATGCCCTCCAAAACTGGACAGGACACAGGGGTTCTTCCAAGAAGGTGGAAAATTTGTTGTTATTCCTGGCTGTGCTCAGGGTCTGTTCTCAGTGCATGGCTTTTCAGGGGTGCCGGAAGACTGTGTGGATTGGGGATCAAACCTAGTTCTCCCACATGCCAAGAATATACTCCAGCGCATTGAGCTCTCTCTGAGGCCCAATGTCTAGCATAAGGAGCTGAAACAGGACAGCAGCCTCAGACCCCTCTACTGACCCCACTGTTGGCAAGAGCAAGGGAAGAGAGCAGAGACTCATCAACAGACCTAGACATCTGCTTGGCCCCTTCCAGGCTGTGTGTCTCCAGGCCCGATACAGAATGTCTCTGAGCCTCCCCCCCCACTTCTGTAAATTGGAGGCTGATCAGCTCATAGGCACAGTCATTCTGGGGAGTGAGTGAGGGTGCCCAGTATACAATGTTTGTCTGACAAAGGTGGCCTCAATCAGGGAGAGTCAGAGACTTAAAAGCTCATGGGATTGGGGGTCCAGGGCACCTCCAGAATAGGAGTCACTGACTTCACTGAGTCTGGGCCCACATGATGGAGATCAGGTGCATTTTATAACACATTTCTCACAAGACAGACAGGATCTCTCACGAGACATACCTTTCTTGGCCCAATCGAACTGCGTTAGGCATTGCTATTGGATCTGATTCCATCTGGGTCAGTTTCGGAATAGCTAGAACCCTCTTTGGGACTGCAGTAGTGGCCCTGACAGTATGGTAACAAGTGGCTCCTCCCAGGGCTGTCACTGGGCCAGCAGGGTCACGTCTGACTGCGACCTGGCAGTTGGGACCTGCTATTAAAGGGGCTGCATGAGTTCTTCCGAGAGTGACTCCCGCTTAAGCTTTTGTGTCCCCCCCCCTCTTTTCCCCTTCACATTCAACCCCTTTTATCACACCAAAGTGCCAATCAATGTCGAGAGATGGATGCTCCTTCTTAGCTTTTTATAACCGGGCCCGTCCCAGAAGGGACACTCTGCGTCTTTAAGGAGATGGACCCCCGTATCCTGTTTCTGAAGGATTAAAACCCTTTAAAGAGACAGAAGAGGCTGTAAACCCCGATCATATTCTTATTCTCTCTTCATTATCCTGTCCACTATCTATCCCTGCTGAGTAAATCTGGTTGTGTGTTTCTCCAAAGTGGTCATAAGAAGAAATTTATTTACTCCGCTTTGCACTGGAGGGGCATTAGTGAGCTGCCAGGCTCTCCAAAGTAATAAAGATTTTGCAGTGTGTGCAAAAGGAACAGAAATTCCGAACTTCCTTCCCCCTCGGAGGTCGTTTGGCCATCCAGAGGGGGACCCACTTCTCATCTTCTGACAGGGTTTATTTCCGTAAGATTTTCCAATTAGCAGGAAAAGGTCAGGTTGATGTTGGGGCTGGGGAGAGGTGGAGGCTTCGACTATGCAAATAGAGACATCCTTGAAAGGACAATATTCAAAATAAGAGTGGGTTTTCTTCCTTCTCTAATTAAAACACTGTACAGACATGGAGGGGATTTGGGGGGGCGGGCATGCATGGTGAAGGGATAAGGGCTAGAGTGCATTTGACCCAAAGTCTCTACCTGGGACAAAAGAATGCATGGTCCAGAGTCTGACTAGAGTGAAATCCAAAGTAGCAGAAGGAGATGGGAGAGTAACAGAGATGGTCCCCCAGCTGGTGGCTTAGACCAGGGGCCGGGCGCTGGCTCCAATGTGGGATTCTATGCCGGCACAACCTCGCAGACCTCTCTAATGACCACACATGCTCGCTGCTGCCCGCATCTCATTTTTCAAGCCGGCTCACGTCTCCCTGGCACCTCCCAGGCCGCCTTTGTTCCCCCGCTTCGTGCGTGCAGAGCACAAAAAACTTTTGCCGATAATAGGGTGGGCTGGGAGCGGTGTCAGAGAAGATGTACTCGAGCCGTGGCAGGACAAAAGTCGCCGAGGCCCATTAAAGTAGATCCAGGGGACCGCTTCGCTCTTGGGTTCGGAGCCAGTGCTCCTGGCCAAGGCAACTGGGGTTATGCAAATGCGAGGACCCTGCAGTGCTAGCTTGCTGCTCACGTCTTCCTATGATCCAGCCACCCTGAGGGAGCCTGGGGGGAGATCCCTCGCCCTGTCTCACACACACACACACACACACACACACACACACACACACACACACACACACACACACACTTTGCACAGCCCAATTCTCATTTCTGAGCCTCATTTCTCCAGATTCAGAGGATTGTGCTGCCATTACAAAAAAGGGGGGGAACTAACAACAGCTTTCTAACAGGCCCAACTGGAGCTCTCCGAAATTGCTTAAACAGTGCCTGCTCTCTTTGCTGAGACCCCTCTGGGTGCTGGATCCTGTGCCAGAATCAGGAACTAGAAATTTGCTCCTGGTCATAAGGCCATGGAGTTGAATCTAGATTCACTCCCTTGCAACCTTCTCTGTTAGCCCCACTGACTTTTACTGAAGGATGTGTATTGAGAGGAGGAGAGTCTTAGTTTTGTCAGCATAACCTTCTTTTTTTTTTTTTTTTCTTTTCAGTGAAAACTAGGGAAGGTGATTTTGACAGCAAGTTAAATCTTGTCGAATCCAAGGAGCATCATTTTCCAATTCTCTGTAGTAAATAAACCAAACTTTACAAGAGCGGTAAATCTATCTAAGTGTTAACAGGTAACAAGGGGCTGCAGGACTGGGAGACAGGAAGTAGATACTTGTATTCTCGACTATCATTTGAATCGCTTTCCATGCTTATTTTCGCCACACAGAATTAAGACCGAAGCAGCTTGTCCTCAGCTAGAAAAAAATTTTAAAAAAAAGCCTGCCTTCTTCCCTTGAAGTTGAAGGCGAAAACCTCTGCAGGCATTACCTGGTTTTTTACACAAAAGAAAAATCCTTTTTATTTTTCTTTTGCCTTAAACAAAGAGTGACCCACTTTTCTCCCCCCCCCCCACCCTCAGTGCAGAGCATTTATCTTTTCATTGTTTAGCAAGTAATCGTTTTTGCCAATTTCAGGCCTTGTTTTTCCTTGGAACAAATCGGGGTGCAAAAGAGAGTTGAATGAAGGAATGAATTTCAGAATGACAGCAGTCTAGATTTGGGGGTTAGAGGGCTGCACATCTCATTCATCACAGAATCACATGAGCTACTTCAAAATCCTGCCTTTGACCTGACTGAGAAGAGATTATAATAGCTAAGCAAAATACACAAGCTGTCAGAGAGATAATACAACAATTAGGGGGTTATTCGTCTTGAATGCAGCTTACCCAGGCTTTATCTCTGGTACTGCATATGGTCCCCTGATACCTCCCAAGAGTGACCCCTGAGTATAGAGCTAGGAGTAAGCCCTGAGCACCACTGGATATGACTTCAAAACAAAAACAAACACAATTAAGTACTTACAATCTTCAAACATAAAAGCAACCTAAATATCTAATGATATTAACTGGTTAATAAAAGAAGACTATAAATATAGAATAGAATACTATACAGCTATTATATAGCATTTTGAACATATATCTTAAAAGTAGTTTTATTCTGTTTTCAAGATACCAATTCTAACTTTTTTAAATATATCTGATCTTAGCTAATCTGTGTGTGTGTGTGTGTGTGTGTGTGTGTGTGTGTGTGTGTGTGTGTGTGTGTGTGTGTGTGGTTAATGCCTGGAAGTGCTCAACATACTTCTGGTTCTGTACTCAGGAATAACTCTTGTTGGGGCTCAGGGCACCACATGTGGTACTGAGATCAAACCTGCCTTGACTATATGCCATACAAGTTCATGTCCTATCTCTTGTCCTCACTTTCCGATCAGCATTTGTCATTTTGACAGAAGCCTATGGAATAGGAGTCCTTAAAATTGCCTTTTAAGCAGAGTGATGCTAATTCATTGCCATGTGTTAGACCAGTGGTGTGGCAGGTGGAGAGAAACCAGGGAATATTCTATTGTGATCCCACAAGGTGACAGATGTGTGGGACAAGACTAAGGAGTAAGAAACCTCTGGTACCAGTAATAGTGACTGCTCTTGTACATGGACTCCTGCCACCTGCCAGTTAGTCATTCAAGTGTGGACTCTTGAAATCAGAGACTTGGTTAAAGTAAATCAAGAGTAAAGAGAGGCCTGGAGAAGTAAAATCATCAAGACCACACATCAGTCTAGTCTGGGAGGGCATGGTCTAAGAGGATGCTTCTTTCTTTTGATTCTAGTCTTCTCACCTGACAATTGTTGGAGTGAAGTGGAGGGGTTTTCTGTCACCTCCCACTGTAATGAAATGTAAGACTCTGTCACATTTGCTCCCTTATTTCTGATGATTCCTACATTTCATGACTCTGAGAAATCCTCACAAAACAAAACAAGCTTCATTCCTAAACTAGATGTGCCAAAGAGGACCACTTGTGAGTGGTGAACATAAGCCCATGTTTTAATCAGCTTTAGAGAAGATTCCAAAGGAGCTAACTATGATTCAGGACCATTGGGCAACATGAAGTATCCTCTGGGCTGCTTAGAAAGCAAAGTGGCCTGTTTCCTCTCCCCATTGTCTGATTTCTCGAGTCTGGGATAGGCTTTGGGGGCCCTTCTATGTGTAAGTCTAGCCTGGGATCACATTGGTATGGTCTGAGCATCATTGTTCATTAACACCCTTTTGCATGATGAACTATCCCAGTCCAGGCTTGGTGTTACAAGACATCACAGTATCAAAGTATCAAAGTAAATCTGTCTCTGATAAGCTCAAAGCTCTCCAAGCCATTTGCTCTAGATACTAGGACCTTGAGTGAGTTATTTAATCTCCTGGTGGCTCCATTATATTGCCTGGTTTGATGAGAAATTCCTGAGTGACTTTCAAGCAGCCATGGTCAAGAGACATTGGGCAAACACAGGAAGAATCCATGCTACCAGCCCTCGGAAGCATGTGTATGTTCCAAGGCGGGCCCTGGCATGTCTATAAAATGAGATCTTTGTGGTGAGCAGGGGACCCCAGGCCAGCGTACAGTGAGCAAATGTGAGAGCTCAAGGTTTTCCGTAGACAGAGACACACAAACATCAACATTGATTTCACCAAGGAAATAGAAATTTTGCTTTTAGTTAGCGAAACCTCTCCTAGAGATTGTCTGACATGACGTGACACCCAGCTAAGAAGAAACAAAAATCAACCAAGGCCTGCTGTGAACTCAGACAGGAAGGATCATCATGGAATGAACCTTTTAGAACCCCTCATAGCTGTGGCCACCAGCCTCCCCCCCCCTCCAACCAGCCCCCTGTCTTCCTGAGTTGGCAGACACTACATAAATAGTCCAAGACACCTCTTTTTAAAATGATTTTTTGAAAGATCATTGATTGAAAAGTCCAGACCTTGCGACTATAGATGGTTCTTTTCCCACCACATTTGCATGTGTGACAGTCTCCTGGTTCATGGCCAACCAAAGTAAGTGCGGAGGCAACAGACCCAGGCCATGGTATGGCAGTACAGCATGTTCAAGCCCTAGGCAAACACACAGAGCGCTGTTTATGCTCAGGCCAGGTTGATGCGGTGAGGCAGGTGTTTTTTCTGATGAGCCCGTGGAACATTTCGAGGTTTATGTGCACGTCGGTGGTTTGCAACCACATGACCCCATGGCCTGACTCCTGCGAGATGCTGGTTCCACTTCTTCCAAAGAGGCTGGGCAGCCCCCAACAGTTGGACAGAGTTGGGCCTGGGACATCTTCCCGCTTTCTCTTCTGCCTCTGGCCATCTTCCTCCAGCCTTCTATCAAATACACGAGGCCCAGGATGGATTTTACTTAACTTGATTAGACCCTTGCTGAAATGCAAGAAGCAATAGAATCTTAGGTTGATGGTTAGGGGTGGGGTACATGTTTGGATGGAAGAGCTGTGGGTTGCCATCTGCTCCCCCAAGAGATGGGGGGTCATGATCCAGACCTTCCCTGTCATCACCAACTCTCATGGCCAGTCTACAAGCCTATTTCCCACCCTCAAGCAGGGTTCGCTTATAAGAAAAAGGGCTTTTCTGACTCATAAACTCTCCCATGGGCTACATGGAGATAGACACACTTAAGGATTATTTGTGATTCCAGAGTCGCCTTTGTGTGCGACCCTTGCTGGGAAGAGCCAGTGCATTATCAGAACAATGTACTCGAAGCTCAATAATTTCTGGGTTCAAGTCCTGCCCCTGCCTTTAAAAAAGAGGCCCTGCCAGCTGACCAACTTCCAAGTCTCTGTTTCTCTATTTGTGTTTTGGCTGAATGACGTGACCTAGCCCAGCACTTTCTGGCAGGCACTAGGATGTTCTTCCTAATCTTCCCAATAGCACTTGGGCATGTTGACAGGATACATGATCCTATAGCAGATGTTTTCCCAATGTAGTGCCACACATTGGGGAAAACAACCCCCTCTATGCCACATATCAGTCCAAAGTAACAATATATGTGTGGGCACATGTGGGCACATTCATATTCAGATGGCAGGAAGTGTTGGTTTCTGTGACGCTATCATTGACTGACCCCAGAACTTTGACACCATTCCTCCGAAACCTTCTCAAGCTAAATAAGGCAATGAGAAGAAGTCTCAGAAAGTTCTAGAAATTTGCTTGCAAAGTGAGGAGCCAGGAGTTAAATTGGAGAGAGTTTCTTTCCACAGAGCACCAGTCTTTCCTGGATTTTATCATGTAGACAACTTTATGAAGAGTATCGTAAGACACCCCTAAGACAACCCAAGACCCAGGCTCATCCTCCTGTATGTAAGGCCCAGCAGGGACAGATGAGGGATGCAAAGAAAGGAAAGCCAGTTATGGGGTTCTCCTGAGTTGGGGAGAACCTGTTGGGACGGGGATATGTCACCAGCCCTTGAGATGGCTTCAGGTTGGCACCCTTCCTTAAAGCCTTGGTGGCACCTTTCTTTGTAACATGTGACCAAACCTAACACTAATTCTATCACTGATTTGGAGGTGATGAGAGGAAGGCTGTGAGTTCATCTGCAGGGTTTGAGTACTGTTGCCAGTGGCCAGCAAACTCAGAGATCTCCCCTGCATCTCAGTCCAGAACCTTTCTACCTACAGCTGCCCCAGTCTGGAATTTACTCCTACCCAAGACTTTAACCTCCTGCACATGCCTCAGTGGGCCCCATCTTTAGTTCCATTAAAATTACAACATGACCATTTTTTGACCCACCTCCATCTCTCAGACTTCTTTTTGGAGATAGGGGAATCCTAAAAAGTGCTTGGGAGCTGTGTGGGTCCCTATTGGTGATTCTCTATCAACTAGGTCAGTGGTGCAAGAAAGGGCCTGCTCTGGCTTTGCAGTGCCAGAGATTGTCCAGTTCACCCCAACAGAGTTCAGAGGTTATTCTAGCTGCACCCAACCTAGGGCTGGCTGCATACAAAGCAACAGCCTTAATTCCCTGAGCAGTCTACCTCTCTGACTCACACCATATGTACATTTAAAGTCTTCTGAGTTTTTTGTTTGTTTGTTTTCTTTAGTTTGTTTGTTTGGTTGGTTTTTTAGTTTTGTTTTATTTTGGGGTCATACCCAGTGATGTTCAGGGGTTACTCCTGGCTCTTCACTCAGAAATCACTCCTGGCAGGCTCAGGGGACCATATAGGATTCTAGGGATCAAACCTGGGTCAGCCGTGTGCAAGACGAGCTTTCCTTGCTATGCTATGGTTCCACAGCCCCCAAATCCTCTGCCTTTATTTTTTTTTACTGTTGATTTGAAAATGTTTGAGAAGGGAGAGCAAGCAGGAGGCCCCAAGACTTCCAGACTCCTCAAACTCCCCAAACTCAAGCACTCTTTGACCTCTGACCCCACGGCTCCTGTTCACAAGACTCCCAGCTGCGGCCCACGCCGGGGGCTTGGTCTGAATGTTTGTGGGTAGCGGGCCAGAGCCTGTTTCTAAACAGTCGAGTGATTTATTTGGTGCCTTTGGATACTTAAGCCGGCTGCAGTCTTCACCAAGTGTCGGAACCGTTTATTTTTGCCTTACTCTAATGTGTGGGCCCTCTCACAATGCCTTGTACACCCCAGGCACTCAATAAATATGATTTATGGAAGATGTAAATAAATCCAAAACCAAGATGATGTTGCCTTCATTAATTTGTGGGTCTGTGCAGCAAACCCCTACTCCCAACTGGGAAACAAAGAAAGAACCGTAGCAGATGACAGTGGAAGGAAGGAAAATGAAAATGAAGCAGGGACCAGAGTGATGGCACAACAAGGAGGGTGTTTGCCTAGATAAATCTGGGTTCAATTCCCAGCTTCCCCTGAGCCTGCCAGGAGTGAATTTTTTGTTTGTTTGTTTGTTTGTTTGTTTTGGGGCCACACCCTGCGATGCTCAGGGGTTACTCCTAGCTGTCTGCTCAGAAATAGCTCCTGGCAGGCACGGGGGACAATATGGGACACCGGGATTCGAACCAACCACCTTTGGTCCTGGATTGGCTGCTTGCAAGGCAAATGCCGCTGTGCTATCTCTCCGGGCCCTCTCTCTCTTTTATTTTTTTTTTTTTTGTTCAGGAGTGATTTTTGAGTGCAGAGTCAGGAGAAAACCCATGAGAGAAGCTAAATATGCCCACCCCCACCCCCAAAGAAAAGGGAAAAGGAAAAATAAAAGAGTAGCCAACCCATGGGGTATGAGGAGGTGAAGTAGTTCCTTCAGCCTAAGCCTTTTCCCGGCTGTAGTGTCCTGGCTGTGTGAGCTCAAACAACTACTGGCCACCAGTCTCTCTCTCTCTCTCTCTCTCTCTCTCTCTCTCTCTCTCTCTCTCTCTCTCTCTCTCTCTCTCTCTCTCTCTCTCTCTCTCTCTCTCTCTCTCTCTCTCTCTTTCTCTCTTTCTCTCCCTCTCTCTCTCCCTCTCCCTCTCCCTCTCCCTCTCCCTTTCCCTCTCCCTCTCCCTCTCTCTTTATTTTTTGGTCTGAGTATCCATCCTATGTCAGGCAATATTTTTTCTTTTCTTTTTCAATTATTTTTTCTCCTCTCACTAAGAGTGGGAGCTCAGGGGTAAAGTTGAAAAGTTGAACTGAAGTCAGAAAGTTCAAAGCCAGAGTTTCGACTCCCAGGCCTTCCTTCACCTCCTGCACCCAGGAGCTAAACTCTGCCCTTGCTTGCTGCCTTCAGGCCCTCCTGTGCAGGGGCCGATTGGTTATTTCACCTCAGGGCCTCGCTCTCTCAATCTGTAAAATGGGATTAGGGGGCTCTGCTAGATCAGGACACAGTCTTGAAGGAAACACGTTTAAAAAGTGCCAGCCCCAGGGGGTCAGAGAGATAGGAAAGGAGGTTATAAGGCATATGCATTGCAGGCTGATCCTTGGCACCACACACAGTCTCTTGGGCACTGCCAGGAATGATCCCTGAGCACAGAGCAGGGAGAAAAAAAGCCTTGAATACAGCCAGGCATGGCTCCCAAAGCAAAATAAGTAACTAAACAAACAAACGGGCTCTTCCACTGATTATTGAGGTCATTTTTCACTCTGAGCGAAGGGGCTTAGTTCCTACTGGGCATTGTTATCTAATAATCCACTGGACAAATGTTTCTCGAGTGCCACGCACTGCCAGTGCTCCTCCAGGTATTAGAAATATGTCTACGAATAAAATGACGCTTCCGGCCTCGCGTCCAAACACTGGGCAATAAACAGGTGAACCCATGCACGGAGAAGCAGCCAAAAGGGCCGTTATTCTAAGGGGCAGAAATAAAAAGAGCAGAAGTTCAGGCATTTGCCTTACACACTTGGTGATCCCAGTTTGATCCCCAGCACCATATACAGTCCCCAGAGCCCCTTCAGGAGTCACCCCTGAGCACTGAGCCAGAAGGAAGCATTGAGCACCACCCATGGTGCTCAAAAGCCCAAAACCTTTCTTTCTTTATTTTTTTTAAGAAAAATTAGAGTAAGTGTAAGAAATTGGAATCAGGGTGGGCGTAATAAATAGCTTTGTGGTTGATCCCATGTTTGACCTGAGCCAGCAGCTACCCCAATGCGACCGACCAGTTGCCTTTTGCATTTTCTTTTTTTTTTTTTTTTTTTGGTTTTTTTTTTTTTGGCCACACCCGTTTGACGCTCAGGGGTTACTCCTGGCTATGTGCTCAGAAATCGCCCCTGGCTTGGGGGGGACCATATGGGACGCCAGGGGATCGAACCGCGGTCGTTCCTTGGCTAGCGCTTGTAAGGCAGACACCTTACCTCTAGCGCCACCTTCCCGGCCCCATCCTTTTGCATTTTCAATGAAGCACTCTTCCCCCCTCACTACCATCCTTGCTGTCCCCCATCCTCCTCCTGGTTCAGAGAGGCCCTAAGAGCTGGGTGATCCAGATTTGGCACAAGATAAATCCCCATTTTCCATCTCTTTCCCAGGATTAGGCCTGCATTAGCTTTGTTTGCTAAGAGACTTGATCTCCTTCAGGCCCATCCAGCAAGATGCAGACAAGGGAAATGAATAAGGTGTTCAACACCACACAGGACCTGCCTTTGCTCCTCTAGTCAACAGGGAGACAGCTCCCCATACCCACAGATTCCGTCACCTCCTCAGTCTAATCCGTTCTGCCTCCTTTGCTAGCTTTATAGTTTTGGAGGCTACCTCAGAGCAGGCGTTGGAACCCAAGTGAGAAATTTTGAGTTGAGGTTGTTGGACTAAGATTAACTCTTACCCACATGCCTCCTCTCTCTGGGGTTGGGAGCAAGTGCCCACATAGTGCCAGGCCAGTTTCTCCCCACACACACACAGTCGAGAGCACTCCTAGCAGCACAGAAGCTAGAGTCTTGCCCAGTTTTCTGTCCCCCAGCCCCAGCTCTGTGCTTGCCTCTGCAGAATTCCTCAAAGAACCTGCACTCAGGTGTCCTTAAACTCCATTTCTCTGGCCTCTGCAGCTCTCTGACCCCCCATATGGGGAATTCAGCATCTGGTAACCTGCAGGGAGACGAAGTTAATCTAGAAGAGTTGGCCTCAAACACAGTCTTGGGAGCAATCGCCTCTCCCCTTGTTTTTGCTCCAAGGTGGGTCCCTGTTTAAGAGGCTCAGAACTAGGGGCCGGCAAGGTGGCGCTAGAGGTAAGTTGTCTGCCTTGCAAGCACTAGCCAAGGAAGGACTGCGGTTCGATCCCCTGGCATCCCATATGGTCCCCCCAAGCCAGGGGCAATTTCTGAGTGCTTAGTCAGGAGTAACCCCTGAACATCAAATGGGTGTGGCCGAAAAACCAAAAAAAAAATTAAAAAAAGAAAAAAGAAGAAAAGAGGCTCAGAACTTACCAATGCTGGGATTGCTGTCAACATTAGAAGTGAGAGAATGGCAGGGCCTCTCCCATGTGTTTTAGGAGATGTCTGGACCAGCTAGCAGCTCTAAATCTTATGATGCTTGAGAAAAATCTATCTCCCACACTTAATTGTGACCCTCTAGAGCTCAGTGGTGTTGAATGACATTCTGAATGACCCCTGCCATGAGGAAGAAAGCCGGACCATAAACTTGGATTGTTATATGGCCTTTGTCCTCTCTGACTGGATTCTATGAATGCTTGTAGACTCCATGAGTCAATCAATGACAAGAAATTTGTTCATTGGATTAGTTAAAACAAAATAAAATGACGTGTGTGTATTGTACTTGGCTCTTTGATTATGACTAGGTTTAAACTGCTTTGGATTGATTTGCTGGTCACAGCTCATCTTCAATATTTACATGAAATAATTGTTCCAAAGGGGATACCATTTTTAAAGAAATCTGGGTATCTGTTCTTCCTATAGGCTGACTATTAGTGGTATAGCCAGCTTCAGACAGAAACAGAAATTGTACAAGAGGGCTAGTAGAATATTTTTGTCTTCCACGTGACCACTCAGGTTCAATCCTAGCATACCTTGAACCCCACCAGGAGTGATCCCTGAGTGCAGAGACTAAAGTAAACCCTGCACACAGCCAAATGTGGACTCCAAAACCAACAATAACACACACAAAAAAATTAGGTAAGACAACTAAGTTGGAAGTTGGAAAAGAGTGAATTGGAAGTGTTTGGAAGCTTCATTTAAATAGCAAGCATACAATTTCCACTTAGATTATTTATTGCAGGTTAATCAAAGTAATCCAAGCAGGCCCACTGATAAGGAACCAGTCCCGGCATATTTGGGGGCGTCAGTCTGTGCTGTTCATCTGTCTTGTATACATTGGTAAACACCTTAAGTAGAGATTGGGGAAAGCAAATGGTTAAAAGCCATCATAGAACTCTTGCGTTTTTTTCTGTTTTCTGGATTCTTCTTAGAGAAATGGCACAACATTCATCAGGCCATTAAGAGCTGGGGATTTTATTCCCATGTCATATTCTTCCTGTGTGTGTTCTCTAAAGTGCAGTTTGGTCTGGCCAAAAGCGAGTTAACCCTGACCCTTTTCTGGGTTGCTCCTTTCCAGCCCCATTCCGGGAGGAACTGGGCCGAAAGGCCATCAGCTTAGCCAGAAAACAAGGGGAAAGAAGGTTTTCTTTTAAACTAACGTGCCCTGCTGTCTTCCGCCCATGCTGGGGCCCTCCAGGAAGAACAAGGGGGAGAATATAGGAAGTGAAAGGAGTTTGAAAACAGTCACAGCATAAAAGGAAGTAGACTGGAGGGAAAAGAGGGACAGGACTTGTCCAAAGCCCTCTTTGCATTTGCAGGCTGAGCTTCTTGGGAAGAGCTAGAGAGAAAGGCAGAACACAGGAGGCCCCTGATTCTGCAGGCAGAGCTGTTCCTGGCACAGAATGTGCAGGCAGCCCAGAACCAATGGTCCATCCACTGCAGCAGGAAAAAAAATCCAAAGATCTACACGGCAGCTTGCTGGCATTGGGTCAGCAGGAGAGGGGGCGGGAGCAACAGCGAGGCAGCCATTCTTCAAAGGGCCCCACTTTAATTACACACCGGTCGGAGAATATTACTTTTCAAACCCCCCTGTGCTCCCTGGGTTCACTTCCAAAACCTAATGGAGTTACACGGGCCAAGGGAGCTTTTCCAGATCACAGCGACAGCTTCCCGCCCTGACCCACTCCCGCTGCCTTGTCTTCAGACAAGTGCCAGCTCAGCTCGGGGGATTTGAATGTCTGCAGAGAATTAGCTCCCTCGTGCCCTCCTATTTCATTAAGAAATTGGCAACAGATCAAAAAATTTAAAAAAAAAATGCATTTTTTCTGCAGGGTCCTACATCCATGATTTCCACTACCACCATGTGCCCCAACTGAATTCCAATTCAAACTTTCAAATTCTTCCCTTGCTCCTGGATTCTTCTCTATCATAACTAAGGGGGCCTGAGAAGAAGGAGCAATGTCCCTGATTATGTCACTACGTTTCCTGGACTGGGGTCTCTTCTTGAAGGAGACTGGGTTTTGCAAACAGAAGGTCTAAGTTGTAATCATCGGAACAGAAGCATCTGTGACATGCACAAAACTTAAGAGTAGTTGGGAAAGAGAAAGGGGCAACAGGGGGAGCATGATCTGGCGTGGTGCCTACTGCATGCAGGTGAAAGGGATTCTGCGGTTGCTTATCTAGTGCACAAATGAAGAGAAGGTTGTGGGCAAGCCTAGATTTCACCTAATCAGCTCACTGCATTGCCCAGGGAAGTACCTAGAGATTTCGAGGTGCGAGTATCTTCAGGAAACAGTTCAGCCAAATTTGCTTCTAGGTCTAATGTGTACTAAAAGAGGGTGTGTGAGAGAGAGAAAAAAAGAGAGAGGAAGAGGGAGTGAAAGAGAGGGAGAGAGAGGAAGAGGGAGAGGGAGAGAAAGAGAGAGTGAGAGGGAGAGAGAGAGAGAGAGAGAGAGAGAGAGAGAGAGAGAGAGAGAGAGAGAGAGCTCTGCAAAGGTTGTTTACACAATTAAGGTTTTTGCAAAACCCCTGTTTGTAGGAAGGAGCCTTCCTTTCTTCATTCTTTGATGAGATTCCAAGAGAGGTGGATTTTTGAGGTGCAGAGAGAATTTAGTCAAGATACTGGACAAGGCGGGGTCAGCTAGCGACTGCATTAGTATACTGAATGACTGAATGGAAACGGGTAGCCTTCTCTAGGAGTGAAAACTCAGTCTTCTTGTTTTGGTTAGGGGAATACTCAGGGATTGTTCCTGTCTCTGAGCTCACAAATTACTCCTGACAGTGCTCTGAAGTTTATATGGGATGCCGGGAATTGAACATGGCGCCCTACCCACTCATTGTACTATCACTCTAGTTCCTGAATGCTCAATTTGCCAAAAGTTCTGGGGTCTGTCCCCATTGCCTAGAGACTTTATCTCTGGTCACCTTCCTAACACATTATCACTCATTATCACATGTCTATCCAACTGTCTGTCTCTGAGAAAGGAGACAACATAAGTAACGTGAGAAAGGGAGAAAACATACATAAGTAAGTAAAAGGGCTTTGAAAAAAATTGTAGGGGCTGAAGACCCAGTGTAGCAGGTAAGGTGTTTGCCTTACATATGACTGACCCCAGTTAGATCCCCAGGACCTCATATAGTCCCCAGAATACTACTAAGAGTAATCCCTGAGTTCAGAGTCAGGAGTAAGCACTGAGCACCAGATGTGACCCCAAAACAAAACAAAATGGATTCTCCCAGCAGTAAAATATAAGAATATAAATATGGGAGCCTAGGGGGAAGGGCTAGAGAGATAGTACAATGGGTGGGGTTGTTTGCCTTGCACGTGGCTGACCTGGGTTTGACCCCCAGCATCCCATATGGTCCCCTGAGAACTGATAAAAAAATTCTTGAGTACAGAGCCAGGATAAACCCCTGAGCATCACTGGATGTGGCCCCAAAACAAAACAAACAAAAAAGAAAAACAAAACAAAGACATGAATATAAATGTAAATATTAGGCTGGGAGGCACGTCTCAACAGTTGAATGCTTGCCTTGCATGTGTGAGTTCAATCCCTGGGTTCAATCCCTGATACTGCAAGATAAATAAAGAGACAAATATGTAAATGCAGAAGAAATAAGTGAGCGGAGAAATAATATATATGCTGAGCACCAAGCATAGGTGCCATGACTGTATACAATTTCTCTCACAATTCCTCCCCAAGTCATTGCTCAGAAAGTTGACTTTTGGGGGCCTTTCAAACTGAATAAACTGGATTCCCAGGTGGGGTCCCTGAAGTGACCTGATCCCCCTGTCTAAAATACACAGCAGATCCCTGTGCCCTGGCTCCAAATCACACCCTTGCACACAGGATACAGGGAATGGCCTGGCTCAGCGTTTCTGAGGTTAGAACCAAAATCCAACTCAGCCCAATACTGTGGCTGGTCCTTTTGGAAATTCCAATTCCTGCCCCAGAAGCTTCCCTACATTACACCTCTTCTAAGGGAAGAACAGAACTATAGCTGACTTCCACCCAATTTTTGAGCTGTCAATTCTGTTGATGTATCTAAGGGAATTAGTCAGTGTACCTTTAAGGGTGATGACACCCCCAGGGTATAAGAGCAATTGGACTGCAATATGCCCCCCTGAACTGGGACATGCCCCCCCCAACTGACAACTGCCCTAGGTATATAAAAGTTGAGCTTGGGGGGCGGGCAAGAGCCTGCAGCCTCCTCCCACCCTGGTCCTGGCCTGGCTTGATAGATAGCATCAGCAAGGTGTAATTTTCTCCACCTGTCTCCATCTCCCTGTCTCTGTTTCTCTCTGACTCTGTGTATCTCTCTCTGTCTCTCTACCTCTCTGTGTCTCTGTCTCTTCCTCCCCCACTTAGGCGAAGTTATAGATCACTACAAATTCACTGCCTTTGTAAATAAAGTTTTATTGAAACAGCCCTGGACCTTCTTTTGCGACCTCCTTTCTATCCTGAAATGCCTTTTCCCCTGAAGGCCTGCAAGGCCTAAACTAAGTAGCCTTTGTCTAGTTCAGGGCTTTTCAAACTACACTCTGCTCCCTCCCTTTTGTAGCTATTTCTGCTGCAAAGGCTTTGAGGTCCTGCACTTCCATTTCTTAAATTTCTAGCATAAGTAAGACAATTGGCACTAAAGGCCATTGAAATAACAATGATGATGATAATAGCCACCGTTTATTCAGCTCTGGCAAAAGCCAAGCACTAATACCACACTGGAAACATTTTCCCTCCACATTCCAAGTTCATCTGGAATTGAGACTTTGCAGAGAGTCCCTGCCCCACTCTGGGCCTCCTGGCTCCCTCATTCGGGCACCCTGTGTTCTTGTTCCTGTTTCTTTCCCTGTTTATGGGACTAGATGCATCACAAGGGCCAAGAACTGTCCTGTTACTTTCTCCCTGTATATCCTCAGATGTGTCCATGGACTCAGTAACTGCATATTGGCAATAACAAGTCTCTGACTTCAAGAATAAAAAGTAGTATTTTGAGATGATTGGGGAAGGAGAAGGAATGATTGCCATAGGCTGATTTGAAAATACATTCGTGTTTGCCTTAGACCTTCCCAGCCCTCTCCTGTCACCCCCATGACTTTCCATTTCCATATGGCTCAGAGCATCTCCCCAAAACAGGTGCACTTGCTTGGCTGAAGGGACTGATGTTCCCTGTGAATTTAGTGCAGTGTGCTAGCTAACTTCCTGTGTTCTTTAACTCGGCTTTGCCAAGAAGCGTTCTGTGAACAATGTTTTTAACAAATAGTTTGAGGCATTGATCCATAGAACTTCCGAAAGTTTACTTCAATTAGAAAGAGTTTCAGATAAAGAGCAGATTAATTAAGTTCTCCCCCCCCCCTCGTACCTCTTTAAAGTTCATCTTAATTAGCCACTGTTTCTGTCTTGGTGACTTTGTAATTGGCTGGGTTTCAACCTGGGCATAGAATAATTGGGGGCGCGAGGGGGGGGGCTCCCAGGTACATGTTGAGTCCAGAGGTAGTTCTGGATCTTGGATTTTCATGCACAAAGCACTTAGGTAAAGACAAACCAGCTGAAAGAACAAGGCAGTGGGGCACAGAGGGGTCTCTGAGACTAGAAAATTTAGAGTCTGACAGCTTAGCCAAATGCTTGACCTGGCCATGCTTGACCTGGATTCTGATTCTGTCTTTCTTGGCTTATAACCTCTCTGACTCAAAGTGTCTTTTCTTGATTTATATAAAATCTACCCACCCTGGTTGTTAGAACAATGTGATGAAAAATGTGGTTTAGAGACTCAGAACAGGCTGTGAAATTTGTACTCTCTGCTCAGCACTAGAAACTGTGGTAGGGAGTGAGGGGGTGTCTTTACCACACTCTGCCTGAGCCTTCACCTCTGCAGAATGAGAAGCTTGCAGGCCTAGGGAGCGCTGATGATCCCAAGTGTGTTGGCTGTTACCTGCACAAAGGTGCCTCCTTTATCACTGAGAGCTCTTTCTAGAGCTGTCCTCTAGGCCTCTTTAGTTGTTTTCTGAGTCTCTCCATTTTGATTTGCCAGAGAGATCAGTAGCTGTTCCTTCTAAACCATAGCCTAGGACTCAAAAAAGCCTAGGCATGCCTTCCAGCCAGGCACATGTGTTCCAACGTCCTCAAATGGCCTCTTCTTTAGGTCCCTCCTTGCCTCAAGATGATTTGGTGGCACAAGCATTGCGACCCAGAGAACAGGTGCAAAGCCTGGATGTGATGCAGCATGTCACCCAAAAGGTTTTAAAGGGAGTCAACAAAAATGGGACGTTTCATCTCTTCCTCCCAAGATCAAGCAGTGGATTGCCAGGAGCTGTCGGCAGTAAATCATCCCAAGACCAAGATGACACCCAGCAACGGAGTGTTGGGAGCCTCCTGGCTGGCGGACATGGGGCTGTCCTGATGAATCCATCCTGCTTCATTCTAGGGCTTATGGGGCAGCTGTTCTGTGCTTGTGTCTGTACCGTCCTTGGGAAACAACAGGATAGAAGAGGTGGCATTGCTGAAAGCTACTCATGGAGCAGATGAGAAGGGTGTGCTCTTCCTTCCTTCCTGATTACAGAATAGTTCATCTGTGGCTGCATAGTTAACCATGCAATCATTTGTATGATCTGATCCCACACCCCATCTCTCCCTTACTCTTGAGTGTTCCACACACTAGCTCTCTACAGAGAAGCTGGACAGTACCTAGTGTAGTATGTCTGAGGAACAGGTCACCCCACTCCATTAGTATCATCCTTGTCAGTGGCCTGTGGCCCACAAGTACCAGGTATCACAGGTGTCTATAGCATATGCTGGTTCCTGGCACATGTTAAATATTCCCAACACAATTGGAAGATGAATGAGTAAGTGACTAAATGAATGAAGGAGGGAATGGATGTGTGAATGAATGAACAAATGAATGAGTGAATGGATGAGGGAGTGAATGAATGAATGAGCTATAAATGAGAAAATGAATAAGTGAGTGATCAAATGAACAAATGAGGAATTGAATGAATGTATGGACAAATGAGTGATTAAATGGATATGAGTGAATTAACGACTAAATGAGGAAATGGATAAGCGAATTAATTAATTAAATAACAAGTCATCAAGTGAAATAATGACTAAGTAAAGGAAAGAATAAACAATTGAATGAGTGAATGAATAAAGGAGGGAAAGAAGGAAACCCAGGATCTGGGACCCCTAGTGTCTCCTATTTCCTCTTTCTAGCTTCATTAGTCCAAACATGTTTTCTTTCTCAAAGCCTTCACCATTGCTCTGTGAGCATCATGGCCCTTTCCTCAGGTGTGAGAGCCTTGGAAGTAGCTCATTTTTCTCATCACCTAACCCCATGGCCGGGAACCTCACTGCTTCTGTCCACCACTTCCCAGAGGGATAGAATGAAGTGAATGATCCCATCAGTGCCAAGTCCTCCAGAACTGCTTTTCCCTCTATCCCTCCCTCGACTGACCCTTTGTGATGAAATTCTGGTGGCCTGTTGGAAGGTTCTAGAACTTTCTAAAGGAGATGCTTCAGCTGCTCTAAAGGGGTCTGGTTAGGGAGCCAGGACAGGAGAAACTCTGGAGCTCAGAAAAATCTACGGAGTGGGTTGTCTGTGAATCTGAGTGGTTGTGTCTATGGGGTGTGTGTGCATGTCTGTATATGTACATGTGTGTGGGTTGTTTCTGTATGCAAGTTCACACGTGTGTGTGTATTTTAAAGAGACTATATAGCATGGCAGGTCTGACTTCTCCTTTAAGGGATGAATACAACTCTGCAGAGAGATGCATCTAGAAGTTTGCTCAGACCCAGAGTTCTATGGAAATGAAACATAGTGGGTTTGTCAGCCCCATCTTGACTGTCCCAGGGTCCTTCCTGATCAGTCATCATTGATCATTTCAAAGGCTACAGCTTGGGAGTAGAGAAAGCTCTGGGGCTGATTGACAGAAGGTTCTCCTGTCCCCATAAAGAGACTGAGCTGGGACTAGGTCCTCAAATGTAGCCTGTGCTTTGTTTCTGAGTTGGCTCATGGGTAACAGGGACAATTTGTTCTCCGTCATGAGCAAGATCTGGCCCAGCTCACCTGGGTTGTAGAGTGGGCAACAGTTCCGAGGATCACCAAAAACCATTGAAGAAAGGGACCCCAACCCCTGCAGGCAGGCAAATGGGGAACCCTATTTCTGGATATTAATAGGTCTTCTCTTGGTCACTGTGGGGTCCCCTATTCAATGACTAGGGCATGGGAAAGAAGTGAGGGTTCTACAGCCCTGGATTCTAATTCTGCCTTTCTTATCTTATAACCTCCCTAATTCAAAATCCACCCACCCGTGGTTGTTAGAAAAATGTGATGACAATGTGGTTTTGAGACTCAGAAAAGGCTGTAAAAATTCATACTCTCTGTTCAGCACTAGGAACTGTGGGAACTGTGGTAGGGTGAGGAGGTGTCTTCACCATGCTCTGCTGAGTCTTCACCTCTGCAAATAGGAAGCTTGCCGGCCTGGGAGCATTGATGCCTCCCAGGTGTGGTGGCTATTACCTGCACAAAGGTGCTTCCCTTGTCAGTTGAGAGCTCTTGGCTAAGTTTTGTTTTTTGGTTTGTTTGGGGGGCTACCCCCAGTAGCATTCAGGGCTTCCTTCTGGCCCTGCACTCAGGTATCACTCTCAATGAGGCTCAAAGGCCCATATAGAGTGCCAGGAATTCACAGGAATTCACCTTCCTTGCCTTCTGTACTAATCTCTTTGGCCCTCTTAGCTTGTTTGATGAAAATGCTTAGAGTCAGGCCATATGCATCTGTTAATAGGCAAGGAGTAAATAACAGTGGCTCTGCCTTCACCCCAGCCCTCTGTTATCTCAAATTAGCCTTATTTTCCTTCCTGCCCTCACCACCTTCTGGGTCACTTGTGGCTTATTCACTGATTCCTTCTCCCTCGAGAATGTCAACTCCAATGGGCTTCCTGGTACTGGTTGCTTTGCAGCCAGATCCCAGAACAATGCCAGGCATATAAGTACATGTTCAAAACACATTTGCTAAATGGGTTGGTCTCAAAGTTTCTTAAGAACGCCCAATGCACCTCCCATAGCACCTTATCCTGTCTCTGCCTTTCTTGTTTCTGACCCCTTAGGACCCGGAGCCTCTTTTCTTACAAGGAAGCAAACAAAAAGCAAAACATTTGCTTCTTTGTTTTTTCAAAGGAATCAAAGGATGTGAGGAAGCCCAAACTCTCCCTCCAGATTTTGCCCATGCTTACCTCAAACAGAATGAGAGCTCTTTGGGGATACAGGACTTTGGAGGGCCCTCCATCCTCCTTAAAATTGCCCTGAATACTTGGTTTTGCCTCTTTCTGGGTTAATGGACTCTGGGAATTCTAGGGAGCCCAGCCTGTGAATCCAACCTTCAGGAGATCCCAGGGGCTCATCTAAAGACAAAGGTCCCTGGATTCAGGGATATAGAGGTGAGTCATAGTCCCTGTCTACACACCATCTTCAACTTGAAGATACTGCTAACCATAAACCAGGCCATGCTCTAGCCCCAGCCTGCAGTGATGGGCACAACAGCAGGGCCCTATCAGATGAGGGGCAGTGGGTTTCTGCGTCTGCACCCCGGTTCTTACGGGCCACATACCCTTGTCCTGGAGTCAAAGATGTTGGCTAACAAGAGCTACATTCCTGAGGTAAAGTATTCCCCCAGCCAAGAAGGCAAGAACACTGAGTCTGCACATGGCTCTGAGGTCACGGGGACTGGGACCCTCATTTCCTAATGACAGGTTCAGCATTTCTGTCCTATCCTCCTACCATCATCTGCTGGATGCCAAATCTGCTTTCATTCATCATCTGCCTATGTGAGCTGGAAGTGTAGAGGTTTTGTCTATCCCATCTGGGAGTGGGATGATGAGGAAAGGATCCTTTTCTCCCCCTAAGATTGGAGTTTCTTATTCTGTCAGAGAAGAGTTGAGATCCAGAGTCCTGGAGACACCTGAAGTGAAGGAACAAGGGAAGAACCTGAATGGCTAGAAGTGTGGCCCGAGCAAGGCTGTGGACTAAGAAATTCAGAGCACATTGATGTGAGCTAGAGCAGGGAGAGGGGCTGGGGAAAACTGCTGCTGGTCTTCAGGTAGGGGGGTGGCGCTTGGAGATCCCAGAAAGCTGCTTCCCCAAAACTGCTACCCAATCAATGCTTCTCAGTGGGGACCCACAAGAACAAACCAGTGTCTGTATGTTCCCTTCAACACCCCCCCCTTTCAGCCATTTCAGGGGAAATTGGACCCAGTGACCCACCAACTTCTGGTTTTTTAAAACTCTCTGGTTTAAAGCTCTCATTTCTTGGGCCTTTGCAGATAGATCCCCATGGGGGAAAGCCTGAGACTGTCCCCTTTCCCTATGCTTAGATCCAGCTTCCAAGGAGCCCCGTATGTCTAATTGCAGGATGCTCTTTGACCAGGAAGGATGAAGGATGAGGCGAGGCCAGGGTCTCCTGCCCTCTGGGGGCCATCTGTCTGCCCCTCTCCAACTGTCCCTATGCTGGGCTCACGGCACCTCTCTGCCCAACCCACTCTGCTTATACTTCCTGCTTTTCTCTCACTTCCTGGGTGATTCCCCAGAAGCTAAACACCCAGCAGACCCTGGCCCAGCCCAGAGATGGACCTGGAGCCAGAACATCCCCAGGTGCTTGTCTGACACGGTGCGAGACCGTCTGGTTTATACATCTCTTATCGCAGCCGCGGCTGGAGACAAGGGCAGGCCTGCAGCTTCCCGGTGAGACAGGCCCGAAGATAGGCCCGAGATTAGCTGTGAAGGTAGCGGCTCATTGGGTTACAGAATAATTACCATGTTCTCCTGACCTTGACAGTCGAGATGGGGCGCTCCCTGACTGCCCCTGTGTCTCCCTTCATAGACCCAAGCCTGGAGAGGAAGGAAGAAAACTCATGCAAAAAAAAAAAAGCTTTCTCAAGAACTGGGGTATGCTAACTAGAACAGAGGAGCAAGTGAGGGGGTCCCCCAAATCTGATACCAAGAAGGGCTGCTGTTAAGCCCATAAGATAAGCCACTCAAGGTGAGAGGCCACCAAAGGCCCTGCATTGAGAGACTATTCTTTTTCTGAGGTCTCCCTCTCATCCCTCCCAGGTTTCTCTTTTCTTTGCACACACCCCCGCCTTTACCCTTCTCCCTTGGATGGGGGGTGCATGCAGTGTAGCTCAGTCATCTCCCAGGGCTGTCTCTGTCTCTCTTGAGGGACCCAGGGCCAGTTTCCAGGCTGTGCTAGTCCTCAGCTTCCTTCCAGGCCAGTCTGAGCCACAGGAGCAGAGAGAGAGAGAGAAAACATCTCAGCTAGGAAAGTCTCAGGTATGAGACGGCCAAGTTTTGGATCTGAAGCACCCAGCTTGCTCTCTAGGGAGGCAGCCCCAAGCCGCTCAGGCTCACAGCAACCATTGCACCCCTAAAGGTCAGGGACTGCATCTTAGAAGGCCACTAGCCTGCTCTTTCCCACTTTCATTTTTTAATTGCATTGAATTGTTTTTTTTGAGCGACTGTCAAGTCATGTCCTTCCCCAGAGTTGGCAAAGAGGCTACTGCTCTCTCTTCTGCATACATAAAATCCTGGAGGTACCAATTGGTTCTGGAACGACACCCCTCTTCCATCAGGGTCCCCCACAAAGTGCTGTAAAACACACACTTGGCAGCCCCCAAACTCAGGAGGAGAGGCCCAGAGCCAGCTGGCAGGGATGGGGCCAGAGGCTACAGCTCCAAGCTGGTTCATAGGGAGGAAAACTGCAGACCAGAAGCCACACTGCAGCTGCGGCTGCCGGCAGCCTCATGCTTCCTGCCTGCAGCTCAGAGCCTGGAGTTAGTGAGAGCTGCGGAGCAGAAGGCTTTGGTAGGGCCAAGGCTGCTCAGGGGAGATCTGGATCCAGGAACTCCTCCGGACAGTGGCCCATGCCCAGAGCCAGTGTTTGGATGCTGCACTGAGCAGGGAATGGGAGAAAAATAATAATAAAGGCAGGAAGAAGAAAGTGGAGGTAGCCGGTGCCCAGGTCATGGCCCCCACTCAATCCCCGGAGCAGCTTCTCAACTGCTCTGCTGACGTTGGCACTCGCATGGGCACCTGCCAGCCACAGATGCTGCCAAGAGCAACTGGGTAGTGGCTTCCATCATATGGCCATTCAGTATGTAAATAATGCGACAAGAAGCTTCTGGTCCGCCACCAGGCATTGTGACTGGGGGCAGTAATTTTCCTTTTAGCAGATTCGGACAGTTTACAGTACACCACCCCAGCCCCAAGATAAGATGGTTCTACCCATCTACAGAAAAAGCCCTTGCTTAGCATCAGAGAGAGAAAAAGGCACTGTGAGACAGGGGCCTGGGTAGGACCTCAGCCGGAAACCAGGAACACAGCCAGGCCTGCTCCTCCATGAACTGGAGCTTCTGGCCCTAGCATTCAAACTGCCGATGTAACAGCATGAAGTCGGGAAGGGCACACAATGAGGCCTGGGCAAGATGACCTGTACAGCCGTCTTTCATCACAGGCGCACTTCCAAAAAGTCTTTTGTAGGCTATAGTGAAAGCACAATGAGGATGGCATTTGTCTTGCATGCGCTGACCCTTGTTTGGTCCCTGACATTCCATATAGTCTCTTGAGCTTACCAGGAGTGATTTCTGAGTGAAGAGCCAGAAGTAATCCTTGAGCACCACAGGGTGTGGCCTAAAAATCAAAAAAGAAAGAGAAAGAAAAAACCTTTGGCAGTGATGTCCTGAGCACTGCTGGGTGTTGGTCACAAACAAAGAAGGAAGGAAGGAGGAAGGAAGGAAGGAAGGAAGGAAGGAAGGAAGGAAGGAAGGAAGGAAGGAAGGAAGGAAGGAAGGAAGGAAGGAAGGAGGAAGGAAGGAAGGAAGGAAGGAAGGAAGGAAGGAAGGAAGGAAGGAAGGAAGGAAGGAAGGAAAAGAAAGAGGAAAGAAAGAAGAAAGAAAGAAAGAAAGAAAGAAAGAAAGAAAGAAAGAAAGAAAGGAAAGAAAAGAAGAAAGAAGAAAGAAAAGAAAGAGAAGAAAGAAAGAAAGAAAGTAAAGAAAGAAAGAAGAAAGAAGAGAAAGAAAGAGAGAGAGAAAGAAAGAAAGAAAGAAGAGAAAGAAAGGAAGAGGAGAAAGAAAGAAAGAAAGAAAGAAAGAAGAAGAAAGAGAGAGATAGAGAGAAAGAAAGAAAGAAAGAAGAAAGAAAGAGAGAGAGATAGAGAGAAAGAAGAAAGAAAGAAAGAAAGAAAGAGAAGAAAGAAGAAGGAAAGAAGAAAGAAAGAAAGAAAGAAAGAAAAGAAAGAAAAAAGAAGGAAAGAAAAGAAAGAAAGAAAGAAAGAAAGGAAAGAAAGAAAGAAAGAAAGAAAGAAAGGAAAGGAAAGAAAGAAAGAAAGAAAGAAAGAAAAAGGAAAGAAAGAAAGAGAAAAAGAAAGAAAAAGAAAGAAAGAAAGAAAGAAGAAAGAAAGAAAGAAAGAAAATGAAAGAGAGAACGAGAAAACGAAAGTAAGAAAGGAAGAAAGAAGAAAGAAAGGAAATAAATAAAGAAAGAAAGAAAGAAAATGAAAGAGAGAACGAGAAAACGAAAGTAAGAAAGGAGAAAGAAGAAAGAAAGGAGGGAGGGGAGGGAGGGAGGGAGGGAGGAAGGAAGGAAGGAAGGAAGGAAGGAAGGAAGGAAGGAAGGAAGGAAGGAAGGAAGGAAGGAAGGAAGGAAGGAAGGAAGGAAGAAAAGGAAGGAAGGAAGGAAGGAAGGAAGAAAAGGAAGGAAGGAAGGAAGGAAGGAAAGGAAGAAAGAAAGAAAGAAAGAAGGATGGAAGGAAGGATGGAAGGAAGGAAGAAAAGGAAGGAAGGAAGGAAGGAAGGAAGGAAGGAAGGAAGGAAGGAAGGAAGGAAGGAAGGAAGGAAGGAAGGAAGGAAGAAAAGGAATGAAGGACGGAAGGAAGAAAGGAAGAAAAGGAATGAAGAAAAGGAAGGAGGGAAGTCATCCTTTTTCAGCAATGCTCTCTTCCTTTGGGCTAAAGCAACCACCAGCAAAGGTATCACATACATAGTTCTAAATTTTAGGCTTTCTTCCCTAATTGGGAACCAGCTTCTCTTCCCTACATATGCCCATGAGAACATATGGGCCATATGAGAACAGGTCATCTGAGGCAAGAATAAGGGGTATCTGCAGCAGAGAGTCCAGAGCCTGTCCTAAGCTTTAGCCTCTGAAATTAAGAAAATGAGAGCAGTGGAGGTTGGGAGGTGGGTAGTGATTTTTTCAGGTTTTATTCACTCCTGACCTCGGGAGCCCGTCCCTTTTCTGATATTTATCGGTGCCTTCCGCTAAGTGACCACTTGTATCACGTGATGGATAATGCCCTTTAAGCTCGCGGGCAAGTTACAGTCATGTCAGCAGGCTATTAACCCGGAATATTTGCATTATTAGTCAATTTCCTAAGTCCTAGGAGTTAAAGTGGCCACGAAGATGTGTGTATGTTTTTATGATTATGATTATTTTCATGTTGCAAGACAAGAACTGGGAATCATCTACTGGTGAGTTTGGAGATGCCATTGTTTACTCTCTGGGTGTTGAAATAAAGATAGTTTGGTTTGGGGACGCTTGGAGGGATGTAGGTTCAGACTGGCCCCCAATTTAAGGTAGAAAAAGTTGACGGCCATTTCCTCTGCGACTGTGAGCTGAAGCTGGTTTCCTTGCTGCAGAATCTGTGTTAAAGCAGGAGCGTTAGAGCGTGGGACAAGCTGCCTTTAAAAGTGAGAAAGAGGCGACTGGAGCAATAGCACACTGGAGAGGGCACTTGCTTTGCACACAGATGACCCAGGTTGGATCCCTGGCTTCCCAAATAGTCCTCCAAGCACCACTAGGAGTGATTCCTGAGTGTAGAACCAGGAGGAACCCCTGAAGCATCATTGGATTTGCCCCCTTTAAAAAATAGATAATAGTAAAAAAAAAAAAATTTTTTTTAAAAAGAGGGTCATAGAGATAGAACAAGGATTTAGGGACACGTGCTCATCCAGATTCAGTTTAAGACACCAAATGGCTTTGGGGACTGAGATCTGGGTATGATTCCCCCAATTATTATTATTTTTTTAGTTTTTGGTTTTTGGGTCACACCTGGCTGTGCTCAGGGGTTACTCCTGTCTCTACTCTCAGAAATCGCTCCTGGCAGGCTCGGGGGACCATCGGGGATGCCGGGATTCGAACCACCATTCTTCTGCAGGCAAGGCAAATGCTCTACCTCCATGCCATCTCTCTGGCCCTCCAATTTTATTTTTTTAAGATTTAATAATTTAAGTAAAATAGAGGTGAAAGGGCAGACCATAGCTACTTTGGTGGCAGATGTGGGGCTGTACTATTTTATACATAAGCCATAAATAGTAACACGATTATAAACCACTCCATCACAATGATGAAAAGTGCTCAATATAAAAGTGAAGGGATTTTAAAAATAAGCATGGCCATCATAATGGTAAAGCAATTTTTAAAAAGTGAGTAATAAGGGGGCTGGAGAAATAGTACAGAAGGTAAGGTGCTTGCCTTACACACGGCTGACCTAATTCAACCCTTGACATACCCTATGGTCCCCTGAGCCCCACCAGCAATGATCTCAGCACAGAGCCAGGAATGCATCACCAGGTGTGGCCCACCCCACCCCACACCCCAACTGAAGAAAAAAAATAAAACAGTGATAGAACATCCAGGTTGTCTGAGTAGCCAGACACCAAATCTAGGGCACAAGAGTGTCTATGTGCAAACCAACTTGAGTTGGAAAACAAGAGTCCCGGCTCAGTCTCTCACTGGGCTGCTGGGAAGAAGGATGGAGGTGGGCGGAGGGAAGGGACCTTCTGGGAGCCAGGAGAGATACAGAAATAGAGAGAAAAGAGGAAGAGAGCAAGCGAGAACTGCCGACCCGACAAAAAGGTAACCTTAAGCAAATCTTCTGCAAATAGCCAATACTGGTGATTATGTAACGGTGTTGAGGAGCTGCCGGCTGCTGGGACTTGAGGCAAATTGAGGCCAACCCCCCTCCACACCCCACCTTGGCTGGACTGGCCCGAGACATTCCATCTTCCTCCTCTGGGCTGTGGGGAGCACCCTCTGCCTCGTGGGCTCAGAGGAAATGCCAACTTGGCATGGAAACGGCCCAAGTGTTAAGACCTGGGTGCACCCCAAACTCTGCTGAGGTTCCTGAGTGCTCAGGAACACTTTGGGGAGCAGCAGAGATGGCGGATAGCATCCAAGTACCTCAGAGAACCTGCCTGCATGGCCAGGTCTGCAGCAGCCCCCACACCTCCAGCCTCTCCCCTCTTGTGAGCCCCCATAACGCTGGTCATTCTGACTTAGCAGCCTGCTTGCCTTCCCTAAGCTAACCAGAGAGACCCCCACGATTATCAAGGAGCCATAAGTATTTGGAGGGGACAACTGAAAAGGTAGGAGCAAGTTGGTTCTGATTCCAAAGGAGCCAATTGGGAGATATGGTCCAATGTTTTTCTGGGGGGCGGGAGGGGCACTTTGTCATTTCTGGATTCTATGCACATTTCTCTCTAACGCATTGCATTGCCTAGTCCCTGTAACTAATTAACCCCATGAAACAGAATCCTTCTCTCCCTCCCATCTACATTTTTCTAAAAAACAAGTTGAGGCTGGGGCCCAGGAAGGGTACTCGCCTTGCACATAGCTGACCTAGGTTCGTTCCCCAACATCCCATATAGTCCCCTGAGCCTGCCAGGAGTGATTTCTGAGCACAGAGCCAGGAAAAAACCCGGAGCACCACAACACAACATGTGGATAGATAGATAGATAGATAGATAGATAGATAGATAGATAGATAGATAGATAGATAGATAGATAGATAGATAGATAGATAGATGATAGATAGATAGATAGATAGATAGATAGATAGATGATAGATAGATAGATAGATAGATAGATAGATAGATAGATAGATAGATAATATAAATTGAGGCTGGGGCCCAAACAACCACATAGCAGCAGGGAGGAGACTTGCCTTGTACAAGAACAACCCAGGTTCAATTTCTGCCATCGTATGTAATCCCCCAGGAGCAACCTCTGGGTGTGACTCAAAAACAAATAAAAACGTCAAAAAATAAATAAGTTGAAACTAGGATCATGATTTGCCTTTCAGCAACCTCATAGCCCATATGTGACCAAGTGAGATGTGACCTTAGTTCTTCCTTCCCACCACTCAAGATCCAAGTGACCTTTGGGGGGAGCTGCTTCCATTTAGGAGAGTCTGGGTCTTCAGTTAGGGCCTTGGTGATCAAAGACCCTGATCCACAGCCCCCCCAGATGCAGCCTTCCCGGGAGACTCAAGCAATCAATGAGGCCACTGCCGGGTCAATTCGACACTAGTGATCAGTATCGAGCGTCTCGACAGCCACATCAATTGGGTCAAGAGGCCTGTGGGTCTCCAGGGACCCTCTCCCCCGATGTGACATGGCCTGACCCTTCCCCGTGTTCTGTCAGCTATGATCACCACCTGCGTCCAAACCAGGGAAACTGAGGCAGGCACCAGGGTTCAGAGGGTGGGGAGAACATCTGTACTTGGGAAAGCCCCTGGTAGGTGTCTGTCTCCTCTGGTCCCTGGAGGTCAGCAGCATGGAACTGGTGGGCTACAGGCAAAACATCATTGGCAGCAGGCAGAGCTCTCAGCCTGGTTCCTGAACTGATTACCTGGGCCTGGCCCGGCAGCTCTGCTGCATTGAGTCCTTATCTTCTGTTCCCTCCTCAGTGGGTCCACACTGTGACCCCCAAGTCCCACCACCCTCTGTGTGCTAAGAAAAAGATTGAGTGAAGGGGCCGGTAGGGCATTTTCCTAGCACACGGCTGTTCCAGGATGAACCTTGGTTTGATCCCTGGTGTCCCATATGGTCCCCTGAGCCAGGAGCAATTTCTGAGCGCATAGCCAAGAGTAACCCCTGAGCATCACAGTGTGTGGCCCAAAAAGCAAAAAAAATAAAATAAAAGAGTGAAGCCATGAAACTAACCTCTCTAGCATCTCTCTCCCACCAAGCAGAGACCTTGGTTCTGTTCAAGGGACTTTTGGGTGAGTGAGCATTGGGGGCCATGGTAGGACCATCCCTTTCCCAGAAATTGATTTGAGCATTTTCTTCCTATTCAAGGAAAGAGATGGAAGCCAGGATATTATTGTTTATGGTTCATTATGGGCCTGAGGGGTACATCCACATTAACCTACCCCCAGGATCTCCATGACAGTGCCGAGGGTGTGGAGGAATGTAACCCCTGGGCTCAGCCAATGTCCAGAAAATCTCCACCTGTCAAGGTCCTTGTAGGCTAATCCCATGGGAAAACTGAGGCAGCTCTGCCATGCATGCATTCAGACTCAGTCCCTGTGCCTAGAGCTAAACTGCAGGCAGTCACCTGCCCCGTAGTTGGGGTGCTGAATCTGGGCATTCTCTTTTTTGCAGGGCTAAGGAGGTTGATAATCTTCCAAGTGGTGCTCAGGGATCCTGCCTGGCGGATTCTTGGCCAGCCAGGCCTGTGGCACCATGAAAAAGCTCAAGGATGTGGGGCTTCACTGGGTCACAGCTGCAGAGCTGGTCTGAAAGTAAGACTTTCCCTGTTCTGGAAGGTTCCTGATTCCCGGTCACCCCTCACTCACCCACCCACCCACACACACCTTGTGTGTCAATTCCTTGCTGCTGCACATAATTGGATTCTTTTCCATTAATAGCAATGTCTCACCCAGGGAGGTCCCCTGTTGTACCCAGGCTCTCCCCTTTCTCTCTGAGGAGCTCAGTACCCCATTCCTTGTGCAACCCCCTTCCCTGAAACCTGTAGGCAGCTCCTGAACTCCTTACCACTAGCCATAAGGACCTTCAATCAACAGAGGTGGATGCTAGGAGGGAGACCCCCACTTCTGGAGGATCCCAGGTAGGGCTGGAGTATACCTCATGAGTTCTGACAGTGACAGGAAGTGCCAAGTCACCCTGAAACTGCCATGCTCTGTCCCAAACCTTTTCTGAACATTCCAACCAGAGCGGACCAGACCCACTACTTGCAGGAGCTGGCAGGGGGCTCATTCACGGGTGAGCCCAGTAATGGGAACAGTTCACCTGCCCCGCTGACTCCCTGGCCCCCCACCTGGCTCCTTGGGATCTGCTCCCAGCCTGAGCCCATGACCTTGTTTCTTGGGCTGCTCTAATACTCACTGAAATGGATATTAGCTGCAATTACTCAGAGCACATGATTCTGCGGGTGGCTTTGTACAGGGGAGGACCTGCCTTATCCACACTGCTTAAATTACCGAGTGTCGTGCAATCCATCCTGAATGAGTGCTCATTAATGATCTGGGCCTTCTAGAAACTCCTGACTTATTATGCGGAGGCCAGGCAGTATCCAGGCCAGCCGCATTGTGAAGCTACACAGGTGACTCTTGATCTCTCATAGATAAAAACGGAAAACACACAGGCGTGAACGCTGATTATATTTTTTTGTCTCATTTAGTTTGGGGCCATGCCCATCAATGCTTAAGGCTCTGCACCCAGGAATCACTCCTAAAGGTGCTCAGGGGACTTATAGGATGCTGGAGATAGAACCCAGGTTGGCCGTCTGTGCAAGGCAAACACCCTCCCTACTGGATTATCCCTCTTGCCCTGATCAGTTTTCTTTTAACTTGACACAAATATGATCTTTTAGCTCTGAGCTAGCAAATAACATGTTTTCTCTAAAAGCAAAATAAAGATGGTGCAGAGAAAGTTCCAGAATCTGGGGTTTTGGGCCCTCAGCGACTGGATTTTTGGCTTCATGGTTTGAATTCCTGTTACCTCTTCTCCTGACCTTCTGCAGAAATACCTTGCTTTTTTCCTTCTCCAGCCTTTTTCCCTGGGACTCCCAGGGGTTTGAACTTAGAGCATTGGCAGGGCTGGTTCCAATATGGAGAAAACCACAACAGCAAAAGCCAAAAATAAATAAACAAATAAAAAAGACAACATGTCATTCTGAGTACAATGCCCTCCTGAAGTCAAAGTTAGGATTCATCATGCTCTGGAAGTCAGAGTTAGGATTCATTTCCAGAGGACTTTGGAAGGGGAGGATTGTAAAGTCACACCAGATCCTGCTTTCTTCCTGTACAGGATGGTAATAAGAAATGTCCAGCCATGTGGCCCCCAGAAGCAGAGCAAGACCAAGACCAAGACCAGCCCACATTTCTAAGTGGACTGGAGCTGGGGAATCTCAGGCTGTGATAATTATGTCTCTGCAAGGATAATTATGTCTCGGCATGCTTCAAGGGTAACCCCCACCTGGGCTGCTCCCACCATGGGCCAGGCTACAGTCAGGTCCTCAGGGACACACAGACATGCTCTGTCTTTGCCTTCCCAGCCTTGTCATACCTCCCTACTGGCCGGGTCCTGGCCCTTGTTTCTTCATCCAGGAAATGTAGATAGCATGAAGGTAAGGCATTAGCCTTGCATGCAAGGTGGTTTGAATCCCGGCATCCAATATGGTCCCCTGAGCCTGCCAGGAGTGATTTCTGAGCATAGAGCCAGGAGTAAGCCCTTTGCGCTGCCGGGAGTGACCCAAAAACCAAAAACCAAAAAAAAGAAGAAAAGAAAAGAAATGTAGATTAGAGGCTTTCGCCATATTTCCATGGCTGCATCCAATCATGGTCTGAGGCCAAAACACTGCATTTCCCCCAAAGCATCTCTCCAAGTAGAGCGTGCCTGCTCACCACCACCATCCCTTCTCTTGTGTGTATCACCTGCTTCAGCAAAGTCAGCTCTGTTCTCAAAGATCAGTTGAGCCTACACACGGAGAATTACAGTGAGGGTTCTCACTGGTTTGGATTTTGTTTATTTGTTTGGGGCTACACCCAGCAATGCTCAGGGATTACTCCTGGCTCTGCACTCAGAAATCACTCTTGGTGGGCTTGTGGGCTTAGGGGACCCTATGGGATGCCGGGGATCTAACTCAGACTGGCCAAAAAGCAAGACTTAGCAACCTCCCTGTTGTGCTATCACTCTGACCCTTGAGCTTTGTTTGTAAATAAACATTAGCCTGTCTAAAGTCTCACTCCCACATATAATCTTCCTTATGGGCCTGCCTCAGAAGCCTTCTGAATTCAGTGCTCTTGAGAGATGTGGGGATAGACTCTCCCCATCGCAGACATGATTTCCAAAAGCATTTCCTAGATATGAGGGGACAGCCCCCCCCCCAAAGACTAAAGATCCTGAGCAACGAATGTGCCAGACAGATCCCAGATGAAAAGCTCGTTAGTGTCCAGTCCCTCTGCCTCTTCTAACCATCCCTCCTCTGGTGCAGTCCAACCTGAGCAATGTGGGGAGCCCTCCCCCCCCTTCACACATACACTCATCAGAGATGCAGGCAGCGCCTTGAACTCGTCATCCCGGCTGGGCTCCGATGCTAGCTTAAGCCCCACTGTTTATCCGCCTGGCGAGGCACAACACTTACTTATTAAAAACATATCGATCATGGTTAATGACTTGATTCCCCCCTCTTCCCTACAGCACAATGACAGGTGTAAAGGAAAGAGGGGGTGTCCCTTTCAGATGCTCCCACAATATGCTTCCTGCTCAGAGCCCTGTGCCCTACATCCACCCTTCTCTAGGATGAAGTACCCAGCCCCCCATTCCTGCCCACTCCCCCTAGCCCTGTGTACACGCTCTCTCTCACTCTCTCACTCACACACACACATGTGCGCACACACACGCTCGCACACAGATTACACGCTTGTGCTGGATGGAAAATCGTCCCATTTGCAGTTTCCGATAAAAGCATGTTCAAGTGCATATGGAAAGTTCCATTAGGAGAAGCTCCGGAGCGCCGAGTAAAATGGGTCATTAGGCTTTTGTTTGTTGGAGAGTGTCTCCCATCTGACAGAGCCGAATGGTACCACTTTGAGCAGCTTATGTTCCCAGTGACATTAAACAGACAAACAGATTGACTGCTTTGCATTTGTCATTTGACAACAGCTTGCCTTCATTTGCTGCACACGGGTGGCGAGGCTGAAAGCGCCGGCGACGGCTGGAGCCAAGGTGCCTGGTTTTGAATCATAGCAGATGCCAACATTTCCCTTCCAAATCAATCAATTCTTTTTCCTGAGTACGGGATAAAAGGTCTCGCCGAGTGCCCAAAGGGGGATTTCTGCCGCTTCCAGCTGCAAACAGAGACGCCACCTTCATTACCAAAGTTTCTGTGAGGAATAACAAATGCGGGCAATAGTAGTGGAAAGAGGTGAGCACTGGAGCTCCGAGGAAGATGGGGGAGCCAAGGGTGTGTGTGTGTGTGTGTGTGTGTGTGTGTGTGTGTGTGTGTGTGTGTGTGTAGTGCCCTTGGGTTCTAGGAAGCCCCTGTGATGAAGGCCATGTCCAGGCCAATTCATCTGGTCCTGGCACTTGGGGCTTAATCAGTAGCGATAGGAGCGACTGTCGTGTGTGTGTGTGTGTGTGTGTGTGTGTGTGTGTGTGTGTGTGTGTGTGTGTGTGTGTGTGAGGAAGCCCCTGTGATGAAGGCCATGCCCAGGCCAATTCATCTGGTCCTGGCACTTGGGGCTTAATCAGTAGCGACAGGAGCGACTGTCTTGTGTGTGTGTGTGTGTGTGTGTGTGTGTGTGTGTGTGTGTGTGTGTGTGTGTGTGTGTGTGCGCGCGCGCGCGCACGTGTGTGTGTGTGTGTGTGCTCATCACTTGGCTCTGTAGCCTGTGGTTGGCGGCTTAATTAAAAGCTTTCTCCAAGGTGGAGACAGACCAAGGGGTCAGGGCTCAGGAGAAATGCAAGCAAGCTGCAGGGGTTCTAGCAGCAAACCTTCCCTGTAGGTGAGTCCTTGCATCTCCAACTCACTGTGCCTGCTACCAGTTTCCACCTACACCATGGACTAGAATCTGTCTCTGTCTGTCTCTGTCTCTCTCTCTCACTTTTTCTCTCTCTCACTTTCTCTCTCTCTCTCTCTCTCTCTCTCTCTCTCTCTCTCTCACACACACACACACACACACACACACACACACACATACATACATACAAGCATGCAAATGTTTGTACCCATCATTAGGTCATTTTGGGAGGATCTCTGGGGCATGCTGCTCAGTAAGGGCTTGTAGAATTATTGCTCTCTAGCATGGGACAAACAACCCTTCTTTCTCACTTGTGCCCCTCCAAGGCAATTGCCAAGCCAGCTTCCTTGCCCCTTCCCAAGAGTGATTAGTCAGTAGTTACTTCTGAGGGTGATGATGGGGCAGAAGGAGATCAAGTGCAGAAGGTGTTTAAACTGGAGGAGCTTCAGGAGAGGCCGTGTGAGCATATGAAATATGTGTGGGGCCTGAGTGATAGCACAGCGAGGAGGGCAATCCTGGAGCTCCACCAGGAGTGATCTGAAGAGTAACCCATGAGCATTGCCAGGTGTGGTTCAAAAACCAAAACACTAAACACAAATAAACAAACACCACCATCACTACTACCACCACCACCACCACAAAAAAAAAAAAAAAGAAAAGCAATCCACAATTATGTTTCCTTAAATGTGCACATATGTGTGTGGCATCCCCAGTGAGCTCCCTCATACTCTCTGCACAGGTCCCTGATCCACAGCAAAATGTATACATGTATGTCACTGGACACCTATCACTCTATAACATGGACTTTGAAGCCTAACAGATCCCATATCCAACACACTGTCAGGGGCCCGAGAGACAGTCTGAGGCGAAGGCTCTTGTCTTGCATGCAGCCAACCCATGTCCAATCCCCAGCTTTGCATCAGGTTCCTTGAGTGTCCCCAGACATGATCCCAGAGCACAGAGGCAAAGGTAAGTCATCAACACCACCAGGTATGTCCCCCAAAGCTCCAAACAGAACAAAAATATTGTTGGACTCCTCACACCTGTAGCCCTGCCAGTGTCTCCCAGAGAGGCTCTGTTGCTTCCCATCTGCTCCATCAGTGCAGAGGCTGTGAGGACTGGCATCCCTCAAGTGTGGGAACTATTTCAAGTCCTATTTCTGTAGTCCCAACATCATGGCTTTGGGCCTGGCCTCTCAGGCACAGAAACTGTAGTCAGGGGTATGAATACCCCCACTCTGCATGGAAGAAATGGGAGACAGAGACTGAACTGACAGGCTCTAGGTCAGTGGACAGAAACATATCCAAACCCCAGACACCCTTCATTGCCCCATCTCTCTCCCCAATGCAAGCTCCTTCAGGGAGTGGGGGACACAGGTGAAATCAGCCAAGTAAGACCCTTACTCCAAGGAGCCCCCTTCTTGTAGGTGGTGGCTTAGTCTCTTCTTGGTAAGCTCTTTTGTGGGGGACAACCTCTCCTCTCTGTAGTCCTCTTTCTTTCCTTATTTTTATGTTAATAAAAACCAAACCCAAACAAGCATTTTAATTTCAGTAGAAAGTGTTTGTTGACTTTTTTTTTTTTTTTTGCCTTTTGCTTTTTTTGTTTTTGGGTCAAGCCCAGTTATGCTCAAAGCTTACTCCTGGCTCTGTGCTCAAGAATCACTCCTGGCAAGCTCAGAAGACCCTATGGGATGCTGAGGACTGAACCCCATCTACCAGTGCAAGGCAAAAGCTCTCACCACTGTATTACTGCACCAGCTCCTCACTGACTTTTTTTTTTTTTGGTTTTTGGGTCACATCTGGCAGCGCTCAGGGGTTACTCCTGACTCTATGCTCAGAAATCACTCCTGGCAGGCACGGGGGGCCATATGGGATGCCGGGATTCGAACTATCATCCTTCTGCATGCAAGGCAAATGCCTTACCTTCATGCTATCTCTCTGGCCCCTCACTGACTTTTTTAAAGCAAAGGATTTTTTCTTGATGAAGGGCACAAGATATTTTGGGATAACCTCTGAACCTAATGAAGTCCCAGCACAAATACTCCCCCTCACTCACCCAAATGCCTGAGCTCTCTGTTCAAAACAAAAGAATTCTGTTTTCTTTCCTTTGCATTCATTTATTTTTGTCATCATTTCTGAGGATCACACATTAGGATGGGCTGGCGAGGAGGAGGAGGAAGAAGCAGCATTTGAAGAGTTAACACATTAGCATGTGAAGAGCCAAAGGTCCAGAATTGTTGGCTGGTTTCAAATTTTCATTCCATGCACCTCTTTTGCAGGAAGAACACTCATTAGCCATTAAGCTGAATAGGACACAAATAATAACTAGCATTTATGAATGCCCAAAGCTCTTGTGAGCAGATAATGTTGGAGTGTGTCTTTCAGGCTGTATGGGGGAGAGGGAGCAGGGAAAGGGAGGAGGGGTAATCTATAAACTGTGGCCTTCTGCCCTGTAGGATCATCAACTCACACAAAAGTCATGGAGTTGGATAAGCCAAATGGGTTAGACTACGGGGCAAAAACTTTAGTTCTCAAGAAAGAGAATAAGGGAATAAGATTGTGAGGGAAGAGTCCCAAGTGGGTCACTTCCAGTCATACTTGGCCTATATTGGGGTTCAAAGATAAGAATTTCTTTTTATGTTTTGTTTTGTTTTGTTTTGAGGGGGAGACACCTAGAAGTGATTAGAGTTACTCCTGGCTCTGAGCTCAGAAGTCAATCCTGGCAATACTCAGGGGACCATATAGAATGCCAGGGAACATACCTGAATCAGTAGCATGTAAGGCAAATACCCTCCCTACTGGTCTTTTGTTCTGGCCCTGCTTTTGGTCTCTGCAGTGCCAAGGAGTCCTGGGTTCTTGCATGCCAAGCAAGGATCCAGGCCTGGCCCTGTCCTTCCCCTGAGCTTTCCCCGCTGATTATGGGCCAAGACGTTTTAAGGAAAAGAGCACAAAAAGCTTAAAGCCTTTTACTTGCTCATTTTTGTTGTTGTTTTAGGGCCTCACTCAGTGGTGCTCAGGAGTTAATCCTGGCTCTGAACCCAGGGGTCACTTCTGAAGTGCTCAGGAAACCCTCTGAAGGGTGGGTCTGCCTTGCACTGTCTTATAATCTCCACCATATTAAAAAATGCCAAGATAGGAGAGAGAATTTAGGGAGCAAAAACTGGGACCAGCTAATAGAGATATGCTTGGCAATCCTGCTTGGGTTCCCAGGCAGCTCTGTCTAAGAAGGATCCAGGAATCCTGGGCTGGCTGAGGTGGCAGTTCTGGGATGAGAATGGGGTTTTGGGGACTTCTGTTTTGCAACTCACCCCCAATTCTAGGGCCAGTTCCCAGCCCCTATTTTTTGTGTCCCATTTGGCCTGGCTTTTGGGACCTTTGTTGTCTTCATAGAGAAAAAAAAAAACCTGATTAGGGTCTGCATTTTGCTGCTTTAATTCAACAGTGGCTCTGTGCATAGATGAGTGTATGTGTGTGTGTCTGAGTCTGGGTCCCCCACCTCCCCCCTTTTCTCTTGTTTGTTTTTCTGCCCCCTTTTCTAGTTGTGAGCCCAAGCAGACAATGGATTTGCAGAGCCCAAGCTGTGAGCTGGGGGCCCTCCCCAAATCCGGAACAAAACCCTCATTAATGGGAGGTGGGATTTCCTGGTCACAGCTTTTAGCCAGAGGGCAAAGGTCGCCCATTAACCGGCATCCAGTCTAAACAGAACTGTGTTAAAGGACTGGGCGGGGAGGGGAGGGAACAGAAGGGGGAGAAAGTCAAATATTTGCTCTTCTTTCTCCAGTGGTTTCTCTCCTGTCCTGGGCGCCAGGACAGGGGGCTAGAAAAAGGACTCAGGGGTTTCTCCTGGGAAGGTGTTTGTAGGAGTAGAGTCTTAAGAAAGGTGCGCCCCAGGGATCCCGTGAGGCCCCAGGCTTCTGCTCTAGGAGTTAGTATTTGGGGTTTAAGGGCTTCTCTGACCGCTCTCCATCAAGACCCCAGGTAGAATGGGATGGCACCCTTGAAAAGCACGGGAACCCCTGAACACAGGAATCCCTGATGGTACAGGAAGCCAGAAACACCAATCATAGGTCAGCTGGAAAGCAGCTTCACAGAGAAGGAACCAGAGTTCTCAAAGATAGGATGGAAGAACAGTTCACACAAAGAGCACACATGATGTGGACAGGAATGTGCAGTTTGTAGGTGGTGGAGATCCAGAAAACTAGAAGTGGAATCGGGCTCCACGGGGCCCTTTTCAACTCAAACGTCTTCTAAGGTTCCCCTTTGAGCTGGATCAGAGTGAGTCAGGGCCAAAAAAAGTCAGTGGGGGTAGGAACAATAGCACAGCAGGCAGGGCATTTGCCTTGCACATGGCCAACCCCGACTCCAGTTTGATCCCCAGCATCTCATAGGGTCCCCCAGAGGCCTGCTAGGAGTAATCTCTGAGTGCAAAGCCAGAAGTAACCCCTGAGCGCAGTTTGGTATGATCCAAAAACAGGCCAGGCTCTCTGAGCTTTTCCCAACAGGAGAAACCTATATGTTCTGAGGGATAGAGGTATTAGATATTGGGGGTGGGAAGGCAGGCAGCACACTTTCCAAACACCTTTGACAGGATAATAGCATGCATTTCTATTGCATAATGGCTGGTTTAAGGGTATTTTCACAGAGAAATTAAGGGCCTAATATGTAATAAACTCCATTTATGAATGTGATCAGGGAAAAGTGTTCAAAGAGAAGAGCAAGCCAGATTGGAGGAGCTCAGCTATGGAGATAAAAGCTCCCAGAACATTCCCAGATTCCTCTGTGTCCATCCCTCACCCCCCCCCCCCCCCCGTTTGTGCGCTCCAGGCCTCTGGGCTGCAATCAAGACATCAATCTGGTCCCTCAAGGCGCCCAAGGGTGGAGGGAAGCGGGAAACACCCTTGCCCTTCTAGAAGAGCTTGTCCTGT
Source organism: Suncus etruscus (assembly GCF_024139225.1). Classification (NCBI taxonomy): domain Eukaryota; kingdom Metazoa; phylum Chordata; class Mammalia; order Eulipotyphla; family Soricidae; genus Suncus; species Suncus etruscus. Next base: position 71,532,556 of record NC_064861.1, on the reverse strand, counting down.
TTGCTGTCCAGCCCTGCTCAGGGCTTCCTTTTCTCAAGTTCAAGGAAACGATTTAGCTGTGTTGTCCTGGATTTTTTGCGAGCTTGCAGTTCAGTTGCTCAGCAAGTCCGGCCCCAGTCTGTTGTCTGCCCTCCGTGTGGACATATGGAGGTTTTATGGAAGGAGGAGCAGCAAAGAAAAAATTTTTGCAGGACAAATTCACTCAAGCCTTGGCAACCTTGGCCATGGACTCTGTGAGTTTGCTCTGTGCTGTCTCCGCTTTAAACAGCCCCTTCTGCCTCCCAGCCAACTCCCTATCTCTCTCTCTCTCTCTCTCTCTCTCTCACACACACACACACACACACACACACACACACACACACACACACACGCACACTCTTTTAGTTTTTTGAGGGTGCCAAAGGATAATATTTATGCAGGGACACAAACTGGCGGGGGGGGGGGGTGTTTAAGGGGCCTTACTGGTCAGTTCAGTGATCCCTAGCACCTTGGGAAAGCAAAGCAGAGGCAGCTAATACTATTGGAAAAATCTGTTAGAAAGAGGTTGCTTTTTTCGTTTGTTTTTGTTTTTTTTGTCAATTAATTTTGATAGTATGGAGAAATGGAGAGTTGTGGCCAAGTAT